>NC_138342.1:127556553-128049053 GCF_046562875.1 Panthera onca
TCCCGAAACAACTGTGGTATAGATAATAATGAGATGTGCAAATTGGGAGGGGCAGGAGTAGTAGGTCTGGTAGATTCAGAAGAGCTGTGATGACAATGAGCTGAGGTTGGGGATTGGCTAGGGGACAGGAGAAGAAAGTACTGGAGATCCGGCAGGGAGTCAGAGAGGCCAGTCATCCATAAAGCATCTGGGGAGAAGATCCAGGAGGGAGGCCATTCCAGGAGGGAGGCCACTCCAGGTGGGGAGCAGAATGAGCCTTATAGCACTGAGAGAGGAAGGAGTAGACATCCAAAATAATGCCTAGAAACTATTTCAATCCACCCCAGAACCTTGACACTTTAGCTCTAGTATTGCGTTGTCTTTTTTTGGCATTCAAATCCAGAAACAGTCTCTAATTTTTCCATATGATTATCTCTAGCATTTTTCCTAGTAGTGCTATCTATCAATGTTGCTTTCTAGGCCCACACCTCCCCCATATTTTGGAAGATGGGGAAGAGAGAACAGAGAGAAAAAAAATAAAAATACAGTTATGAAGAAACAGGATCACTGGGCTTTTTCATAGTTTTCAGTAACTTTGGGACCATTGTTCTGAGTACTTCTCTGAGGCTGGCAGTATTCCATGCAGCTAGAGAAGGGGTTGAAGGAAGGGGGTCACCTGTTGTCTCTCCCTTCTCATATCTCCCCTGCCCCCCGCCCCAGGTACATTTATTACTGATACTGACTACTCATATAAGATACGAGGGGTGGTGGTGAAGGGGTGGTAGTCTTGTTCTCCAAGAGCCTGTGCATTAGTTGGGAAGAAGGGACAGGTCTTTTGTTCTAAATGGAGCCTATAGGATGTGACTATATGTGAGATATGTCTCACAGATATGGTGTGCAGATTTAATGAAATCGTGTGTATATAGCTTGCAGCAAAGTGCCTAGCACAGAGTAATCATTCAACAAATACTAGTATCCTCCCTTCACTATTCCTTTTCTGTAGAGACCCTCACCTTTCTTTCTGACTTGAAAGGGTCATTAGAAAAACCACTCCTCTGAGTTCAGGCAAAAGTGTGATCTGGAGAAAACAATAATTAAATGTAATTGAGTTACTAAGGAAGGAAAAAGGGTTGGGGTTTTACCCTTTTCCCAAGAACACATTAGCCTGGATTGGGTTTTATTAAACAGAGTATTTGTCTACTATTAGTTTTATTAGTCAGTTCTGAGGAGGTAGCAAGAATTGTCTAGGAAGAATGAGGCTTCAAACTAAAACATTGGTATCTGTAGAGGGAAGTGAGGGAAGGGGGAAAATTCAGTGGCATCTACCCATGGGAAAAGTATCAGATCACAAGGGAGAGAAAATGAAAGCGTGGTTTTCTGAATTCAGAATTCTGCCTAAAATCAGCCCAGGTAACCAGCATGGGAAAACTTAATAAAATAACACAGATTATTAATTCTGCAGGCAAGGAGGTATTTTAATCCACTCTGCTCAAATATGTCAATAAGTACTTAAAAGCAATGCTTCTTGTCTTACGAGAATTAACTATATTCGCTTTCATTGACAGGATTTCTCTAAGACTAGAGAATTCAATTCAATTCAACTAGTATCTATCATGCCCCTATTAAGTGCCCTCACTCTACAAGCCCTTGCAGTGACAGGGAATCAATCTTTTGTCTACTAAAAGTCAACTCTGAAAGGCCCACTCAAAAAGACCAAACAAGTTTCAGGAGTAATGTGCTATAATAAGGATATTTACACAGAATTCATTGTTTCTGTTCCACTTACAGTTGGCTTCAGGCTGTCATACTGATGAAAGGGAAAATAAGCTCTAACGATTAACACAGTGAGGGTTTTGTTTTATTTTGTTTGGGTTTTTTTTTTTTGTTTGTTTTGCATATTCTTTATTCTCTTACACTGTCCAAGGCCAAGAGCATTCTCCAGGTAACTGATAACTTTAACAGAAGATGGCTGATGAGGTCATGATGCTCTAAAGCCTATAATGCTTATTGTAATAAAAATCAACACTGTGAGAACCTTAGCCCAGCAGATTGAGGGCTGTGGAAGATACGAAAGCTGTAAATGCATGGAGAACTAAAGACAGGCGTGAACTGCATAAGGACTTCAAGAACACATTACCGGTGACCTGTGTGATTGACACATGCAGATGGAAAGCTAAGTTCTTATTGACCATGAGGGTCTTAGTCACAGAGCAGAAGAGGAATGGCATTCAAGACATGGGGAGCAGCATAAATAAACACCAATAAGTGGAAATGAGCATACGCTTTTGGAGACACAGGTCCAAGAAAAAGTGCCTAGACATGAATTCACTCCTTAAGTCCGCTTCAAAATCTTGACATTTTGGTCTATAGTATGATATGTTACTGCCACTTAATGCTAGTCTTATTCTTTTTTATATTGGTAGAGTCTAGCCTATATTAATTTAATGGTGTGTAAGGGTTTGTGTATACTTCTCCCAGTATAGTGGCTTCTCGATAATAGGCACTAAGTAAATAGATTGACGGTTGATTGATGCCCAATCATTGGGAGATGGATCATCAAGTGCTTACCCTCATGCCTTTGTTAGCTTCACCCCATTTGTTCTACATTCCCACCTGACTGTTGATCTGAAAGCATAGTACCAAACTTTAAATCATTGGTTCACAGACTTGATTGTATTGGAATCACCTAAGATCCTGGAGCCTGATTCTTACCATGAGAGATTCTGATAATCAATTAGGGCATGACCTGGGCATTAGGATTTCTGAAAGCTCCCACAGTAATTCAATGTGTATCTGAGGTTGAATACTACTGCTTTAGAAGGAAATAAAGGACAATGAAGAACAGGAAGGCTAATCGGGAAAAGCGAGTCTGGAAAGGTGCCTTACCTACATCATTTATCATAATGTTGTCATTTGTATTAAACTGACAACACTTATTAAGCAACCGTATCAATAGAGATGTCTTTGGAAAAATAGGAAAAAAATATGATGTGTTTTTAGGTCATTATTACCTGCTATTAAAGACAACCAATTTTTAACTTTTGGATTAAATGAAATATATCTATTATTATAAGAAAAAATATTTGAATATATAGTATGTTGTGTTAACAGCTAGGCCAGTTTTATCAAGTATATATGGAAACTTTAAAGCATGAACTCTATCTCAACTATTTCAAGAAATATGTATATTATCATATCAATTAGGGAAAAATATCTATATATTATGCTTCAACCTGAACAATTGTGCTAGGCCCCTAACAATAATAATAATAATAATAATAATAGATATCATTTATGGAGGCATGATAATAAGTACTTTATGACCATCATCTGATGTAAGCTTAACAACAACACCAGATATCGGGATTATTACCCTCATATTATAAGGGGGTAAATATGATGAGGCTAAGGAGATCAGAGATGTGAAGTGATATATTCAAGGTTCTACAGCTTATAGGTGTTGAATTTGAACGCACGTTGATGGGACTCTAAAATGTGAAGTTATTGATCACCACAGTATGTTTAATTCTGACACAATAAGATGGATTCAAAGCTTTTTATTTTTAGAATTATATAATAAAACTACCTCAAACCTTAAAGTGTAGTTCCAATGAGATTTTAAGAAAGCTTCAGCTGGTCTCCATTGCTCTTAACATCAGGTACAAAATTCTTTGCCTGGTATGCAAGGTCCTCTATAACAAGGACTAGAATCTAACTTTTCATATGCTTGCTCATTACCCCCATACAATTTTCCTGTGCTGTATTCAAGTTCTGTCCAACTTTATTCCCTGAATACTCCAGTGATATTTTTCTCTCCCCATTGCCTTTGCTCATGCAGTTGTTTTGCTTAAAATGCCCTCCCCGCGTTGTGCAATTTATAATTTTCCACATCCCTACATATACACATCTCATATGCCACACCTTCCATGAGGTCTCACTTGATCCCTTATTTTTAACCTTTTACTCCTTAGAAACATCCTGGAACTACCTCTTTTTCAGCATCCATATCATATCTGTTTGTCATATTTGTTATCTGTCTTATTCTCACTAAATTATGAACATATTGATCATGGAAGCTCTTACTTTTTGTCTTCATATTTCCCATATTTCCCGAGTGGTTCTCAGCACATGGTCTCTAGACCAGCAGCAGCAGCAGCAGCATCACCTTAGAACATACTAGAAATTCAGGGGCACTTGGGAGGTTCAGTTGGTTAAGAGTCTGACTTCAGCTCAGGTCATGATCTCATGGTTTGTGAGTTCAAGCCCTGAGTCAGGCTCTGTGCTGACAGCTCAGAGCCTGGAGCCTGCTTCGGTCTCTGTGTCTCCTTCTCTCTCTGCCCCTCCCCTGCTCTCTCTCTCAAAAATGAATAAACATTTTTTTTTTTAATGCAAGTGTTCAGGTCTTATCCCATACCTACTGAATCAAAAACTTTGGGAGCAGAGCTCAGAATCAGGGTGTTTTTTTAACTTTTTACTTTGAAATAATTACAGATTCACAGGAGGTACAAAGAAATGTACAAGGAGGTCCCATGCACCCTTTACCCAGACTACCCCCATGTTAACATCTTATATAACTAGAACAAGTTCAAAACCAGGAAACTGACATTGGTATAATCCATAGAGATTATGCAGATTCCACTAGTTATACATGTACCCATATGTGAATGTGTATGTGTGTGTATTTTAGCTCTATGCAGTTTTATCACATGTTTAGTTTCATGTAACCACCACCATATTCATAATATGTAACTGTACCATCAGCACAAGACCCCTTTGTACTACCCCTTTATAGCCATACCCACCCCCCACATCCTGACTCCTGGCAACCACTAAATCTGTTCTCCATTTCTGTAATTATTATCTCACGAATATTATTCAAATGGAATCATGCAGTATGGATCCTTTTGGGAATTTTTTTACTCAGCATAATTTCCTTGCAGTTCATCCAAGTTCTTATGTGTATCAATAGTCCATTCTTTTCTATCGCTCAGTGATACTTCATGGCGTGGATGTACTGCAGGTTGTTTAACAATTCATCTATTGAAGGATAATTTAGGTATTTTCTAATTTGAGGCTCATGCACATTCCTGCAGGCAAATAAGTTTTCAGTTCTCTAAGTATGTGCCTAAGAGTACAATTGCTGGATCAAATATGTCCATTTTTAGTTTTAAACAAAATTGCCAACTGTTTTCCAGAATGGCTGTACCATTCTATATTCCCACCAGCAATATCTGAATGGTCTACTTTCTCCATGTTATCACCAGGATTTGGTGTTAATACTATGCTTTTAACTTTTAGTCACTCTGACAGGGATTAGTAATATGTCATCATGGCTTTCATTTGGATTGCTCTAATGGCTAATGATGTTGAGAATCTTTTCATGTGTATATTGGCCATCTTTATATCTTCTTTAGTGGAATGTCTATACATTTAACAGATACTTGCTCTATTAAAATAGAGCAAAAGTTTTAATTTTGCAGAGGTTCAACTTACCAATTGTTCTTTCATGGGTCATTATTTTGTTGCCAATTCTTTGGCTAGTCCTAGGGTCCAAAGATTTTCTCCTGTTTTTGTTTTTTTTTTTTTTTTTTAGAAGTTTTATAGTTTTATGTTTTACATTAAATTCCATGATTTATTTTGAGTTAATTTTTGTATAAAGTGTGAGATTTAGATGGATTTTTAGGGGGTTTGTGTTGTTACTGTTGTTTGTGTTGTTTTGCCTATGGATGTCCACTTGCTCCAGCACTATTTATTGAAAAGATTATCACTCTTCCTTTAGATTGCTTTGACTCCTTTGTCAAAAAGTAATTGGTCATATTTGTGTGCATCTGTTTCTGGATTCTCTCTTCTGTTTCATTGGCTTATATGCATCTATCCCTCTGCTAGTACCACGCTGTCTTGATTACTATAGCCATATTGCAAGATTTAACATCTAGAAGAGGATTGCCCCCCACTCAATTCTTCTTTCACAAAATTGTTTTGGCTGTCCCCCTTTCACATATATTTAGAATACGCTTGTTTGTATCTACAAAAAAAAAACTTGCCTGGGTTTTGATAAGAATTAATTGTTAAATTCTAACAATCAATTTGGGGAGAATTGCCATTTTTTACTATGTTGACTTTCCTAATCCATGAACACAGTGTGTCTATCCAAGTATTTAGGTCTTTTTTGATTTATTTCATCAGAATTTTATCATGCTTATCATACCAATCCTGTACAGGTTGTTAGATATATATCTAAGTATTTCAATTTCTTCAAAACAACTGTAACTGGTATTGTGTTTTTTAACTTTAGTTTCTGTTTGGTGTTAGTATATAGAAAAGCAATTGATTTTTTTATGTGCTGATCTAATATTCTGTGACCTTGTTGAATTTGCTATTAGTCCTAGCAGTTTTTAGTGCACATGTGTATGTAAGTATGTGTGTTTAAAATTCCCTGGGATTTCTACATAGACAATTATCTCACATGCAAATAAAAAGTTTTTTCTTCTTTTCCAATATGAATGCATTTTATTTCTTTTTCTTGCCTTATTTCACCAACTAGGACTTTAGTCACTGTATTAATAAGAAAAGTGAGAGCAGACATCCTTAACTTGTTCCTAATCTTAGAGGGAAAACATTTAGTCTTTCACCATTAAGTACAATGTTAGCATAGGGTTTTAGCTGATGCTCTGAGTTTGAGGAAGTTCTATTTCCTAGGTGTACTGAGAGGTTTTTATGTTAATGTTTATCTCTTTTTTTTGAGAGAGAGAGAGACAGAGAGTGAGCAGGGGAGGAACAGAGTGAGAGAGGGAGACACAGAATCCGAAGCAGGCTCCAGGCTCCAAGCCATCAGCACAGAGCCCAACGCGGGGCTCAAACTCACAAACCATGAGATTGTGACCTGAGCTGAAGTAGGATGCCCAACCAACTGAGCCACCAGGCGCTGCACTGAGAGTTTTATCATGAATGAATGTTAAATTTTACCGAATGCTTTTTCTTTACATTGGTATGGTCATGTGAATTTTTCTTTTTTAGCCTGTTGATATGGTGCATTACACTGATACTGCTTTTCCAATGTTGAACCAACTTCATATATGTGGAATAAATCCCACATGGATTATAATTCCTTTTATTCATTGTTATATTTGATTTGCTAAAATTTTGTTGAGGATTTTTACACCTAAGTTTATGGGAGTTAATGGTTTGTAGTTTTCTTTTGGAGGCATTTGTCCAGTTTATTATGTCAAGGTAATAATGACCCCATAAAATTTGTGATTTGGGACACGTTCCCTCACCTTCTATTTTCTAGGAAATATTGTGTAAAATTTGTGTTACTTCTTTGAATATTTGATAAAATTATCCAATAAAGCCACCTTGACCTGGATGTTTATATTTCTTATAGTTTTTAAATAATAAGTTCAATTTTTTTAATTATTATGGATATATTCAAGTTATCTTTTTCATCTTGGTAGATAGTGGGTTTTGATGAATTGGCTTATTTCTTCAAAGTTATTGAATTTGAGTGTAACCTTATTCATAGTTCTTCCTTATTATCCTTTGAATGGCTGCAGCATCCATAATTACATTCCTTGTCATTAAAGATATTGGGGATTTGTTTCTTCTCTATTTTTATCTTTGTCAGTCTTACTAGAGGTTTATCAATTTTAATGACTTTTTTCCAAAGAACCAGCTCTTTGCTTCATTAATTTTCTCTGATATTGAATCCACTGACTTCTATTACCTTGATATCTGCTATCCATCCCTCTGCTCTGGGTTTATTTTTATCTCATCTTTCTAATTCCTTGAAGTAGGAACTTAGATTATTGATCTGAAATATTTCTTCTTCTCTAATGTAAGTATTGAGTTCTCTCAATACTGCTTTAGTTGCATCCCAAAATTCTGATATACTGTGCTTTCACTTTCATTCAGTTTTATGTATTTTTAAAATTCCTTTGAGATTTGCTCTTTGACACATGGATTATTTAGAACTGTGTTGTTTCATTTTTGAGTATTTGGAGATTTTCCTGTTGTCTTTCTATTAGTGATTTCTGACTACATTCCATTATGGTCAGGGAGCATACTCTGTGTGATTTCAGTTCTTTAAATTGCTTAATGTTTGTTTTATATCCCAGGGTATGGTCTAGCTTGATGAATGTTCCATAGTGCTTGAAATGAATGTGTATTCTGTTTTTGTTGGATGGAGTGTTCTATAAATGCCAATTATAACCTATTATTCAATGGTGTTTTCAGTTCTGTACTCTTGATAATGTCCTGTCTAGGAGTTTTGTCAGTCGTTAAGAGTGTGATGTTGTCTTGTGATGTTGTAAGCAATCTGGGTTTTACAAGCCCTCCAGGTGATTCTGATATACACTAAAATTTGAAAAACACTGGCCCATAGCAGAGTAACTCAATAAAATTTGTTGAATAAAAGTCATTATTTTATACACTGTAAATTAGAATTTTTTGTATGAACTTAAATTACTAAGTTCTAATAACTTAGAACTAACACTAAGTAAGTAATAACTAATAACAATACTGAGTATTGTATTTACTGTTTTCAATAAGCACAAAAAATTATTTAGTTAGGAAGGTGGTAATATAATGGAAGCCCTCACCTTAGTTGTTTTCTTATATATGATTAAAATAGATAATCAGGGGCTCCTGAGGGGCTTACTTGGGTAAGCATCCAACTTTGGCTCAGGTCATGATCTCACAGTTCGTGGATTTGAGCCCTGCATCAGGTTTTGCACTGACAGTTCAGAGCCTGCTTGGGATCTTCTGTCTCCCTCTCTCTCTGCCCTTCCCCCACCTACACACATTCTCTCTACCTTAGAAATAAACATTAAAAATAAATAAATAAATAAACAAACAAATAAATAAATAAATAAAATAGGCAATCAGTTGCACAACTACCCCCGTGGGGACAGGTTTACCACAAACAGCACTGCACATGGAAGAGTACGCAGAAAGCTTTGGATTAAAAAGAAGGGCAGAGTACTAAGAAGGTATATAAAGCAGGCCTAAGCTGGTTCAAAGAGAGCAGGGAAGTTTTCCTGATTACTTGACAGGAAATATGAGATTTAAAGGATGAGTTAGACTTGGCCTAATGAAGAAGAAGGAAATGAGGTTAAAAATCAAGGAAACTCCATTATCAAGAGCTAAAAGAAATATCTTGGCCTTATACTGGGAATGGAAGTAAAGATGTACTAGCAAGAAAATCAAGAGTGGTAATGCAGACTAGAACAAGTGCCCATCTACTTGAAGTGGTCTATATGGAGATCACAGCTTCCAGCCATCTCACCAAGTGAGGTGCACATCTCACCAAGTGAGACTGAGAACCTGTGAAATCACAGTGGTTCCATGTGCCAAACCCTACTATATTATGGGAACAGTAGCAGAAAGCTTCTGAACATTCACTCCTGTGATTTCTTGGGTCTGCATCAACACATTTTGGGGTCTACTAGAATGAAGGGTTTGGAGGGGCCCTATTTTAAAACTGAATAGGAAAACCAATAAATTCTGCATTTGGACACCTTCCTCCATTAACCCTTGGGCATTGGGGAGGATAAGAAAGTAAGCCAGAGGTAGGAAAAAAATTAACATTTGTCAAGGGCTTACTGTGTGCCAGGTACTAGACTGAGAGTTTTACATGAGTTTTCTGTGTTTATCTCTTCTAATCTTCACAATAACCCTAGGAAAATGGGCCTTATTTTGTCCAATTTTAAGACATGGAAAGCAAAGGGGAGCCTGGATGGCTCAGCTGGTTAAGCCAATTCTTGATTTCAGCTTAGGTCACGATCTCACAGTTCATGGGATTGAACCCCACATCTGTCTCTGTGCTAAGTAGCCTGCTTGGGATTCTCTCTCCCCCCGCCCCTCTCTCTGCCCCTCCCCCACTCACACGCATGCATGCTTTCTCTCAAAATAAATAAACTAAAAAAAAGAAACATGGAAAGCAAAACTTGGAAAATTGAAGTAACTTTCTCATGGTGAAAGCTCATAAATAGCCAAAGCAAAAGCTGAATCCAGAGTCTTGTGTGAAAACAAGCGGGGCCAATTTATAGTTGGGGCTGCTTCCTTGGGAACTGAGTTCCAGCCCAGGGACACTTGTTCACTTTTTTCTGTCCCCTCTCATTGTTTTTCTTTTTCTTCAGTCCCTGGCTTAACTCCAGCCCTCCGCTGGTACTGGCCTCTCTCTAGCTCTCCCTCTTACAGCCACCAAAACTTTTTCTGGAACAGTCAATAACCAAAGCTAGACTTTTTCTTTCAATGTCTGAAAGTCTGCATTATAAGTGTCATTTTAAAATTCACAATGCCAGCCACATCACTGTAAGTCCAGATCTATTACTTTACCCTCTTTCTTTTATCAACAATGATGTAGATAGAAACTTAGGTCTAAAAGAAACATTTTTAGCTCTTCCACTGATATATTACTCTGTTTCAAAATGTTATTGCTATGCTATTGGTAGGATTTTATTTGGATTCTAATATGACTTTGGGGGAAAGTGAGATCTGTAAAATATATTTATGCAGCTGCAATAAAAGAATTGAGATGGCTGTGAAGGGAACAAAAAGAGAGCAAAACACCAAAAAGGAGCTGAGAATTACTGTGGATTTTCTATTTCTGCTATCTGGTATGAAACTCATACAGGAACGATTTCCGAAAGTATACAGATAAAAACTGAAAAGTGAAAATATAATTTCAGTTGGGAATAAAATTGTGGGTAGTGGGTTTTTTTCTATTTTAGGCAAATAAAAAATATATATGTATGTATGCTCCAAAAAACTTTAAATTCTAATCAATTGTTAAAAAAAAAAAAACACCATAATTTATCTAGGTTGTCGTAGAACTATCAAGTAGAGTGAGTGTAAACACATATGAATACTGTTTTAAAGATGAGTGGTTTAGGGGCACCTGGGTGGCTCAGTCAGTTAAGTGTCTGACTTCAGCTCAGGTCATGATCTCACACTCCGTGAGTTTGAGCCCCGCGTCAGGCTCTGTGCTGACAGCTCAGAGCCTGAAGCCTGCTTCAGATTCTGTGTCTCCTCTCTCTGCCCCTCCCCTGCTCATGCTCTGTCTCTCTCTGCCTCAAAAATAAATAAAAACATTAAAAAATTTTTTTTAAAAAGATGAGTGGTTAAGTTTGATGGAAATAAAAACTGAAAATCTATGAAGCCCATAGATTTTGTCCTTCACCTCTAGAACATTAAGCATTAAGTGTAAAGTGACCTGATTTTGAATGTTGTTTTGAACAAGGTTTCTTTTTTTTTATTCTTCAGATGAACAAATATTATGCAAACAGCACTAAGTTGGTTGGCCCAGGCACACAGAGAGTCTGACTGAAAGCAATAGAGAGCCAGCCCCACTTAACCCCAGTAGCTACCTGGCAATACTGGCATAGCCTGATATTGTTGAGAAATAGAGTGAAGTGTTTGGTTTCCTATGTGGCATTTAGTTTTGAATCTCTATCTTATACTTAGAACATATATTTGCATCCTGTCTGTATTGATTCTTAAGTAGGGGAGGAATCTTGTCGCCCTTCATCAAAGAGCAGACGGGCTCCAAGGCACCTGGGTGGCTCAGTCTATTAAGCATATGACTCTTGATTTCGGCTTGGGTCATGATCTCAGGGCTTATGAAATAGAGACCCAATTCAGGCTCCACACTGAGAGTGGAGCCTGTTTGGGATTCCCTCTCTCCCTCTCTCTCTTCCCCTTCCCTGATAGCACTCTTTCTGTCTGAGAATAAAATAAAGCTAAAAACTTTATTAAAAAGAGCATATATGCTCAAAGTCAAATCCTAATATCTATAGATGATGTCTGTATCCACCTCCCCTCACCAACACCTCTCAGCTCTATTTATCTTATAAGAATCACTTTGATAACCACACACATATTCGGTTACCATGAAAACAAATACATGAAGCCAGTGTGATTCAGAGATATGTATTGATCACTTATATGCTATGAGCCTGCATTGTCCTAAACATCAGCACTGAAGATGTGAAGTTCAATAGAACACAAGCTATAACTTCAGGAATTCACAGTGAATCTAGGCCTTAATATATTTCACCAGCTAAGGAATAGTGGAAGAAATGAGGAGGACTCTTCAGGTGGAACACACGACATGAGTTATGGAAGAAAGAGTGGCAGATGAGAAGAGTAAAGCACAGAGTAGTCAGGTTGGTCTGAACTTAATTATTATGAACAGTTAGGAGCCACTGAAAGATTTTTATGGGTTTTGTTTAGGCAGAGAAATGAGAGAACCCAATCTGTGTTTTAAAGACACAGCAGTGTGGGAATAGGATTGGGGTAGAGAGGTAAATAGAAGTCAGAGGGAGAAGTTGGGAAGCTATTTTCATAGGAAATAAGATAGAAGAAATAGAAAACATTCACTCACTACCACCTCCACATCACCCTCCCACCCCCCCCACACACACACCACCTATAAAAGTACCTTACCTAGATTGTTTTATAGAGGAAAGTCCACCAAGTTTTTAAAGAGAAATAATTCCAGTGTTACTTACACTAGTCTAGGAAATAGAAGGCATATATGCATACAACATTGCAATAATTCCTAAATCTGACAGAGATAGCACACACAAGAAATATAAAACTACAGATGAACATTTCAAGAATGCCCAATGCAAATTGCATAACTAAAATATCAGCAAAGAGAATAAATTAATCAGTGTGATTTATTCTGGAAATAAAGTAAATATAATTAATTTTATATATTTAGTTTATATATACTTAGTGTTAGGAAATTGTCAAGGATCGTCTCTGCTGCAAACGCACTGCTAAAATTCAAGATCCATCTGTTTATGTCTTTTGCCTATTTTTCTATTAGGTTATAAGTCTTTTTTATTGATTTGTGGAGTTCATATGGGGAAAATATTAATCTGGAGGAGTGCTCTATATATTCTACAGGCAGTTCTTCTACTGCAAAAGTTTTCTTTCAGTTTGTGGTTTTTCTTCTCATTCTTCTTATGATTTCTTTAGAAGAATAGAGTTTTTTTAATTTACCTTAATTAAATATATTGATATTTTCCATTTTCTTATTATTTAATCTAAATATCATTCTCTAAAGATTATGAAAAAGTTTTTATGCTTCAACATCTGCTCTTAATAAAATTAAGCTTTTAATAAAATAGGAATGTATAGATACTTCCTTGACGTAATAAAATATATGCACCTAGTTCCAAAGCTAGCATCACACCTAATGAGGAAACACAAGAAGTACTTCATTAAAGGCAAAAACAAGACAGGAATGTCCATCATCACTACCACTATTCAACATTTTTGTGCTTATTAGCCAAAACAATTTGAGAAGAGAGAGATATATAAATTATATAAATTGTAAAGGAAGAGGTGAAATTATTTGTATATGGTTTGAACATATACCTAGAGAACCTAGGAGAATTCACTAAAAAGCTATTATAAACAACAAGAAAATTTAGTAAAATGACTAAATGCAATGTTAATATAAAGAAATCAATAGCTCATTTATTTTTTTTCTGTTTTAAGTAATGTCTATGCCCAACGTGGGGTTCAAACTCACAACACTGAGATCAAGAGTCACAAATTCTACCGACTGAGCCACCTAGGCACCCCATCAATAGCTTACTTTTTTTTTATTTTTTTTATTTTTTTTCAATATATGAAATTTATTGTCATATTGGTTTCCATACAACACCCAGTGCTCATCCCAAAAGGTGCCCTCCTCAATATTCATCACCCACCCTCCCCTCCCTCCCACCCCCCATCAACCCTCAGTTTGTTCTCAGTTTTTAACAGTCTCTTATGCTTTGGCTCTCTCCCACTCTAACCTCTTTTTTTTTTTTTTTCCTTCCCCTCCCCCATGGGTTTCTGTTAAGTTTCTCAGGATCCACATAAGAGTGAAAACATATGGTATCTGTCTTTCTCTGTATGGCTTATTTCACTTAGCATCACACTCTCCAGTTCCATCCACGTTGCTACAAAGGGCCATATTTCGTTCTTTCTCATTGCCACGTAGTACTCCATTGTGTATATAAACCACAATTTCTTTATCCATTCATCAGTTGATGGACATTTAGGCTCTTTCCATAATTTGGCTATTGTTGAGAGTGCTGCTATAAACATTGGGGTACAAGTGCCCCTATGCATCAGTACTCCTGTATCCCTTGGGTAAATTCCTAGCAGTGCTATTGCTGGGTCATAGGGTAGGTCTATTTTTAATTTTCTGAGGAACCTCCACCCTGCTTTCCAGAGTGGCTGCACCAATTTGCATTCTCACCAACAGTGCAAGAGGGTTCCGTTTCTCCACATCCTCTCCAGCATCTATAGTCCCCTGATTTGTTCATTTTGGCCACTCTGACTGGCGTGAGGTGATATCTGAGTGTGGTTTTGATTTGTATTTCCCTGATGAGGAGCGACGTTGAGCATCTTTTCATGTGCCTGTTGGCCATCCGGATGTCTTCTTTAGAGAAGTGTCTATTCATGTTTTCTGCCCATTTCTTCACTGGGTTATTTGTTTTTCGGGTGTGGAGTTTGGTGAGCTCTTTATAGATTTTGGATACTAGCCCTTTGTCCGATATGTCATTTGCAAATATCTTTTCCCATTCCGTTGGTTGCCTTTTAGTTTTGTTGGTTGTTTCCTTTGCTGTGCAGAAGCTTTTTATCTTCATAAGGTGCCAGTAATTCACTTTTGCTTTTAATTCCCTTGCCTTTGGGGATGTGTCGAGTAAGAGATTGCTACAGCTGAGGTCAGAATGGGTTTTTCTTGCTTTCTCCTCTAGGGCTTTGATGGTTTCCTGTCTCACATTCAGGTCCTTTATCCATTTTGAGTTTATTTTTGTGAATGGTGTGAGAAAGTGGTCTAGTTTCAACCTTCTGCATGTTGCTGTCCAGTTCTCCCAGCACCATTTGTTAAAGAGACTGTCTTTTTTCCATTGGATGTTCTTTCCTGCTTTGTCAAAGATTACTTGGCCATACATTTGTGGGTCTAGTTCTGGGGTTTCTATTCTATTCCATTGGTCTATGTGTCTGTTTTTGTGCCAATACCATGCTGTCTTGATGATGACAGCTTTGTAGTAGAGGCTAAAGTCTGGGATTGTGATGCCTCTAGCTTTGGTCTTCTTCAAAATTACTTTGGCTATTCGGGGCCTTTTGTGGTTCCATATGAATTTTAGAATTGCTTGTTCTACTTTCGAGAAGAATGTGGGTGCAATTTTGGTTGGGATTGCATTGAATGTGTAGATAGCTTTGGGTAGTATTGACATTTTGACAATATTTATTCTTCCAATCCATGAGCAGGGAATGTCTTTCCATTTCTTTATATCTTCTTCAATTACCTTCATAAGCTTTCTATAGTTTTCAGCATACAGATCTTTTACATCTTTGGTTAGATTTATCCCTAAGTGTTTTATGCTTCTTGGTGCAATTGTGAATGGGATCAGTTTCTTTATTTGTCTTTCTGTTGCTTCATTATTAGTGTATAAGAATGCAACTGATTTCTGTACATTGATTTTGTATCCTGCAACTTTGCTGAATTCATGTATCAGTTCTAGCAGACTTTTGGTGGAGTCTATCGGATTTTCCATGTATAATATCATGTCATCTGCAAAAAGCAAAAGCTTGACTTCATCTTTGCCAATTTTGATGCCTTTGATTTCCTTTTGTTGTCTGATTGCTGATGCTAGAACTTCCAACACTATGTTAAACAACAGCGGTGAGAGTGGGCATCCCTGTCGTGTTCCTGATCTCAGGGAAAAAACTCTCAGTTTTTCCCCATTGAGGATGATGTTAGCTGTGGGCTTTTCATAAATGGCTTTTATGATGTTTAAGTATGTTCCTTCTATCCCGACTTTCTCAAGGGTTTTTATTAAGAAAGCGTGCTGGATTTTGTCAAAGGCCTTTTCTGCATCGATTGACAGGATCATATGGTTCTTCTCTTTTTTTTTGTTAATGTGATGTATCACGTTGATCGATTTGCGAATGTTGAACCAGCCCTGCATCCCAGGAATGAATCCCACTTGATCATGGTGAATAATTCTTTTTATATGCTGTTGAATTCGATTTGCTAGTATCTTATTGAGAATATTTGCATCCATATTCATCAGGGATATTGGCCTGTAGTTCTCTTTTTTTACTGGGTCTCTATCTTGTTTAGGAATCAAAATAATACTGGCTTCATAGAATGAGTCTGGAAGTTTTCCTTCCCTTTCTATTTCTTGGAACAGCTTGAGAAGGATAGGTATTATCTCTGCTTTAAACGTCTGGTAGAACTCCCCTGGGAAGCCATCTGGTCCTGGACTCTTATTTGTTGGGAGATTTTTGATAACCGATTCAATTTCCTCGCTGGTTATGGGTCTGTTCAAGCTTTCTATTTCCTCCTGATTGAGTTTTGGAAGAGTGTGGGTGTTTAGGAATTTGTCCATTTCTTCCAGGTTGTCCAATTTGTTGGCATATAATTTTTCATAGTATTCCCTGATAATTGTTTGTATCTCTGAGGGATTGGTTGTAATCATTCCATTTTCATTCATGATTTTATCTATTTGGGTCATCTCCCTTTTCTTTTTGAGAAGCCTGGCTAGAGGTTTGTCAATTTTGTTTATGTTTTCAAAAAACCAACTCTTGGTTTCGTTGATCTGCTCTACAGTTTTTTTAGATTCTATATTGTTTATTTCTGCTCTGATCTTCATGATTTCTCTTCTTCTGCTGGGTTTGGGGTGTCTTTGCTGTTCTGCTTCTATTTCCTTTAGGTGTGCTGTTAGATTTTGTATTGGGGATTTTTCTTGTTTCTTGAGATAGGCCTGGATTGCAATGTATTTTCCTCTCAGGACTGCCTTCGCTGCGTCCCAAAGCGTTTGGATTGTTGTATTTTCATTTTCGTTTGTTTCCATATATTTTTTAATTTCTTCTCTAATTGCCTGGTTGACCCACTCATTCGTTAGTAGGGTGTTCTTTAACCTCCATGCTTTTGGAGGTTTTCCAGACTTTTTCCTGTGGTTGATTTCAAGCTTCATAGCATTGTGGTCTGAAAGTATGCATGGTATGAATTTAATTCTTGTATACTTATGAAGGGCTGTTTTGCGACCCAGTATATGATCTATCTTGGAGAATGTTCCATGTGCAGTCGAGAAGAAAGTATATTCTGTTGCTTTGGGATGCAGAGTTCTAAATATATCTGTCAAGTCCATCTGATCCAATGTATCATTCAGGGCCCTTGTTTCTTTATTGACCATGTGTCTAGATGATCTATCCATTTCTGTAAGTGGAGTGTTAAAGTCCCCTGCAATTACCACATTCTTATCAATAAGGTTGCTTATGTTTATGAGTAATTGTTTTATATATTTGGGGGCTCCGGAATTCGGCGCATAGACATTTATAATTGTTAGCTCTTCCTGATGGATAGACCCTGTAATTATTATATAATGCCCTTCTTCATCTCTTGTTACAGCCTTTAATTTAAAGTCTAGTTTGTCTGATAGAAGTATGGCTACTCCAGCTTTCTTTTGGCTTCCAGGAGCATGATAAATAGTTCTCCATCCCCTCACTCTCAATCTAAAGGTGTCCTCAGATCTAAAATGAGTCTCTTGTAGACAGCAAATAGATGGGTCTTGTTTTTTTATCCATTCTGATACCCTATGTCTTTTGGTTGGCGCATTTAATCCACTTACATTCAGTGTTATTATAGAAAGATACGGGTTTAGAGTCATTGTGATGTCTGTATGTTTTATGCTTGTAGTGATGTCTCTGGTACTTTGTCTCACAGGATCCCCCTTAGGATCTCTTGTAGGGCTGGTTTAGTGGTGACAAATTCCTTCAGTTTTTGTTTGTTTGGGAAGACCTTTATCTCTCCTTCTATTCTAAATGACAGACTTGCTGGATAAAGGATTCTCAGCTGCATATTTTTTCTGTATAGCACACTGAAGATATCGTGCCAATCCTTTCTGGCCTGCCAAGTTTCAAAAGAGAGATCAGTCACGAGTCTTATAGGTCTCCCTTTATATGTGAGGGCACGTTTATCCCTTGCTGCTTTCAGAATTTTCTCTTTATCCTTGAATTTTGCCAGTTTCACTATGATATGTCATGCAGAAGATCGATTCAAGTTACGTCTTAAGGGAGTTCTCTGTGCCTCTTGGATTTCAGTGCCTTTTTCCTTCCCCAGTTCAGGGAAGTTCTCAGCTATTATTTCTTCAAGTACCCCTTCAGCACCTTTCCCTCTCTCTTCCTCCTCTGGGATACCAATTATGCGTATATTATTTCTTTTTAGTGTATCACTTAGTTCTCTAATTTTCCCCTCATACTCCTGGATTTTTTTATCTCTCTTTTTCTCAGCTTCCTCTTTTTCCATAACTTTATCTTCTAGTTCACCTATTCTCTCCTCTGCCTCTTCAAACTGAGCCATCGTCGTTTCCATTTTGTTTTGCATTTCATTTAAAGCGTTTTTCAGCTCCTCGTGACTGTTCCTTAGTCCCTTGATCTCTGTAGCAAGAGATTCTCTGCTGTCCTCTATACTGTTTTCAAGCCCAGCGATTAATTTTATGACTATTATTCTAAATTCACTTTCTGTTATATTATTTAAATCCTTTTTGATCAGTTCATTAGCTGTTGTTATTTCCTGGAGATTCTTCTGAGGGGAATTCTTCCGTTTGGTCATTTTGGATAGTCCCTGGAGTGGTGAGGACCTGCAGGGCACTTTCCCTGTGCTGTGGTGTATAACTGGAGTTGGTGGCCGGGGCCGCAGTCAGACCTGATGTCTGCCCCCAGCCCACTGCTGGAGCCACAGTCAGACTGGTGTGTGCCTTCTCTTCCCCTCTCCTAGGGGCGGGATTCACTGTGGGGTGGCGTGGCCCATCTGGGCTACTTGCACACTGCCAGGCTTGTGGTGCTGGGGATCTGGCGTATTAGCTGGGGTGGGTAGGCAAGGTGCACGGGGGTAGGAGGGGCAAGCTTAGCTCTCTTCTCCTTAGGTGATCCACTTCAGGAGGGGCCCTGTGGCAGCGGGAGGGAGTTAGATCCGCTGCCGGAGGTTTGGCTCCGCAGAAGCACAGAGTTGGGTGTTTGCGCGGAGCGAGCAAGTTCCCCGGCAGGAACTGGTTCCCTTTGGGATTTTGGCTGGGGGATGGGCGAGGGAGATGGCGCTGGCGAGCTCCTTTGTTCCCCACCAAACTGAGCTCTGTTGTCCGGGGGCTCAGCAGCTCTCCCTCCCTTTGTCCTCCAGCCTTCCCACTTTCCGAGCAGAGCTGTTAACTTATGACCTCCCAGACGCTAAGTCGCGCTTGCTGTCGGAACACACTCCCTCCGGCCTCTCCGCGTTTGCAGGCCAGACTCGGGGGCTCTGCTTGGCCGGCAGGCTGCCCCTCCGCCCCGGCTCCCTCCTGCCAGTCCGTGGAGCGCGCACCCCCTCGCCGCCCTTCCTACCCTCTTCCGTGGGCCTCTCGTCTGCGCTTGGCTCCGGAGACTCTGTTCTGCTAGTCTTCTGGTGGTTTTCTGGGTTAGTTAGGCAGGTGTAGGTGGAATCTAAGTGATCAGCGTCAGGACGCGCAGTGAGCCCAGCGTCCTCCTACGCCGCCATCTTCCTATCTCAATAGCTTATTTATAAGACCAACAACCAATCAGAAAGTCCAGCCATTTTATAATAGAAATACACTTTTTTAAACATGCAAGATCTATGTGATTAAAGGTTTCAAAAGCTATAAAGGCCTGAAAGAGAACTTGATCAATTGGAAAATTATAGCATATTCTTTGACAGCAGGATTCAATATCATGAAGATTATATGCCTATAAATTTAACATAATCCCATTAAAAATATCAAAATGATTTATTTTAACTAGATAAGATGATTCTAAATTTCAGATGGGAATTATACATAATAATTCTGAAAAAGAAGAAGAAGAAGGGAAGGCTAGACATAAAGATAGTAAAATGTACCCATATAATAATGTAATAATAATTAAAAGTGAGATATCAAATAACAAAACATAGCAATTGTACAGAAAAGAAAAGCAAAAAAGAGGTCTAAACACATGTAAGAATCCGCTATATAAGAAAGGCATTATTTCAAATTGGCAGGGAAAAATGGCACTGAAAAAACTGGGGGAAATGGCCAGCAGTAGAGGATGTCACCAAAATGACAGTATAGAAGACCCCAACCTCCACCCTCCAATGAGAATCAACAGTTAGACAGCTGTCCAGAATAAAAACAGCTCCGGGGGAGCTCTGGAGTCCACTTAAGAAACATCAGCAACACAGTGGAACAAAAAACCTGAGAGAAGCTACACGTAAAGGAAGAAAGACAACTTCATTTTGCCTGTATCATCCCCATCACCCAAGCCGGCATTGCTCAGCACCAAGAAGGAGCAACCTAGCTAGAAAGAGACTTTCATCACTAAGATGAAGAGCAGGATGAGTAAGCAGATTTCCCAGCCTTTCATGACACTGTACAAAGATCCCACTTTGGTTTCATTCTACTCAGACCAGCAAAGCTGAGATGTACAGAGACATTTAGGAACAAGGAGAAAAAGCAGGGGATACCAATAGCAGCAACACAGCTGAAGCAATTATGGTTCCTGGTGATGTGCTCGGCAGACAAATTCAGCAGCTTTCACTACTGCAGCTATGCACTTATATGCTACCAGCCTAATACTTGTCACCAGCCTCCACTGCTGTGCACATACCTAGGGGAGACTATGCAGCTGTAGGAGAACACAACATCCGGGACCCTTGCAGCTGCTTGTTGGCCTAGATCAGGCTCCATCTTCTGTCACTGGCCCGAACCATTGCACTCATCTGCAGCTAGTCCTACCCCTGCGTACCTACTTGCCCTGGCCCAACCTGTCACCAGCTTCCACTGCCACATGTTCACGGTGAGACCCACCAGCCACATCAGTGCTTGCCAACAACCAGGGACCCCACAGCTGTCAGTGTGCCCACAGTTGACCCTCGCCCTTGTTGCCTGCCCTGGCCCTACCACTATGTATATGTCTGCCACCGGCTCCTGCCACTACACAGGCAGCTACAGCTGGCCTCCACAACTAAATGTGTGCACACCAGTGGATCCAGCCACCATTGCTGCCTGGTCCCCAAGTGCTAAGGAGCCCAATAGCACTTGCAGCCACTTCACAGTCTCCACAGTGCTGGCCAAGGACCACACAGTTGTTGATGCTGTGGACCCCAGCAGCCTGAGGTGAAGAAATATGATGCCTCCTCAGATATGGCACCACCACACAACCCTGCACTTGGCATCCTACACAAGACTCAGAACACCGCTAGTCACAGAGCGTTCTGGTGTGTGCCCACTTACAGGTGAAATTCTTCCATTACCAAAGTCAGTCTATAAAGTCAAAAAGAGGTGACTGCTTCTTCAAATGACAGTCACCTATACAATCATAAAGAGTCATAAAGAATCAGGGAAACATAAAGAACCCTCATGCAGTGTTGGTAGAAATGTAAATTAGAACATACTGTGGAAAACCGTATGGAGGTTTCTCAAAAAATTAAAAATGGAAATACCTTATGATCCAGTAATTTCACTACTGGGTATTTACCCAAAGAAAACAAAAACACTGATTCAAAAAGATATGCATCCCTATGTTCATTGTGACATTATTTATAGTAACCATGATATGGAAGCAACCCAAGTGTCCATCAATAGACGAATATATAAAGAAGATATGATATATATCCACACAATGGAGTATTACTTAGCCATAAAAAAGGATGAGATCTTGCTATTTGTGACAACATGGATTAATCTAGAGGGTATTATGCTAAGTGGGAAAAGTCAGACAGAAAAGACAAATACCTTATGATTCACTTATATGGAACAAAACAAAACAGGCGAATACATAAACAAAAAGCAGAAACAGACCCACAAATACAAAGAACAAATTGCTGGTTGCCAGAGAAGAAGGTTGGGGGGGATGGGCAAAATGTGTTTAAGGGAGTGGCAGATACAGACAGTCATGTAATAAATAATTCACAGGGATAAAATGTACAGCACAGTGAATATAGTCAATGGTATTGTAATAGTGTTGTATGGGGACAGATGGCGGCTACATTTATGGTGAACACAGCATAACGTATACAGTTGTCAAATCACTAAGTTGTACACCTGAAACTAATGTGACATTGTATGTTAACTATACTTCAATTTTTAAAAATAAAGAATTGGTATGTATTTTTTAAAAGGAGCTTGGAAAGATGGCTGAGTAGGAGGACACTGAACTCACCCAACCCACATTTACATCTGTATATCACTCACATCCAAGTAAATAAACCATAAAATGACCCAAACACTGGCAGAACAAATTCCACAACTAAATGTAGAAAAGAAGCCATATAGAAGAGGCTAGGAAGGGCAGAAACAGTGGTAAGGAGCTGCCCACAGGAGGAAGGGAGCTGTAGGCAGAGTGGGGAAAGCACCAGGGAACCCTCATGGAGAAAACAAATCCCCGTAATGTGTGGCCTTAAAAACCAGAGGGGCCGAATTCCATGAGTTTGTATAACCAGTGGAACTTAGAAGTTGGAGCTTTAAAAGTCAGTGACTCAGGGGCACCTAGGTGACCAGGCTTAAGCATCTGACTCTTGATTTCTGCTCAGGTCATGATCTCATGTTTTGTGAGATCGAGCCTTGCATCAGGCTTTGCACTGACAGCATGGAGCCTGCTTGGGATTTTCTGTCTCTCTCCCTCTCTCTCTGCCCCTCCCCCCTCTAAAAATAAATAAAAAACTTTAGGGGCGCCTGGGTGGCGCAGTCGGTTAAGCGTCCGACTTCAGCCAGGTCACGATCTCGCGGTCCGTGAGTTCGAGCCCCGCATCAGGCTCTGGGCTGATGGCTCGGAGCCTGGAGCCTGTTTCCGATTCTGTGTCTCCCTCTCTCTCTGCCCCTCCCCCGTTCATGCTCTGTCTCTCTCTGTCCCAAAAATAAATAAAAAACATTGAAAAAAAATTTTTTTTAATAAATAAATAAAAAATAAAAATAAATTAAAAACTTTAAAAAAACATATTCATGGACTCAGCACTGGGCAAGCTGGAAGGACATGTGATAGCTGGACCCCTACCCCTAAAGAGATAACAGCCCACAGAAAGTCGACATAGAAGAAGGGATACAGGAGTGCTGATGCATAGGGGCACTTGTACCCCAATGTTTATAGCAGCACTCTCAACAATAGCCTAATTATGGAAAGAGCCTAAAGGTCCATCAACTGATGAATGGATAAAGAAATTGTGGTTTATATACACAATGGAACACTACATGGCAATGAGAAAGAATGAATTATGGCCTTTTGTAGCAACGTGGATGGAACTGGAGAGTATAACTCCAGTTCACTATAGCATAACGCTAAGTGAAATAAGTCATACAGAGAAAGACAGATATCATATGTTTTCACTCTTATGTGGATCCTGAGAAACTTAACAGAAGTCTATGGGGGAGGGGAAGAAAAAAAAAAAGAGGTTAGAGAGGGAGAGAGCCAAAGCATAAGAGACTCTTAGAAACTGAGAACAAACTGAGGGCTGGTGGGGGGTGGGAGGGAGGGGAGGGTGGGTGATGGGTATTGAGGAGGGCACCTTTTGGGATGAGCACTGGGTGTTGTATGGAAACCAATTTGACAATAAATTTCATATTAAAAAAAAAAAGTACAGTGTACACAATACATGGGGTAAAGGGGAGAGAGATTTGTTTATACAGATTTCAGAGACTGTTGAGATACAGAGAAGTTGAGATACTTCTTCAGGAACAAAGGAGCTGGAAGGTGCCATTTTCTACCCCCATCTCCCACCCCAGCATAAACACAGAGCCACCTGCAGGAGGGGGTGCTGCACAGACACTGTCTAACCCACTAGCAGAACCTGCCCATAGGTTCTCCTGAGGACTCGCAAAGCAACTGCAAACTAACTGGCCTTGGCCCCGGGCTCAGCCCTAATTTTGTCAACACCCCACCCAGCTGCTGCCTCTGCATGCCATGCCCCCAGGAGTTACCACACTGTGGGGGATCCAGGCTAGGACTAGTGGCTCAGTGCAAATTTTGCTTAAACCACTACCTCTCCCCTGAGCCCTCCCAGGGTCATTCCCTCTCACAACCTGCCTGTCTGGGTCTTACTAACATCACAAACAGCAAGCACAGATTACAACAAGGAGTCAGTGCAGATGTCTGGATTGAAAGGAAAAGGTTCTCAGACAAAATATCAGGATGCAAGCAACACACATAGGAGGCTTCCCTGAAGTGCCAGGTTCTGGTGAACAGGGGACACCACACTGCAGGGCCCTACAGGACCTCTTCTTCATAAAGCCGAGACTCTCAACAGCAGAAGACACAGCTGACTTCCCTAACACAGAGAAACAGACACAGAGAGTTAGACAAAATGTGAAGAAAGAGGAATAAGTTTCAAATGAAAGAACAGGACAAAATTACAGCAGGAGATCTAAGCAAAACAAATAATCCACCTGATAGAGAATTTAAAATAATAATCATAAAGATACTCACTGAACTTTAGAAAAGGGTGGAGGACATCAGTGAGACCCTTGACAAAGAGATAAAAAGAACATATCAGAAATGAAGAGTTCATTAAATGAAATTAAAAAATACACTAGATGGAATAAAATAGTAGACTACAAGAAGCAAAGAAATGTTATCAGTACCCTGGAGGATAGAGTAATGGCAAACAATCAAGCTGAACATGTGAGAGACAAATACTGAATAATGAGAACAGACTTAGAGAACTCAGTGTCTCCATCAAGTGTAGTACTATTCACATTATAGGGATTGCAGAAGGAGAAGGTAGAGACAAGGGGAGCAGAAAATGTATTTGAAAAAATAATAGCTGAAAATTTCCTCAACCTGGGGAGGGAAAGAAAAATCCAGATTCAGGAGGCACAGAGATCCCCCAAAAATTCAACCCAAGGAGGGCCACACCAAGACACATAGTAATTAAAATGGCAAAAAAAAAAATAAATGATTAAAAAAAGAATTTTAAAGGTTGCAAGAGAAAAGAAGACAGTTATATACAAAGGAAACCCCATAAGGCTATTAGCTGATTTTTTCAGCAGAAACTTTGCAGGCTACAAGGGAGTGACATGATGTATTCAAAGTGCTAAAAGGGAAAAATCTGCAGCCAAGAATACTCTGTCCATCAAGACTATCATTGAGATAGAAGGAGAGATAAAGAGTTTCCCAAACAAAAGTTAACAATAAATCAGCCCTACAAGAAATGTTAAGGGGGACTCTGAGTGGAAAACAAAAACCATAAGTAAGAGTAAAAAAACTAGGGAGTATAAAAGAAAAAAAATTAAGATTTCTGTAAAATCAGTCAAGAGAAGCACAAAATAAAAGGATATAAAATAGGATACCAAATATCTGAAACATGGAGGGAAGTGGAGTAAAGAATGAGTTCAAAATTAAGTAACCATCAGCTTAACAAGGATTGTTATACACAGAAGATGTTATATATAAACTGAATGGTAATCACAAATCAAAAAAACAGTAATAGTTATGCAAAAACTAAAGAGTAAGGAATCCAAATATATTACCAAAGAAAACCAGCAAACCATGAAACAGAGAAAGAGAAGAAAGGATCCAAGAAAAACTACAAAACAACCACAGAACAAGTAACAAAATGTCAATCAATACATATCTACTGATAATTACCTTGAATGTAAATGAACTAAATGCTTAAAAGAGTTCTTCAAGCCGAAATGAAAGGACATTAATTAGTAACACACAAAAAAACAGGAAAATATGTAACACAGTGGTAAAGGTATATAGCCAGATTCAGAATACTCTTAATACTGTAACATTATGATGTGGTAACTACTTAACTCTTGTGTAAAGGTTAAAGTACCAAAATATTAAAAATAGCTATAAGTATAGTAATTTGTTAATGCATACACAATATAAAAATATATGTAAATTGTGATATAAACAGAAAGGGATGAGTGAAAATGTAGTTTTGTAACCAATTTAAGTTAAATTGTTACCAACATAAAATAGACATTTATATCTATAAGATGTGTATATAAGCTATATGGTAATCACAAAGCAAAATCGGTGGCAGATTCATAAAATATAAAGGGAAGGAGTTAAAGGAATCAAAACATTCCACTATGGAAAATTATCAAGTCACAAAGGAAGGCAGCAAGAGAGGAAGAAAGGAACAAGGGAACTATAAAACAGCCAGAAAATAATACAATGGCATTAGTTAGCTCTTACCTATCAATAATTTCTCTAAATGTAAAAGGATTGAATTATCCAATCAAAAGACATAAGAATGGCTGAATGAATTAAAAAAAAAAAAAAAAAAAAAAACCTTTATGCTGCCTACAAGAGACTCATTTCGGCTTTAAGGACACAGATAGGCTCAAAGTGAAGGGATAGAAAGATATTCCATGAAAGTGAAAACCAAAAGACAAATATATGCAAATAAAATATTGACAAAATCTCAGACAAAATAGATATGCACCTAATAGATATGCACAAATACATATGCACCTAACATCAACACACTTAAATATATTAAGCAAATACTAACAGGTCTGAAAAAAAAGACAAAAAAATCATACTAGGGGACTGGAATACCCCACTTTCAAATATGGATAGACCATCTAGACAGAAAATAAATAAGCAAACATTGGACTTAAATCATACTTTAGACCAAATGGACCTAACAAACATATACAGAACGTTCAATCCATGAGCAACAGAATACACATTCCTCTTAATTACACACAGAACATTCTCCAGGATAGATCATATGATAGATAAGTCTCAAAATAAGGATTAGCAAATTTAAAAGACTGAAACTATATTAACTATCTTTTACAACCACAATGACATGAAACTAGAAATCAATAAGAGGTAACTGGAAAATTCACAAATAATTTGGAAATTAACACAGTCCTGAACAATCAATATTTCAAAGAAAAAAATCAAAAGGGAAATCAAAAAATATCTTGAAACAAATGAAAATTGAAAACAAAAACAAAATAAAACCAATAGGATACAAAAGCAGTTCTAAAAAGGGAGTTTGTAGTGATAAGTGCTCACATTAAGGGAAAAAAAGAACAATCTCAACCAAACAACCTAACTTTTTTTTTTCCTTCCCCTCCCCCATGGTCTTCTGTTAAGTTTCTCAGGATCCACATAAGAGTGAAAACATAAGGTATCTGTCTTTCTCTGTATGACTTATTTCACTTAGCATAACACTTTCCAGTTCCATCCACGTTGCTACAAAAGGCCATATTTCATTCTTTCTCATTGCCAAGTAGTATTCCATTGTGTATATAAACCACATCTTCTTTATCCATTCATCAGTTGATGGACATTTTTGCTTTTTCCATAATTTGGCTATTGTTGAAAGTGCTGCTATAAACATTGGGGTACATGTGCCCCTATGCATCAGCACTCCTGTATCCCTTGGGTAAATTCCTAACAGTGCTATTGCTGGGTCATAGGGAAAAATAAATAAACATTTCAAAAATTAAAGGAAACATTGACAAATTCATAATTTGTAATTAGGGATGTAAACACGCCTTTCCCAGCAATTGCTGGAACAGTACAAAGATTAGCAAAGATATAGAACACCTCAACAACACTATGAACCAACTTGACCTAACTGATATTTATAAACCCCAAACCAACATAATAGACACTCTTTTCAAGTGCATATGTATCATTCACCAAAATACACCAAAGATGGGCCACAAAACAAGCCTCAATTAATGTCAATGGAAATCATAAAGAGTACATTCTCTGAACAAAACTGTATTAAATTCAAAATCAAAATCAGAACAATCCCCAAATACTTGGGACTTAACACACTTGTAAATCACCAAAAAGACAAAGAAGAAATCACAAGGGGAATTAGAAAATATTTTTAACTGAATAAAAATGAAAACATAATATATCAAAATTTGTGGTAGGCAGCTAAAGTACTGCTTAAAGGAAAAGTTATAGGTTTAAATATTTATATTAGAAACAGAAGAAAAGTAGCAAAGCATAAAATTAATTAAGAGTCCATCTGAGGACACTAGAAAAAGAAGAACATATTAATTCCAAAGTAGGTAGAAGGAAGGAAATAAAAGTAGAAATCAGATCTAGAAAAAAGAAAAACAATGGGGAAAAGTCAATAAAACTAAATTTTAGTTCTTCAGGAAAAAAATCAATAAAAGTTAATAAACTTCTAGCTAAACTGTTCAAGAAAAAGAAAGAGAGAAAGCACAAATTACCAATATCAGAAATTAAATGTTCTACAGACATTAAACAAATAATATTAGTTTACAAGGGAGTATTTGTAACAACTTACACCAATAAATTCAACAACTTAGGTGAGAAGGACAAATCCCTTGAAAGATACAAACTACCAAAGTTCATTGATGTAGCAAAGCTCAGTAGCACAGATTGCTTCACCAATTAAGTCTATCAAACAGTTAAGGAAGAAATCGTATCAATCCTATATAAACTCTTCCAGAAAATAGAGGAATGTAGAGTCAGCACCAGATGTCCCTAAACAGAGTCTGCCTCCAGCTTCCCAATGTTTCAGAAAGTGGCTCTCTCAAACTCTTACAAAAGCACAGATCTGCTGAAAGTAAACATAGATTAAGGGAACAGAAAAAATAGAAAATATTTGCAAATAACATCTGCCCACTTTAACTTATCCAGTTTGAAACCAACACTTCCATACAGCTTCTTTGGTGTGTGCTTTAGTAAACGGTACCTTATTTGAGATTCTGACCTTGGGTGAACAGCCATCCATCCCAGTTCACCCAGGACTTTCCCCATTGTGGCACTGAAACCCCAGGAAAACCAGAATGATGGTCACCCTGTCTAACCCTGAATTTCATTGTCCTCTAAACCAAAACCTTATTCTAAACTCTCTAGGAGGAGTGCCTGGGTGGCTCAGTCAGTTAAGCATCCAACTCTTGATTTCGGCTCAGGTCATGATCTCAAAGTTCATGGAGTCAAGCCCCAAGTCGGGCCCCATGCCTGATTCCAAAGCAGGAGCCTGCTTTGTGAAGCCTGCTTGGGATTCTCTCTCTCCTCTCTCTGCCCTTCTCGCACTCACACTGGTGCTCTCTCTCAAAATAAAACAAAATAAAATAAACTTTCAAGGAAATTTCTGTTTCTTTAATTTTTCTGCTTCCCTTACACATATGTATTCCAATCAAAAGAGAATTTAATCATAAAGAAGAAAATAACAGCATAAGGGATCATTCCCACCCTCATTTTATAAACTCCAGCCCCTCCTATTTTCAAGTAGCAAATATGATTTTTTTAATCCCAACTGCAAAGAAAAGCCCTATTAGGGAAATTCTTATATTATAAAACTTATAATTCAAAGAAATGTTTTTGCATGGATTTAAGAATTTTAACAAAAGTCATCAGAAAGACAGTATTTACAAGGTGACAAAGTAATTGCATTCAGCCCTAAGGTATGGCTGTATTTACCTTTTATTTACACCAGATGGCAGACATGAGCTCAACTTCATCTTTCTGCCTTCATAAGATTCTGAATTGAGTTAGATTTTTTCAGTTCAAAGTCATAAATCAGAAATGTCCTTAGAGTGACCTATGGATGTAAATTACCAGAATTTATCATCTGCTGTTACATATGTGGGATCTTTCCTGATGTCCTGTCTCAGAGAGTCATTTATTAAGTGTGTTCAAAAGGAAATTTTTCCTTTGAGGCCCCACAATGCGGTCACTGCAGTGGAAAGCCTGTTTCCCATACTTAATGACATACCACTCTCTGGGTAAAGGACAAAGATGAAGAACACTTGGAGAGATATGAGAAGGAGCAAAAGGAAGGGTCTGGATAATACATTCCATGTCTTAACATCTGTTACAATCTCTAAAATGAATACATAAATTGAAAGGTACAAAAATACTGCATCTTAAGAAGTTCCAATCTCTCTTGACTCTCTAAGTCATCAACTTTGAGTAATATTGATCTTTATCTGTTCTTGGAACAAATGCATAAGGTTGCTTCTCTCCATTTGTTATAGCATGGAGCTAGAGTGGCACACAATTTATTCACACTACACCGAGATATGCAAAGCAAATACAGCTTCTTTATTTTCCTATTGTCTTGCTAATCTAGCTTACCAACCTCCCACCCACCGACCCACCCCCATTATGGGTAAAAGAAAAATTTAAACTTGCTGAGAAGTAATACCCAGTCACTTCATGTTAAGCAGTCTGCTTTCAGTTTGTTATAGTTGGTTTTTTTTTTTTTTCAGGTAAAAAGCTCAGGCTTTTAGAAACCCCCACTATCACCACTTCCCCTCTCCAAAGCTGGCATCTAATGGTAGGGTAAATAAAACTTTATTCTTCCTGGAGACGTTGCGGTATTCCCCAAGCCCTTGGTGGCCTGGGCAGTAAGGGGAATTTTATGCACCAGATGGTCCCACACCCTGATATTCACAGCTGACATCCTATTCTCTTTCTGGGCCTTGCAGCCCTCACTGCTGATGTAGTAATACCAGCCTCAGCTCTTTTCTCAGCTGAACATCCCTCCTGAGATGGGGCTTTGATTCTGAGGCCACACGATCCACTCTGCCACCTTTGCTTTCATCCCCATTGCACCTACATTCTTGATAAGATTACCAGCCTTCCTTAACCTCCCCAGGACAAGCGAGAACTTCTAGATGCCTTGCATCCCACATTGGAGGTAAGGGAGACTCCTCCAAGCCAGTCAGGCTCTTCCTCTGCCTAACCCAGTTACACTCTGAAGTTTACCAGGGTATGGCTGCTCTTGGGGTACCAAATGGGAAAGAAGGCAAGAATCCCTCAGTATTTGGCTTAAACCTCTGTAGTATTTGCGCACACACACACACACACACACACACACACACACACATTCTGGGATTTCAGCGCAAGGCAGAGAAGCCCATTACACGTTCTGGATGTCTGATCACCTCCCTTCCTCCTGGTCTCTCCTCATTGTCCAGCCACCACATGTAAAGGGATGGGCTCACACTTCCTCTTTTCCCCTACCTTGGACTTCCCAGTGTCATTCAATTCTGGGGCCAGTAAGCCTCAATGCTCAGTCATTAGGTCTAATTATGACTTTAGGGGGGCCCCTGGGTGGCTCATTCAGTTAAGCGTTTGACTTTGGCTCAGGTCATGATCTCACGGTCCATGAGTTCGAGCCCCACGCAGGGCTCTGTGCTGACAGCTCAGAGCCTGGAGCCTGCTTCAGATTCTGTGTCTCCTTCTCTCTGCCCCTCCCCCACTCCTGCTCTCTCTCTCTCTCTCTCTCTCTCTCAAAAGTAAATAAACATTAAAAAAATTAATTATGATTTTAGAAACTACTACTAAACTTGAATCTTGATATATAAAAGTCCTTGGAATTTAGAAATCTCATATCTCTGTCCAAAACCTTTAAAATTTTTTTAATGTTTAATTTTGAGAGAGAGAGAGAGTGTGTGTGTGTGCGAGCAGGGGGGAGGGACAGAGAGAGAGGGAGACACAGAATCTGAAGCAGGCTCCAGACTCTGAGTAGTCAGCATAGAGCCCAACACAGGGCTCAAACTCACAAACCATGAGATCATGACCTGAGCCAAAGTGGGACGCTTAACCGGCTGAGCCACCGAGGCGCCCCTCCCTCTCTGTCCAAAAATCTTATTTTCAAGACCCTTTCTCCCAACCTAAAAAAGTCAGGAAATTTACTGTTACCTTTCTGTTCTGTCTGATATCACCTTTTCCTTCCCTGGGGCAAGAAACTTCACAGTTTAGCCCACCCTTTGGGTTGAAGTTAAAAGGGAATAAGATTTAAGGAACAAATGAAAATAAATCATTTTCAAATATATAAATATTATCACTATTATAGGAGCTCCATGTGTAAAGTGTTTAAGTAACACTTGGCACAGAGGCAGAGTGATTACCATTATCAATATTATTACTGAATGGAAAGTGAAAGCAGGCTTGATACCAGAGATAAGAAAGCAAATTGTCATGTTGGGACTATTATAAAAACTAATAACTGTGACACAAAATACCTTTTGAATTTCAATTTTTAAAAATGTTAAAAGATAGGGGATGCCTGGGTGGCTCAGTCAGTGAAGTGTCCACCTCTTGATTTCAGTTCAGGTCACGATCTCACAGTTTGTGTGTTCCAGCCCCGCATCTGGCTCCGTGCTGACAGCTTGGAGCCTGCTTGGGATCCTCTCTCTCTCCCTTTCTCTCTGCCTGTCTCTGTCTCAAAATAAATAAGTAATCATTTTTTAAAAAATGTTAAAGATAGAGGAAGTGAGGAAAATGTTAAGCGTTCAATCAGAATATAATTTGCACTGTGTTTGTGAAGAAAGTTGATTGCCCGATTCAACATCTGAAAACAGTAACCTCCTATTTTGATTTTGATTAGATGGTGAATGAATGTTGTACTTAATCATACCAACGTATGTCCTAACTTTTCCCAAATCAGAATAAACAAAGTAGCCGGTTGCCTCATCACCTCAGAAAATGAGGGCCAATATGGTTATATAAAGGATGTGAAAGTAACTACAACAACAAGAAGGTAACTACAACTACAATTGTTGTAAAAGAAAATTATTGAAAGGAAATAATTGACTCCTAGAGGTAGCCCATTCTGGTGGGACAGACGCTGTTAATGACAATTAATACAAAGTTGCTTCACTTATAAGTTTTATGGTCAAAACTTTCAAGTTGAAACGTACATGTTGTTTCTGTTTTCTCTCAATGTGACAGTTGTGAGCCCTGGTCCATTAAGCAGACAGGCCTGTGTGTGAATCTGCTGGGCGAAGCTGTATTAACCTCTTTGACATTGGTTTTCTCACCCAGGGGCTCTTGTTTTTTCAGTTAATGTGCATTTGGTGTTAATATTTCCAGCCTTCTAAGGGACATGCTTATAGGTGCCACCTAACCTTTGAGAATAATTACATTCTTTGGAAGAAAGCACCTAGTATCCTAGAAAATCAATAAGACCGTCCAAATGTATAAGATTGAAGTAAAAAACAAAATCACTAATATCAGGAGGAAAAAAGCATAGTATCCAGCCATTTAAATATTTCAAAGGTTTTATCATTTTTAAATGACATAACCATTTTAGGGCCTGCTTTTTCAAGGTTTGGATTTCATAAAAGCCCTCATGGTTTAATTGTTGTGACATCGTTAGTCATCACTTAACACACCTGAAACTCCTCTCAAGGCTTCTGGCAGCCACAAAGTATAAAACAGGATGCAGGAGAATGGCAATGGGTGGTAATTCATCATCTGCGAGACTCTCCCCTTGAATCAGGCAAAATATATAAGGGGTGCTATTCCCCATAGTCACGTCTCTTCACAAAACGAGATTTCTGGTGGGGTCTATGTCTCTGACTGTTCAAGGTGGTTTCCAAGGCATGCTCCACAAGGCCCAGAGGTTCTCCAGTGCCTCAGCAGCTGCGATGAGGATTCAGAAGAGCTAGGCTTATGTAGTGGGCTTCCATTTATTCTGAGGAAAGGGCTTTTCTGTTTCCAGAAACAGTTCTAGGGGCTCCTGGGTGACTCAACAAGTTAAGCATCTGGCTTCAGCGAAGGTCATGCTCTCTTGCTTCGTGAGTTTGAACCCTATGATGGGCTCTGTGCTGACGGCTCGGAGCCTGGAGCCTGCTTTGGATTCTGTGTCTCCCTCTCTGCCCTTCCCCTTCTTGCACTCTGTCTCTCTCTCTCTCTCTCTTAAAAGTAAATAAGCACCAAAAACAGATCTAGGGGTGCTTGGGTGGCTCAGTCAGTTTAGTGTCCAACTTTGGCTCAGTTCATGATCTCACGGTCCATGAGTTGGAGCCCCACCCAGGGCTCTGTGCTGACAGCTCAGAGCCTGGAGCCTGTGTCAGATCCTGTGTCTTCCTCTCTCTCTGCCCCTCCCCCGCTTGTGCTGTCTCAAAAATAAAATAAACATTTAAAAATTTTAAACAGAAAACAGTTCTAAACCCACTACCTTAAAGCCTCAGTGTATGATCACAATACAGAGAAGAAAACACAAGCACCTATTCTCATGGTTCTACTCCTTCCCCAAGCCAGTGCGAACTAGGATCACCTGTTTGAACCCCCAGAAGATAACAGGGGTATAAAAACAACTAGAACAGATTGTATGTAAAATATCCTGGTAAAGTTTATTTTGAAAACAAGAGTTATACCTAGAATACAAGAGGTACACACAAGGTGTTTGGTGCAGTAACCCTTTACCCCGGTCACACATACGAATCACTGGAGAACTTTAAAAAAAAAAAAAAAAAAAGGTGGGGAGGACCCACCTAAATATGTTCTGATTTAATTGGTCTAGAATAGAATCCAGGAATTATTATTTTTTAAGTTCCCCAGGTGATTCTGATGTGCAGTGGGGGTTGATAACCACAGTATTACTAATATGCAGAGAAAGAGATTATATCCACCCAGACAGCAGAAGAGCAAAGATACCCCTTCAGGTCTTGTCGCTTTCAGACACTCCAAGGCCTCCGAGGCTCACGCTTCACTTGAAGACTACTGATGTGGCAGCTGTTAATCCTGAGAGTTGACGAGAACAGTTTTCATCCCCACGTCTCTGTCTGATTACATTACCATTTACTTTAGGACAGTAGTTCCAAAACGTACAATCTTAAGAATCACCAGACAGACTTGTTAAAACTAGCAATTCCAAGCTCTCCCCCACTAGGCTCCAATTCAGTGGGTCTGTACTGCAGCCTATGAATCTGTACGTTCAGAAGCACCCCAGGTGATTCTTATGATTTGGCAGGTTGGGACACCCTGCTCTAGAATCTGACTAAGATGGCCTCTTATTGTCAGTCTTAGAATTTCACCCAGTTCCAATCCATCACAATACTATTTCTAGAACAATCTTCCCACTTTCTATATCCATCAGACCATTCTGTGCTGCCTACCATAGACTGACTAACATGTTATTAAGTTGTTTGATTGATGTGTTCTTGTTTATCTTCTCCTCCCCTCTGGGACTGGGCACAGAGGGGGTCAGTCTGGTCTTCAGACCACAGAACATGGAGGGGAGGTTATGAAAATCTAAAAATAATAACAAAACAATGATAATAAAGGGATGAAACCATATCTGGAGGTCAAGCAGACGGCATAACTGGAAAGCCTGTCCAGACTGTGCTGACTCATGAGGCCAGCACTTGTGTATGTGTTAGGAAAAAGGCAATAGCACAATAAAGAACTGGTATTTTTCATACTTGCCGCTCAATGCTTTATGTATTTTACCTCATGTGGTCCACATAGCATATGATGCATATACTACTGTTGTCTCCGTTTACATAGGAGAAGACCTAGTTAAGTAACTTGCCCAAAGACACTGCAGGGGAGTGATATAGAGCCAGGAAGCAGGCCCAGACCAGGCAGGTTTCAAACCACCAAGCAATACTGTCTCCCACTTTCAGAGAACAGACTAAGCAGGCAGTTTTGGGAAGGTGCTTCAGTTCCTTATCATCTCATCCCGTGCTTCCAGGGGAAGGAACAAGTGACCTACAAAAGCTTCAAAGCTTAGACTTAGACCAGTCTCCGCAGGTGTCCTTTCCTGCTCCTTCCTGAGCCTGCTTGTCCGGAATTTTGGTTTACTGCTGTTGTATTTGTTTTTAAAAATCAGTGAATAATGGGGCGCCTGGGTGACTCAATCGGTTAAGCCTCCGACTCTTGGTTTCAGCCCAGGTCATGATCTCACAGTTCATGAGTTAGAGCCCCACATCAGGCTCCACACTGGCTGACAGTGCAGACCCTGCTTGGGATTCTCTGTCTCCCTCTCTCTCTGCCCCTCCCCAACTTGCACTGTCTCTGTCTCTCTCAAAATAAATAAATAAACATTAAAAAAAAATCAGTGAATAAAAGTATGCATTAATTGAATGTGATTTACTTGAAACTTACTTTATTCCCAGGTATGAGATGTTTATTAGAGTCATCTTCTTTGCTTGACAGCTCAAAACCAGAATTCTGGTAACTAACCTGGGTTCTATGTCTGTTTCATATTAGTTTTTCATCACAATTCTGAGAAATGGGGCCATTCCCTTGGATGTGTTTCTTGTCATCAGAAGTTCCAGGAAAATGAGAATTAAAAAAAACAAACTGGTGTCTCTACTTTTCTGAGGATTGTGAAAGGAAACCTTTTAGGAAATAGACTATAACAAAAGGTATAGTGAAAAACAAATGCACTAGGAGCCAAACATGCCAAGTTTTGCCTCATTGTAAGCTGCATAACCTAGATTAATCACTTCCCGTCTCTGAGATATGTGCTAATCTTTAATGTAAGGATAGGATTACCTAAAATAGGGATGGATGAGCCATGACCACCAGCCAAATCCAGCCCCTTAGACTGTTTTTAAAGTCTTCCTTCCAGATAAGAATTTTTACATTTTTTTAGAGGTTGGAAAGAGAGAAGAGGAAGAAAATTCAGTAGCGATCCTATGTAGGCTGCAAAACCTGAAATATTTACTATCTGGCCCTTCACAGAAAAAATTTACTAATCTCTGACCTAAAACCAAGATGATACCATCTGTCTAGCTTATCATAAACAACACAGGCAAGATGAGCTGCAGAATCCATTTTTTTTTAATGTTTATTTATTTTAGAGAGAAAGAAAAAGTACATAAGTGGGAGGAGGGGCAGAGAGAGAGAGAGAGGCGAGAGGGAATCCTAAGCAGGCTCCATGCTGTTAGCACAGAGCCCAATGGGGGGGCTCTATCTTCCAAACCATGAGATCATGACCCAAACTGAAATCAAGAGTTGGACTCTTATGGTGCCTGGGTGGCTCAGTCAGTTAAGCATCTGCCTCTTGATATCAGGTCAGGTTATGATCTCACGGTTTCCTGAGTTCAGACCCCATATCTAGCTGTGTGCTGGCAGTGCACAGCCTGCTTGGGGTTCTCCCTCTCTCCCTCTCTCTCTGCCCCTCTCCTGCTCGTGCTGTCTCTATCTCTCTCTAAATAAATAAATAAACTAAAAACAAACAAACAAACAAACAAAAAGAGTTGGGTGCTTAACCGACTCAGCTACCCAGGTGCCCCCAAAATCCATATTTTAAAGCAGTCTCTCTAAAGGGGCACCTAGGTGGCTCAGTTGGCTAAGCGTCAGACTTAGCTCAGGTCATGATCTCATGGTTCATGAGTTCAAGCCCCACATTGGGCTCTAGGCTGACAGCTCAGAGCCCGAAGCCTACTCCAGATTCTGTGTCTCCCTCTCTCTCTGCCCCTCCCCCACTTGTTCTCTCTCTCTCTCTCTCTCTCTTTCATTCAAAATTAAATAAACATTAAAAAAATAAAATATAATAAAGTAGGCTCTCTCACTAGCTAATTGACTGCTCCCAAGCAGCCTCTCAGCACTTAAAATTCAAATCTGTGCTTCAGCAAAACTTCAGATGACCACAAATGGTCACTCACAAATGAGACAGACATCCAAGACTCATTCTGTGAAAGGCAAAGATCTATTCCGGATTGAAACAACTAAATTATTGCCAAGCATGGTATAGCATAAAGGTCTTGCAACAGGGAAAGAAAGAGAACTTGAAGTCTAAGACCCTCAAATGTCACACAGAATCATAAACAAATAAAACAAGTAAATCCTAGTGTGGTTCTGGAGGGGAAGGAGCAAGATGGGTTGAGCTGAAACCCCTCCCTTATTTGACCTCCTCCAAGCAGAGCAGCCCCAAGAGGTCCATGGGGACCATTTAAAAACCACTGATGGACAGGGGGCTCCTGGCTGGCTCAGTTGGTAGAGCATGTGACTCTTGATCTCAGGGTTATAAATTCAATCTCCATGTTGGGTATAAAGATTACTTAAAAATAAAATCTTTTAGAAGGGGGGAAAAACCCCACTGCTGGAGAGAAAAGAAATGGACTTGGATCTTGAGGGGCTCCATAGAATCCTTTATGAGCTTAAGTAAGTCCCATTCCCTCTTTAAACCACAATTTCCTGAGCTTTAAAAAAGACGGTCTACCTATCTTTTAGAACTGTGTTTAAGACCTGTGTTGATGCATATAAAGTAATGTATATATGGCCATAAAGAATGTTCTTCATTTGTATATACATATCAATTATATATATATATATATATATATATATATATATATATATATATATATATAATTTCATTTTATTCAATTCTTGACATACTATATATATTTCAAAATTTGAACAAAATGAAGTTAGCATATAGTAACATGATAAAAAGTATGATAGGAATGCTGTAGAAGGAAGTAACTATGTTATAAAAGTCTGCAGTTTCCCTCATCACTATGGTTAGAGAAAATTAAGTGTCTCAGCCAGAACTTGGAGAGTGTTACATTCTCCACCACTGCCCCCACCTACCCCTCACTGTTTCTGTTTAAGGAATTCATACCAGCCACAGGGAGATTTGGCTTCCATCCAAGAGGAGAGGGAAGAAAACAAAAACAACTCCACTGTAAAATAGAAAGGAAAATGAGTCTGACAGATTTATTCCTTTCTGCATTTCCTGTTGCTGCTTCCCAAGACTGGCTTTCAAAAGCAAGACTTTGTCCCATGAGAATAACCTCTACAGTGAGGCAGCCCTTTCTGAGAAAGATCTGTCTCTCCCATTTCATTTCTTAATTTTTTTTTTTTTTAATTCTGGAGCCAAAACAAGCCCCAGGTGCCCTTTGTGTCCAATACTAACATGTAATATTCTCTTTCCTCTGTTTTTACAAGACTTCAGAAACGAAAGGGTAGAAAGTTGTCAAAGTCCCAAGGACAGGGAGGGAGAACCCAGAAATAGTCCCAGAGGGAAGAAGAGAGCCATGTGATATTTGCAGAACAAACAGAAATAATGACAAACTAACACTTTTGAGAAACTAGAACCTTTCTCATTTATGTGTCTGTTTAAAAATGTATGTTTTGTAAGTATATGCAAGTGATACCCCTAAGAAGGACTGAGGAGATCAGAGATAGGTATGAATGTAAGTGCAGACTCAAGCAAAGGATAAAATGATTCAATGGGGGTTGAATGGCAAACTAATGTATATTACATGTCAAAGTGTCTGCCAATTGGGTATGCTCTTATAAAGAATTAATGTTTCACTCACATTCAATACAGTTGACTTGCTCTAGCTGAAATGGGCCTAGATAGCTATTTATTATCTGAGCAGCTTTAACACAGTCTTCTCCACCCTGCAGCTGAAGTTATTGAGTCTAACATGTGGTATTCATTAGTTGGAATCCTGCAGTATAATTGTCTAGATTTGAAGCATAAAGCTTTGCAATAAAATTTTGCATTAAAAAAAAGATTTATTTGAAATTTCCTGAGTTCTGCCACCAACATAGTAGAAATAATACCAATTTTCTTCTGGCCTAAAATAGACATTTCATTGGCTTTTTGATAGGCAGTTACATTCAGAAAAACTAGAGTTCCTTTTGCAAACAAATTTTAAATAATATTTAGGATATCATTTCTGGAAAATCATTTAAGGAAAAGACTTCATCCTTCCTGGAAGTACAGGGAATAGTGATTTCTATATCCAAAGCATTTAATTCCCTCCAACTTTCTTCCTCCTCCTCTTTCTCAATTCCCCATTCCACTGACTTATTAGAGAATTATAATTATACAGGGGGGAGTAATATCAATAATTTATAAAACAAAACAAAACAAAACTTGTTCAATCTTTTTCATTAGCAAAATAGTATTTGATCTCTTTTTGCTGTAACAAGTTTTATAATCCATTTTCATTCATTTATTTTCACAGTGATGAAATTATGTCAAGGGCCTAAGGAAAATCTATAAACACTTTTTGAGAGTGAGGTATAGGGAACAGTTTTGGTGTAGTTTTTGTTTTTCTTAAGTGCCTTTATTTCTAAAACAGAAAAGTTTTGAATTGTTAATTTTTTTAATGACAAAATATTTAAGATAAAATCATCAAATATGAAATACCTCGCTTAAAACTTGACTACCACCAGTTCCACAATAATCTAAGGACTATACAAGATAAAGTAATTGCAAATAACCCAGAGTTTCAAATCATGACATATTTCTATATGCTGATTAAAAACAAGACATTGCTCTTTTTTATATAATTTATGATTTTTGTATCTATTAAAGTAATACATATCCATGCTTTAAAAAGTGAAATAACACATGCAAAATAATGAAGTTGGGCCCTTACCTTATACCATATACAAAAATTAACTCAAAAAAGTATCCAAGATATAAATGTAAGAACCTAAAACTATTAAACCCTTAGAAGAAAACATAAGGGGAAATTTTCATGACATTGGATTTGGCAATGATTTCTTTGATATGACACCAAAAGCATAGACAACAAAAGGAAAAATAGATAAAATGAACTACATCAAAATTAAAAGCTTCCGTGCATCAAAGGACACATCAAAGTGAAAAGGCAACCCTTGGGAATGGGAGAAAATACTTACCAGTGATAGCTCAGAGGTGTTACTATCCAGAATATATAAAGAACTTCTACATATCAACAATAACAAAAATAATTAAACATGGGCAAAGAACTTGAATGGACATTTCTCCAAAGAAGAGATACAAATTGCCAACAAGCATATGAAAAAGTATTAAACATTACTATTCATTAGGAAAATGCAGATCAAAACCACAATGAGGTACCACCTCATATCCCTTAGGATGGCTAAACAATTAAAAACAAAAATAAAAATAAACAAAATAGGAAACGTTGGCAAGGATATAAAGCAACTGAAACTCTTGTACACCATTGGTGGGAATATAAAATGGTGTAGCCACCGTGGAAAACAATATAGCAATTCCTCAAAAAATTAAAAATAGAATTACCATATGACCCAGCAATATCACTTCTGGGTATATACCCAAAGAACTGTAAGCAAGGACTCAAAGAGATATTTGTACATTTACGTTCACAGCAGCATTATTCACAATAACCAGGAGGTGAAATCAACCCAAATGTCTTAAATGGCCAAACAATGAATAAATGGATAAACAAAGTGTGGTAGTATTGAATATTACTCTGCTTTAAAAAGGAAGGAAATTCTTGGGGCACCTGGGTGGCTGAGCCAGTTAAGCATCTGACTCTTGATTTTTGGCTAAGGTCATGGTCTTCCATTTGTGAGATCAAACCTACATCAGCCTCTGCACTGACAGCACGGAGCCTGCTTAGGATTCTCTCTCTGCTCCTCCCCTGTGCTCTCTCTTTCTCTGTCTCTCTCTGTCTTTCTCAAGATAAATAAAAACTTTAAAAAGAAAAAGAAGGAAATTCTGACACATGCTATAACATGGATGAACCTTGAAGAAATTATGCTAAGTATAAGCCAGACACAAAAGGACAAATATAAGTATGATTCCACTTATATGAGGTATCTAGAGTAATAGAATGATGGCTGTCAGAGCAGAGGGTAGGGAAGAATGGGGAATTATTGTTTAACACATACAGAATTTCAGTTCAGGAAGATGAAAAAGTTCTGGAAATGGATGGTAGTGATACTTGCACAATGTGAATGTACTTAATGCCCCTGAATTGTACATTCAAACATGGTCAAAATACTAGATTTTATGTTATATTTACACAACTGTGCACATATACACACACATAAACATACACATACATATATACACTCCACTTATCCCCTACCACATTCCACAGACAGGTGGCAAAATTTTTACTAAATCAGTATTTTATCATGAGTATCTGAATGTTGTTCAGACATAAGCCTTCTAGTGTACAATGATTATACTCCCATTTATGTACAACCTTTTGTATTTCCTAGAGTTAATAATCACTTCACAGTTTTGGGTTTGGGAAGGGTGGATTATTTTTCTATGTAATTCTTTTATCTATGTAATTCTTTTTATTCCTCTCTCAAAATCTCCAAAAGAACTTTAAATTTTTTTCAATATAATAAAAATATTAAGCAATACGTGAGGTTTTTTTCTTAGAGATATTTGTCCTAGAACCCACTGTCTTCCCACTCCAATCTGGACTTTTAGGCTCAGTCTACTGCACAGCTGTCATATTAGGACATCTATTCACTGTCGTCCTAGGACGTACTTTTATCTCCAGGATTCTATGTTTTTGTTGCTTTTTCTCAGATCTCACATCTTTTTTTTATTTTTTTTTCCCTTAATTTACTTATTTCTTTTGGCTAAACACATTTCTGGAAGCTTCCTGGAGGGGGGGGTGGGGAAGGACACATTGGAATTTAATTTTCTTAAAATGTCCTTGTAAAATAATGACCTTATTATAACCCTTATTGAAAAACATAAGTAGCTGACTCTTGAATTCAATATTGGAAATAACTTTTACTCAGAATGTTGAAGCCACTTTGCATTGTTCCCTAGATTTAGGGATTAGTGTTCAGAAATTAAATATCATTTTGAAGACTGATCCTTTATATATGACTCAAGGTTTTTTCTAGGCATTTTGAAGATTGTCTATTTACCCTCAGTTTCAAAAAGATATGCTTTGTTTTAAGTTTCTTTCCCAATAAATATGTTGGGTATTCAGTATATAATTTCATCCTGGAACTTTACATCCCTCTATTCTGGGAAGCTTTATTTCTTGCTTTTTTAAAAAATTTCCTCATCTCATATTTTTCACTTCCTTATTTTTGAGACTATTAATCAGATATTAGATCACCAGATTTGATCCTTTCACATGTTCTTATCCTAGTATTTTTTGTTCTAATTTGATGGTATATTACTCCTTTGATTAGGCCCCATTACTTGGCAAAGTTGATGGGATGTCACTCCCATGAACCATTATGTTATATAAGACGGCCTTAGCAAACTAATGAGAGATTATCCTTGCTGGCTTGATGAAGTGAGCAAGCATGTTGAAAACATCATGTGGCAAGGAACAGCAAGTGATCTCTAGGTGGCCTGTAGGATTTGAAGGCAGTCAATATCCAGGAAAAGAGGAAAAAATGGTGAATCCTGGACTCATACAGCAGCAAGAAAATGAATTCTGCCAAGAACTTAACTGTGCTTCAAGTTGGAAATTTCTCCAGGTGAGCCTCTGATGAGACCGCAACCCCTTTGAAATCTGGATTGTAGCCCTGGGTGACTCCAAAGGAGAGAACCTTACTAACCCATGCATGAACTTCTAACACACACACACACACACACACACACACACACACAACTATAATATGAAGGTGTTTATTGTGTAGGCCACTAGATTTGTGATAATTTGTTACACAACAATCGAAAACAAATAACACTAGGATAATTTTCTCAACTTTATTTTCCAACTTTTTAATTAAAAGTTTAAAATTTCTATCACGTTTCATTTCCAATAGTTCCTTTTTTTTTCTTTCAATGCTTTAAAAATGTCAGTAGTGTCCAGTTCATTATAGAAGGCAAGAGAAATATTCTGAGGACTTCTTTATAATAGATAACAAAAACTAGCCACAATACTTCTCTCTTCTCTATATCCATACCCTTTGAAATATGATTTTGCAACCACTTTCATGAAGATGTAAAGTTATTTACCCCACTCTTGAATCTGAGCTGGTCTTCTGACTTGCTTTGGCCACTGGAATGTGGAAGAAATGATGATGTACTAGGTAGAGCCTAGGCATCAGGGAGTTTCACATGCTTCTACTCATTTTCTTGAGGCCATGCCTCTGCCTAATGAAAAAGCCTGTTGGAAGATGAGAGACCCCACAGACGACAGCTGAGTCAGCCTAATTACACCAGCCAAAGCCCCAGAGATGTGAGAAAACCCAGCCACAATTAGCAAAACTACTTACCCAACCTGTCAGATGACTACAGGTACATGAGCAAGACTGTCCTATGTGCAGCCCCCTGGTGACCAGAATACCTATGAGCTTAATGCTTATTATTTTAAAACACCATGTTTTAGTGGTTTGTTATACAGCAATACCCAAATAATACACAGTTCTTTATGTAGACTTTTAACCAATCTTTTTTTTTTCATTTCCACCCTCATCTTCTTCAGAGATATCTCTTGTGTACAGTTCCTGGGAATCTGTGGTTTTAGTTATTTTATTCTTATTGATTGCTCCCTTTGTATGCCATTAGATTTCAGCTTCCTAGGCTCTGCCAAGTCAGCTACAGAGCTCTATCTTTCATATTTTCAGTGCCAGTTTCCATTTGGTATGATATTCTCTCCCATTCTTATTGGCCTTATTATTTCTTAACTGCCATTTTAGTGGGTTTCAGGAAAGAGGTAAGATAAGCATGTATATTCGAATGTCTTATTATGAGTTCAGTACAAACCTCAGCTGTGAAACCAAGGTCTACTTTTGCTTGCAAATCGAAGGCCATTTTTATAGAAACAAGATGTACTCATTCTCCTTTGCTTGTCACTGTTTCTCTGATTTATATTTGATCTAGATATCAATCACAACTTCCACTATTCCCCAGCATTCTCTATCCCCTTTATCCTGCTATATTTTTCAGCACTTATCAGGGATTCTTCACTGAGGTTCCACAGAATCCTAGAATATCTGATATGTTATTAAGGATTCTATAGGAGAAGTGATGAAAAATATAAACATTAATTTTTGAATTTTGCATGCCATGTAATTCTAGCACTCATAGTAATGGATAATGACCAAGCAGCCCTGTTAGAAATTTCTTTAGTGGCACCAGAGTGGCTCAGCTATTAAGTGTCCAACTCTTGATTTCGGCTCAGGTCATGATCTCACAGTTCATGAGTTTGAGACCCGCATCTGGCTCTGTGCTGTTAGCTTGGGATTCTCTCTCTCTCCCTCTCTCTCTGCCCCTCCCCTGCTCATGCATTCTCTCTCTCTCTCAAAATAAAGACATAAACTTTAAAAAAAAATAATTTCTTTAGAAGTCTTTCTGCCCATGGGGTGCCTGGATGGCTCAGTTGGTTAAGCATCCAACTTCAGCTCAGGTCATGATCTCATGGCTTATGTATTCAAGCCCTGTATCAGGTTCTGTACTGACAGCTCAGAGCCTGGATCCTGCTTCAGATGCTGTGTCTCCCTCTCTCTCTGCCCTCCCCAGCTTGCTCTCTCTCTCTCAAAAATAAATAAACATTTAAAATTAAAAAAAAAAGAAGTCTTTCTGCCCCTTATGACAGTGCAGTAGGACCATTTCATTCAATTAGGTTCTTTGTCAATTTTTGGTATGAAATATAGAAGGTTATTGATAATTGTTGAGCACAGAATTGCCCAGAATGGAGGACAGTAGACTAATGATGTCTACCTTTCTCTTCCAAATTACATCCCCAAACACTCCTTGCACATACCACGTTGGCCTACGGAAAAACAAAAAACAAACAAAAACTCTTCCAGTACAGCAGAAAATCTAAAGGAAATTTTTATTCTGAAGAAGAAACTTTTATGCACCATGACTCAGCTTCTCCTCTGTCAATTTCCTGTTGTTGTAGATACTGCATAGATTGTGCATATTAGAAAAGAATTGTGTTGGATGTTTTCATAGTCTTTGTTCCTTTCTAGTTTGTTTGTTGTGATCTCTTGTTTTCTATTTTATTATCATTTGCTTTAAAAAATGACTGGTCTCCAACATAGTGATATTTGAAAGTGGATGAGAGATGGGAGAAGAGAATTCTTGTCCCAGGCTTAGGAACAATTTTCATAAGGTTAGTAATGAAGAAGTATAATCTTTTGAGATATTTCACTGTCCTGTTGCAACAAGTGATAGAATAAGAGAAAGAGATGGGGCTAGAGAGAGAAGAAAGGAGGGAGAGAGGAAGAAAGAAACACAGATAAACAGACAGACATATAAGCATCAGAAGCAAAAACGGAAATTGTTTTATTTCAGTTGAATATAAAATTTGTAGCTTATCTCACTTGACCCAAAACTGATTGTTTATGCAGAAAAAAAAAAAAAAAAAGGGAGGGAGCACAAATATAATATTAAAAGGTACATAACATTCTTTACTTTGGATTTCAAAAATAATGTTTTCTACATGTACATGCCTACAAAAGAAACTGGGAAACTAACAAGTGTAATTTTATAAGTCTATATGTGCCTAATAATTAATAACTATACTGAAGCCTGAATTTATCAAGAAATAAATTGTTTCTTCTAAATCTTGAATAAAACTGTGTCTTAGTCTATATTTTTATTCATATTACTTTGGGTTATGGTATTGGTAGTGTTACCATCCAACATTGTAAATAAATTTTCATGTTGAAAATAGCATTAATTAAAATCAATTTACAACTTCTATTTAAATCTATAAAGCCTGCCTTTAGGAAATTAATCCCATTTTAGCTTAAGACAGTTATTTAACAAATTTATTATGTTGGTCACATAAGTTTTTAAATTTTATGAATGGTAAGAAAATAAATTTTAAGTAGAGTAAGCTTAACTGCCTACATTTTTCAAGAAAATTTGGCTTAAAAGCCTTCTTTATTGTTGTTCTAAATAGGAAAAATCTACTTTTTCACATACTCTATTTATATTTCGTATCGTAGAAATTTGTAATAACACTTCTAGGCTGTGGTAAACCGAATATTGGCCGCTAAAGATGTCCACATTCTAATCTCTGAAATCTGTTAATGTGTTACCTTACATGGCAAAAGAGATTTAACAGATCAGTTAAGCTTAGGGTCTTAAAATAGGGAGATTATACTAGATTATCCAGGTAGGCCCAGTGTATTGAAAAGGGTTTTTATAAGAGGAAAGCATGAGAGTCAGAGAGAGAGAAAGAGTTGAAGATGTTAAGCTGCTAGCTTTGAATAAGGAGAAAAGGGCCATCAGTGAAGGAACACAGCCAGCCTCTAGAAGCTCAAAAAGGCAAGGAAATGGATTCACTCCTAGAACCTCCAGAAGGAAAACAGCTCTACGAAACCATTGTGGACTTCTGATCTCCAGAACAATAAGCTAATAAATTTGTATTGTTTCAAGCCACTAAATTTGTGGTAATTTGTTATACATATAGCTGCAGTAGGAAACTAATACATAGGCTAACGGGATAAGGTTTTAAACACACATACACAATGAACAGGTAATTTTTTTAAACAGAAAAAAAACCTGAGTTTCCTCTTCCTACAACTACTGATTTGTTTTGTGGGGTTTATATGCTTGGTGGGGAGGGGGAACCAAACAAAAATAATAGTATACTAGCCAAAATAGATCTATAGGAAAACAACATACTCTATCAAAAGATCATTGAAAATGCTTCTTCCGCACAAGCGCAAGGGGTGGGGCTGTGCAGAGCTGCCTGGAAGTCAGGGAGGGCGCCAGGCCCGGGTCCCCGACCCGCAGGGCCCCAGCCTCCCCTGTCTTCCGGGCCAGGGCTTCCCCTCTTGCTGACCTCGGGGCACGTGGGGAGGTCTCTAAAGTCCCCGGTTCCAAGTTCAGGGCTTCGAGGGGGATCGGAGAAGAAACTGTTTACAAGGCTCAACTAAAACCATTCACGGCTTTCCTACACATAGACTAGTCGTTTTTGTCTCCAAAACTTTCGGCTTTTGTATTTTTTTAATTACACTGTTATCCTTGATTATTGTCTTTTTTATTGAGTTGTTGGAAAAGCAGGAGATAGTCGTGCCTCATTCTGTTATTGCAAAAATGTAACAATAAACTTTCTCAAAATAAAAAAAAAAAGAAAAAATAAAAGAAAATGCTTCTTGGATTATCATATCTACAAGTTACCGAACCTGCTAACATACCATGAGCTGCAGATATAATCATTTTTAGGCAGAGGTTCTCTGAGACTTGAAAATTATTTCAAGGGTTCATTCAGATAAAAAGATTGAGAATGGTGGGGCGCCTGACTGGCTCAGTTGGTGAAGCCTCTGACTCTTGATTTCAGCTCAGGTCATGATGTCCGGGTTTGTAAGTTCAAGCCCAGTGACAGGTTCTACACTGACAGTGAGGAGTCTGCTTGGGATTCTCTCTCTCCCTCTCTCTCTGTCCCTCTCCTGCTCGCGCTCTCTCTCAAAATAAATAAATAGACTTAAAAAAAAAACAGTTAAAAAAAGGCTTAGAATAGCTATACTATATATTTGCTTGCTTATTTGCTTATTGCCTACACATGCACTCCAGATAGGACAAGTGTTTACTTCCTGCCATGTCATCAGTGCCCAGAACTGCCTGACACTGCCAACGTAGTTGACCACGGTATGTGCTAAATGAATGTGTGATGACCATATTTTCTGAACCAATCAGACACCGATTCCGGCGGAAAGTCTTAAATGAGGCCTGATAGTGGCGTGTCTCCAGGAACATGAGACTGACCCTAGAGACTAACAACAGGGAAGCCTCCTTGTCCCTGCTGCTACAGAGGTTTGTGGGCTTCGTTTAACAGTAGTCCTGCTAGCACTTTGTTGCAGACTCTTTGGCTACTGGATTCCATATTTGTTTTTCTGTGTCTCTTGCAGTTTTGAATCCAGTGGTATCTTAGTCTTTGCTTAACTACTCCATCACAGTGCAATCTGTAGCTGCTGACTCAGAAAAACCCTGCTTCCCTCCACTCTGACACGCCAGAATCTGCAGTTCTGCATCTCTTCCTAAGCAAGCTCTACAGTTCTGCCCAGGAGATGCCTAGGAGAACAGAGCTGTCTATTCTGAAGCTGCATCATCAAAGCTCTGTGCCAGAAGTTGGCAACTACTAACTGCAAGCCAAATCTAGCCCACTGTTTCTTTTTGTAAATAAAGTTTTATTGGAACACAGACATGTTCGTTTGTTTATACAATGTCTATGGCTGCTTTCAAGTTACAACTTCAGAGCTGAATTTTTTTAAAAAAGATTTTTAATAAAATATTTACTGATAACTTTTTAATTTTTTTATTAAAAACTTTTTATTATGTTTATATATTTATTTTTTGAGAGAGAGAGAAAGCAAGCCAGGGAGGGGCAGAGAGAGAGGGAGAGAGAAATCCCAACCAGGCTCTGTGTGATGTCAGTGCAGAGCCTGATGCAGGGCTTGAACTCACAAAATGTGAGATCATGACCTGAGCTGAAACCAAGAGTCTGACGCTAAGCCAACTGAACCACCCAGGCACCCCCTAACTGATATTTAAAACAAAAAAAATTTTTTTAACGTTTATTTATTATTGAGAGACAGACCATGAGCAGGGGAGGGGCAGAGAAAGAAGGAGACACAGAATCCAAAGCAGTCTCCAAGCTCTGAGCTGTCAGCACAGAGCCCAACGTGGGGCTCGAACCCACAAACCAGGAGATTGTGACCTGAGCCGAAGTTGGATGCTAACCGACTGAGCCACCCAGGCACCCCGGCCCCCAACTGATATTTTAAAGAAAAAATTGCTTACCTTTGCTCTATGCTTCTATATAAGAAGGGTTGTTGTTGTTGTTGTTGTTTAAGTTTATTTATTTATTTTGAGAGAAACAGAGTGCAAGCGGAGGAGGGACAGAGAAAGGGGGAGAGAGAAAGAATTCCAGTCAGACTCTGTGCTATCTCATCACAGAGCCTGACACGGCCTGAACCCATGAACTGCAAGATCATGACCTAAGCTGAAACCAAGAGTCAGAAGCTCAACCGACTGAGCCACCTGGGAGCCCTAAGAAGGTTTTGATCCTCCTTCCATTGAAATAGGCTCTTCCTTACGGTTTGAAGTGAAAATTGAAAAAAATTTTCCTATTTGTGCAGCACAAAGCCACCTGCTCCATAACAGTGTCACATCTATTACCTAACACCATCAGAGTCTGGGGATATTATTGTTTATTCATGTAATGGGCAATAGCATACCGATTACAAAAAGTGCCATACAAAGAGAAAATACTATCTTGCCAGAGAAAACGGCCATTTCAAGTTGCCTAGTTACCCATGAATATAAAAAAACCATGGATTTTATTTTTATGATAAACAAAAGACTTCATTAATTTGCAGCCCTTGTGATCAAATATTTTCAGAGATACTAGTGTTCAAACTGTTTTCTCCATAATATCTAGAGAACTTCAGTGAGAATTCTATTCATAAAGCTGTTTTCCTGAAGCAAGTGCCTATGTATATGCTTTCCTAGTAATTGGGGCATTTTGTAATAATTTTTAAACCTATGCCACTGACATTGAATCAGTAAGACCAAAGTCATAAATCTTCTCTTTTTCCCTAAGAAAACTCTCTATCTCAACCACTGAAATAGGAGTTTTGTTCATTCCAGTCAGCATTATTTATAGATTGCCCAAAATTTGCATTTTTAAATGGGAGCTTATAGGCTTCCATTATTTTAACATTTAAAAAAATCTAGTTCTACAGCATGAAGAGCTGAGCATCAAATCCAGATTCTCAGAATGCAAATGATCTCAGCGTATTTCTCTCCTGGCAGAAGGTGGCACTAGAGTTATGCTTGCAAAACCACTGCTAAATATTGACAGTATTTAATTAGCAGCCTTCGAACAGCTCACTAGAATGGGAATCACAATATATACAAATCAGTGTGTGCACTTGAAATATATTTACCAGCATTAAGGCCATTAACTTCTCAGAATCCTCCTCCAAAACCTTCAAACAAGCATCACAAAATATTCATTTTACAAGTATTTAGTGACACAAAATTTATAAAATTTATTTATAAAAATATATATATTAGTAATACTCCAAACACAATAAAAATATTGAAACTTACCTTCTAATGGGAGACATGCATATTAAATAAGCCATAGGCAACTACATACTTAATGACAATTGTTGTATTATTAAGCTGATGCACAGGATGCTATGATAGGATATTAAAAGAGAGCCTGATCCAGTTGTGGGGGCAGGGCAAGAGCTCTTCCTTGAATCCTTCCTGAAAGTGCTTATTCTTCATTCCTAAAATGTAATTCTTTCTAGACCCTGTTTCTATTTCTACTTTTAAAAACCACTTAATAATTAATTACATGATTAAAGTTCTGTCCCATATTCCATTAGCTTGTCTGGCATTATGTAATTTCCCTTGGTTTTGCAGTGCTAGTTTTTTTGAGCATTCAATAGAGCAGTAGTTTTTACCTGGGCCAGGACCACCATAGTGGGCCATTTAGAAACTTGTGGAGGTTTTTTTGTGGATTTCGCAATGATTTGGAGGGTGCTTCTGGAATTAATGAATGAGGGCCAGGAATTGTAGGCATCCCGCCAGGAGTAAAAACCATCCTGCACAAGGAAAATTTACTCTTTATCCCTCATTACTTTCCAACATCCCACTGGTCATTTATGTACATAAACAGCCTGCTTATAATTATCTCATGACTTACATGTAAACACAAAATCTTTTGCATGGTTTTCATGTAAACTGAATTTTCCAGGAATGCAACATGACTGTAAATAGAAGGAAGGCCGTACTATGTTTAGTTTGAAACTTTACCAAAAATTCTTAATCATTTTGGGAAAAACCTTTCACTAATGGCAGTGCCACAGCTGGTATTTGAGTTGCCTATTTGACACACTAGTACCATTCTGCTTTTTATAGGCGATACATTCATAACGATTCTACAGATGGGTGTAAGCATCTGACCATGTCATAATTTCTTTAGTATAGTCAAATCACACTATTTGCACATTAAAATACACGTCATTTCATTAAAAAATTACTTTCCTTGAATTTCCCCTGTATGTCAAAGCCAGAGAACTTTATTTTCTTTTTATTATGTGTGTAGGGAAATTACATTATCTATGAATTTCATTCCAGGGTGGTAAGAAGACATTGGTTCTCGTGAGGAGAGCCACTGCAACAGAGCGTAATAGTTAAGAAACCAGGAGATGACCAGACTGGAGTTAAAAACCTGCCTGTCACTTATTGCCTGTGTCTCCTTGTGCAAATTCTTAAAACACTTATTATTTCAGTGTCATAATCTATGTAATGGGACACCAAAAACCTATCTCATGAAAGTACTGTTGCTTCTTTGAGGATTAACTGAGATAATGTTCAGAGAGCCTGTAGTGCAATACCAAGCACATTATAAAAATTCACTAAATGGTATTTTATTATTTTAACAAAGTGACAACTGATAATGCTTTAGAGATTATTTTCCTAGTCAGGCAAAGCATACTTGTATCTATCCTCTGAATATTAAACTTTCATATTATGATTAAGAGTATGTGCAGTATGTACACTTTAAAAAGAAAGTTTTTAATTATTGTTTTAGGTTTTAATCCTTTAGGATTAAAGCCATCTGGCTTCCACTCTGAATCCAGCTATACATGACCCCATCATCTTAATTTACATTCCTGCTGCATGACCCTATAATCAGGGATAATATGAAAATGTATTTGGTGACCAAAACTTATAAATAGAAGTCAAGATCTTGTATTTGATGAGGAAATATTCTTGGCCCCACTTCCTATATAACCCTCAGGCCCCCTTTATCAGAACCAAGTAGATCATTGTCCAGTTGAAAATTGTCTCTTAAATTGAGGTTGAGAAAAAGATTGATATTATCCCTGAATAAGCTTTTTATGACTGGATAATTCGTTTACTCAACAAACATTTATTTGGCTCTTACTTTGAACCAGGAGAAGTGCTGGGAGCTAGAGTGAATAATGAACTGTGAATTGTAGGTTAGTACTCACCGATTTATTCTTTCAACAAATATGCATTGGCATGACAGGCTCTGGGCCTCATGCTAGGGATACAAAGACGAATAAGATACGATCTGTGCTTCAAAAATCTGAATCCATATAAAATAAACCAACTGAATCTGAAAGGCAAACAATCTCATCTTGTCTCAGAGAAAGTTTGTCAGATGGAAAATAAACTATTGAGTAGCCTCCATGACCAGAGTACTAAAAAGTACTATATTGTCACATACACTAATGTTCATTTTCATTTAATCCTTATACCTACCCTATGAGACAGGTATTATATTAATTTTTGGTGTTGGTCATGAGGAAATCAACTTAGTGAGAATATGTAACATTTCCAAATTAATAATAATAACCAGAGCTAGTCTTTATTGATACAAGTACTGTACATTAAATTTCATTTAATCTTCATACAAATCCTAGATGGTAGGTATGTACTATAGTGTTCCTATTCTATTATGTGGAAACAGGGAGTGAGAGAGTTCAAATAAATGTTGCAATTTTCACATAGCTAGCTGTGGAACCAGTATACAGCCCAGGCCATCTGCTTCCTGAGCAGGTACCTCTGACCACTAACTGACAGTTATCTGTAGTCCCAGTGATGGGTAGGAGACCCAGATGAGGACTTCAGTTTGTCTGACTTGAAATTCCCTACTTTTTCTACCAGATTCTCCTTCGCCTATCTCTGCTGTATGCCTGATGACCATGGAGAAGCTGTACTCCATGATTTTTTTGAACCCTTAATGAGATGAGATTGAAAAGGAACTGCATGGATGGAATAGAATGAATAGTTTGAGCTAGGCCAATGCTTCTACCAAGAATAACCAGAAAATTGACATAAAATACAAAACTCATTTATTTTTTTTTAAGTGTCCAAGATCTTTAGAAGTAAGAGGAATCCAAGGACTGAAATTCTGGAGAGAGGAAAGCCTCTTAGAAGTGAGCTGAGGATCCAAGCATCTTTTTTTTTTCTCTTGGGGGAATTTACCCAATTCTGGATGGGGCTAGACACTGACATTTGGGGTTTGGCCCAGCAGAATCTATATGTGGGCAGAGAAAACGGCAAACTATTGGCAGTTGCTCCAGGGTTTGAATGACAAAAATTGGAGACTTCAGGAGCCTCAAACACACAGTTTACCATCTAAGACTTCATTAATTCCAAAATTTCCTCAAAAATGAGGAAAGAACTTAAAAATCTAAATCTAAAGTCTCTGATAAGCAGAGCTGACTTTTCCATGATCTCTCTTGTGGCTGAGGAAACAAAAACTTGGCAAGCTCTGAATTAAAGCCCTGGAAGGGCCATGCTCTAGAAAAAGGGACAATCAGAAGTAGACTGAACCTTACTGTCTTAATCAGCTTGGGCTGCCATAACAAAATACCAGAGACTGGGCAGCCTAAGTAACAGATATTTCTTTATCCTCAAAGTTCAAGATGCTGGGACGTCCAAGATCAAAGCTGCAGGCTGAATTGGTTTCTGGTGAGAGCTCCTTTCCTGGCCTACAGATGGCAGCCTTCTCACTACAACCTCTTATAAAGTCACAGTCCTATAGAATTAGGGCCCTACTTTTAGGCTCTTATTTAACCATAATTATACCCTGAAGACCCTATCTTCCAAAGATAGTCACATTGGGGGTTAAGACTTCAACATATGAATTTTGGGGGACACAATTCCGTCTATAGCACTTATCAAAATGTAGCCTGGCCTCAACATACTGAAATGTGGTAAAGTAAAATAAAAAGTATTTCTTAACAATGTTAACTGAGAGTTATAGCCTGTTTTTGAATGAATTTAGACTTTAAGTGTGAACTACCTGCAAAAAAAAAAAAATTAGTTGAATATTTTTTTCTCTGTCTGAGCCCACTACCTCAAGCTGTAGATCTCTGACAGTAAAACATAAACAATAAGAAATAAGCCACAATGTCAACATCTTTTAAATGTCAACCCTTAGTGCAGGGTGGTTCTTTCTGCAGAACTAATTGTTTGCTCAATTTGAGGCTTCTGGGGCTGTTATTTGTGACATCACTTAATGATTTACTGAAGATTCTTACTCAGTGTATGAACCCCTTTCATCAGACAACTCTTTGGGTTCTTATTCCTTCATTTGTTCTTAGAAAATTTGTCAATGCCTTAATATTATAAGTGAACACTTAAATGTTATAGCTGATAGAGACTCTTAACTGATTCTAAAGTTGTGTTGAAGTCAAGGGTGTTTCTTCCTAATTTGGAGTCAGCCAAGTTCAGACTCCAGACACAGGGAAAATGCAGAACAGGACTATCAGTCTTCTTTGTTCAAAACAGATGACTCTGTAAGTATTTGCCTAGTTAAAAATAACAGCATTCCTTCCCCAAGTCATCAGCTGGACAGTCTAGCCTGCTTATGTTTTTTTTAACCCAGTCAGGGGAATTGAGGTCAAAAGGCTATGTACTCTGAATTAAATTTTTTTTCACAGTGGATTATGCTGAAAAATCTATCTACCTTTGATATTTTTCTTTAGTGATTACCCTACTTCTCATTGTGAAAAATGTAACAGATTTACCTTAAATTGCCATGGAACTGCTTCTCTTTCACTGATTTTTCATGTTGTTAACAGAAAACCTAATTAGTTTTCACTAAATTGTGATTCAATTTCCTTTATGAAAGTTTCTAGTAATTCCGATAACAACTCTTGCTTGAATAATTCCATCTCTTGATGGTTATTTTCTGTGATCTATATCAAGTAAACAGCGTTGGTATTCTCATTCTGTTGTTTCATTTGTATAATTTCCATCCCCAAGTGAATATATCCTTGTCTTTGATTCACATAGAAACTTGTCATGCTCATTTGTCTCTCTCACTTTTTTTTTGTTACATGCCTACTCTTTATTCCATCTCAAGAATTTCATGCAAGAGTAAATACATATATTTGGCATTTTAGGATAAAATACCAGCAAAAAATCCCACACTCTTTATTCTCTTCACCATTAATTTATGTTCTGCCCTATCCCTAGCACCAACGAAGAGAGAAAATATCTAGAACAACAACAACAACAACAACAACAACAACAACAAAAAGTTATATGAACTTGTAAAGTAAATGTCAAAGCTCTCTCTTTTAAATCTCAAGTATAACTTACTGCTATTGGAAAAGAGTTACAGTGAACAAGTAGTTGATAGCATGATTCTGACTGTTAAAGCATTGTGAGTACTGAGGAGATATTTATATTCTAGCTGAGATTTTAGAACCTTCAAGAAAGCTGCATGTGGTGTTTTTTTTTATTTTAATAATTCATTACATATTCTGATTTAATCAAATGTTGAGCTTATACTGCTTTTCAGATGTGGGGAAGAAAATACGTGGTTATACAATCCATGTCCTCTGTGGAGTTCCTATCACTTCCCATCTTAATGCCCAGGAGATGTAGTACCAAAGCAGCACCAGATGATCTATGTCAGTGTGGTTCCTGATCCCACCGATAAAGATCACACGCTTGGTACTGCATGTAAATAATCAGTACTGGTGATTGTGATCTCAAGAATTTTGCACAGTTTGGGTCCTGGCTACCTGAGATCATCTTTCTCCCCTGGGTGCTTCACGATAACCACAAAGGGCAATGGAAGGCTGTAAACTTGGTCAAAGACACATGGAGCCACAGGGTGCATTGAGGGTCACTGAAGGGCAAGTATGCTTTGTGCACCATTTATACCACCTTCCTCTGTGATCACTGGTGATGAACTGGGGCACACTTCCTCTAATGATTCCCCAAAGGAGGGTTTTCTTCATCAAGTTCATGCCCTTGACCTTCAGATCAGGCAATGAAATTAGAATGTTCAACAGCAGCAAGGCTAGGAAAGTTTATGCTTCTCTAAATAGCCACAATGGAGCATCCATTATATGATTTCTGAGCTAATTTTGCTAATATAGAATTTTTAAATTAACTTATTCATTCAATGAATTTTTAATTAGGACATAGAGGTGGGATGACCCTCTATCCAGGCAAGAACACAAGTCAGCCTTTTCAACTTTCAGTAGAATGTTAAGCTTGCCTTGTGCATTCTGATATCTAAATCATGTGTGTCTTCTTTCAAGTAATAATGTCTGATATTTTTACTTTGGATTTTTGCCAGAATTTAACTTGAACAGACTGCTCCACAGCTTCTGTCAAAAGGCAGCAGAGAGAAGTGATGTTTGAGCAAGACAGTTTATACATTCATCTCTTTAGGTATTCTAAACTGTCTTCTTTATCAAAATAGATCTCCAGAAAGCTATTTACTTGGATTGCATAGATTTAGACCTTTGAAAAACTATCTCCACTGAATTTACATTTTGTTATGCACTTGGCAGTTATTAAAGGTCAGTTTAAGGAGTGCCTACCTAAAAACATTTCTAGTAATCTGATATGGTGGAAAGAAGAATTAGAAGGTGTTAGAAATTAGGACTTAGGGACCTTCATTTAATGCTCAATGGTGCTCCCATACCAACTGGGTCATATCACTAAAGTTCAATTTTCTCATATTAATAAGAGAAAAAAATACCTAGATTTAGTAATTCTTAAAGTAAATGAGATAACATAGAGATCTGACACAGAGCAGATGCTAAATACGAACTGAATCTACATCTTGTATGAAATTTGTTGCTATTATGTTGCTCACAGTCTCTCAAATAAGAAACCCTGACCAAGAAAGTAATCATTCTTATTGAGAATCATTATACTTCTTTTTAAAAGATAAAAAAGATGGTCACCTGGATGGTTCAGCCAGTTAAGCATCTGACATCAGCTCAGGTCATGATCTCATGGTTCATGAGTTTGAGTCCCTCATTGGGTGAACAAGAGCCCCGCTTTGGGGGAGCCCCACTTCTCTCTCTCTCTCTCTCTCTCTCTCTCTGCCCCTTGCTCACTTGCACCCTTTTCCTCTAAATAAATAAATAAATAAATAAATAAATAAATAAAAATAAAAGATAAAAAAAATGTATCCAACTTGTACCTTTTTAGACTTGGCTGATAAGAAAAGTGTAGCTAAATTTAAGGCTTAAAACATTCTATATACCTAAGTATTTTTCATTTTTCCACATGGTCTTTTTTATTTTCTATTATTTAATCACCGTATCTTGGCTTTGAGGGTTCAGGAAACATTCAGCTAGCTTTTTGCTTTATTTTAATCAGCTCCCTTTGTCTTTCCCCACAGTGACTTTTCTACACCTTCATCTCTGTCCTGAAGCCAACACTATCCTCCACCACTCAAAAACAATGATCATAAATCTGTACCATATTCCTAGAGCTGTAACAAAGTACCAAAAACTTGGTGGCCTAAAAGGACAGAAATTTATTTTCTCACAGTTCTGGAGGCCAAACATCCAAGACCAAGGTGCCAACAGGGCCCTCCTTCTTCCTCTGGGACTCTGGATAGAATTTTTCCTCGTTTTTTCCTAGCTTCTTGTGGTAGCCACCAATTCTTGGCATCCCATGGCTTATGGCTGCCTTACTCCAGTCTCTGCCTCTGTAGTCACATGCTATTTTTCCTCTTCTTGTAAGGACACTAGTCATTTTAGATTAGGACCCACCTCAATGACCCCATCTTAACCTGATTACATCTACAAAGATCCTATTTCCAAATTAGGTCACATTAACAGGTATCAAGAGTTCAGACTTCAATAAACCTTTTGGTGGAAACACATCTCAAACCATAGTAACTTTCTGTTTCTCAGACAAAACTGGTATTTTTCTTCTAAAATATCTACAGTCATTGGGGTGCCTGGGTGGCTCAGTTGGTTAAGCCTCAGACTCTTGATTTCAGCTCAGGTCATGATCTCATGGTTCATGGGTTTGAGCCCCATGTAAGGCTCTGACTGCAGTGTGGAGCCTGCTTGGGATTCTCTCTCTCTCTCTCTCTCTCTCTCTCTCTCTCTCTCCCCCCCCCCGCCCCTCCCTAACTTGCTCTCTCTCTCTCTTTCAATGCAAATAAATAAACTTCAAAAAAATTAAATATCCACAATTATCTATTGTGACTTCAACACTTAGGACTTCCCTGCAGTACCAGAAGATGGTTCTCTCCTTTGTGTTGCTGGACCTTCCACCTCAGCTGTAGGCTCCATCTCCTTCCCACTTCACCAATTGCCCCTCTCTCAGCGTTCGCCTCAGAACTTCACTTCTCCTACTGAATTTCATTGCTGTATTCCGCAAATACAGTTGACCCTTAAACAATGAAGAGGGCGTGGGCACCAACCCCCTCCAAGTTAAAAATCCATATTGCTTTTGACTCCCCAAAAACCTAATAGCCTCTGTTGACTGGAAACCTTATTGATAATATTAACAGTCAGTCAACATGTATTTTGTATGTTTATGTATTATATACTGTATTTCTACAATAAAGTAAGCTAGAGAAAAGAGAATGTCATCCAGAAAATGATACAGAAAATAAGACATTTACAGTAATGTACTGTATTTATAAAATTAAAAAAAAAATCTGCTTATAAGTGGACCCATGCAGTTCAAACCTGTGTTGTTCGAACATCAGCTGCCTGTTCAAACCTTCCCAATCTATTTAAAAAACACTTTATTTTGAATCTTTCTTTCTATTTTGAACCTATTTTTGCCATTACTAAGTTATTTTCCTTCCCTTGGAGATCCAGGTTTATGGAAAACTTAATGAACCCAAAACTTATGGAACCCACCGTCTCTGCATTCCTACCACATGTGTTCATTCTACAAGGAATCACTGAGTGAAGAGGCACTGTCTGTCCCTGGCATGGGAGTCACAGCAGTAAAGCCAGACAGATGTTGCTCCTGATTTCAAGAAGAGAAAACAAACACCAAACAATACCTACATGTCTCCATAGAGAAACTCCAGAGCTTGCATGATAAGGAGACCAGAGAGTGCAAGGTAAAGAGACCAGCCTAGAATGTGGAATTGGGGGTTTTCCTGAAGAAGTAGCATAACCTAATCAAGCAAGAAATCAGAGGAATTAGCTACATAAGGCAGGGTGGGATTCCAGGTGAGGGGATTAATGGGTGGGAAGACCCTGGGGTAGAAAGAAATGTGGTGTTTTTAAGAAACTGGAAGAGGACTGATGTGGTATTTGTAATAGAGAATTCTGTGTTTGTGGGACCCTCAATGGACAAGTCATGAGGGTCTTATGGAACATATTGAGGATTTGAACTTGACTTTAAGGGAAATGGGAAAAGAGCTTTAAACAGGGATGTGACTTGATCAGGCTCCATGCCGTCAGCATGGAGCCAGACTCTTAGCTCAATCTCACAAACCATACTGTGAGATCATGATCTGAGCCAAAATCAAGAGTTGGATGCTTAACTGACTGAGCAACCCAGGCACCCCTGATCAAACTTGATTTTAAAAGGATCACTCTGGCTGTAGGTGGAGAATACATTGGAGAAGAAAGGACAGATGGGAAAGAACAAGTAAAGTGCTGTTATAGGAGTCTAGCGGAGAGACTCTCTCACTGCATTATAGTCATGACAGAGGAAATAAGAATCCTGGACATGCCGGGGAAATATTAAGTAGATAGAATCAACATGACTTGGTGATTAATTGGCTATCTGGGGTGAGAAATAGGGCATGTCCAGACTGATCCCAAGTTTTTGGCTAGACAGCTGGATAGATGATGTTGTCATCACTGAAAAAGGAAATACTGATTCAGTGGTGGGATGTCAGAATCAGGAAAATGATTAGTTCCAATTAGAACACATTGACTTTGAGGTGCACATAAGACTTCCAAGTGGAAATACTAAGTAGGCAATCTTTAACATTAGTAAAACTGCTTAATAATGCCAATAATAAGCCAACTGCTGAATGTAATAAGCCCATTTCGGTATTCAGCTAGCTTGAGCTCTCTGCAGCAGTCAGAACCTTAAAATGTTCGAGATTTTCAGAGGAATTGCCACAGTCCTTATCTCTTCTTATTTACATTCTTTCTGTCTTCACCAACTCACTCTTCATTTCTGCCTTTGCAAACGGGGTCTTAAGTTTACAAATCCCAAATTTATATCCCTAGCTCCAACTTCCCTCAGGACATACATATGAGATTCCTCTACCTAGATTTTCCACAGGTAGCTCAGAATCAATTAACCTAACCCAACTTATTATCTACTCTTCTGTCTCACCACATTATTTCTTTGCCTGAATACTCTTCCTCATTTAATAGCACCACAAGATGAGGGAGAAGGGAAACCTTTTTCTCATCACCAAAATTTAATCTCTAAGTCCTTATAATTCATCGCAGAAAGCACCTCTCCCTACTCCTTTACCACCACACCTATTATATCTCACATGGACTATGACAATCATTATATAACAGCAAACATTTTCTGTAAAGGGCCAGAGAGCAAATACTTTAGTCTTCATGAGCTATAATAGTTCCTATGACAAATGTTCAACTTCACTGTTATAGTGCAAAAGCAGCAATGGACGATATGTAGATGAGTGAACATTACTGTGATCCAACAAAACTTTATTTATAGATACTAGAATTTGAATTTCGTATAATATCATGAAATACTCCCCCCCCCCCGCCCCCAATTAAAAATGTAAAAGCCATTCTTAGCTCTCAGCTGTGCCAAAACAGGTGGCCGGCAGAGTTTGGTCCATGGGTATAGTTTGGAACCCCTAGTCTAAATGGTCTCTCTCTCTACATGGCAGCCAGAGATGACTCTCTAAATACAAGTCTGTACGTATGGAACGTGCCTTCTTAAAAATCTCTGATGTCTCCTTTACAAACACACTGATAAGACTGACATACAAGGCTCTTCCACCAGGTGGCCCCAAAACTTACTTTCTAAACTCCTTTCTTTCTCTAATGCCTCTATGCCCTTATATCAGGTCCAAACTGACCTAAGCCAGTTTGGTCAGGCTCAACTCTCAGGTGCTTTTTGGTAGATATGTAAAGTCCCAGACAACATGTGAAGGAAGTGAACCAGCCACTCTCATTTCCTACTTAGTTATAATGAAAGTAACTCTCAGACCAAATTCTTTCTCACATTTATTAGCAAACTGGAACAAAACAGTGAAACAACGTATTTAACTCAAACTTCGGTGAAGTTTGAGCAATTTGTCTGCATTGCCTCACTTCAGTAGTCCCCTGAGGCAAATGAGGCAGTATTCTCGTCGCAGGATTCAGCTAACTACACACTCAGATAAAAGTCGCATACTCCATCAACAGAGACAGCCAGGTGAGGGGGTGCCATTGTTAAAAGTAAAAGAGACCTTGCTAAATTTCTATACCCCATTCATGCAAGATGAGAATGTCTCCCAAATATTTTCACCAATCCACAATTCTTTTTTTCTTTTTTAATTTTTTTTTAATTTTATTTTTGAGAGATAGAGAGAGTGGGGGAGAAGGGCGGGGGTCGGGGAGGGGAGAGAGAGAGAGAGAGAGAGAGAGAGAGAGGGAGAGAATCCTAAGCAGGCTCTATGCTCAGCATGGAGCCTGACACGAGGCTCAATGCCATGCCCCTGGGATCATGACCTGAGCCGAAATCAAGAGTCGGGTGTTCAACTGATTGAGCCACACAGGTGCCCCATCCCATATCTTGAATACCACTAATCTGACAACTAAAAGCCCATTTCTAATATCATTTATGCTAATAAACCAGCCACTAATTTCACCAATGAAAGTCCATTGCTAACACTTATTATGATTATTTAAACCCCTTTAGTGGTGATCAGAGATAAAACTAGCTGAAGCTCTTGCCATAGCCTCCTCTAGAGTGGTTAAATGCCAGTATACACAGCCCTTGGATGTGCACCAAATTAGATAAACTGATAACACCTTATAATTGTAACAAATATTACACAGTCTATGTACATAACAACATGACATTTCCTCTACTTCAGTGTTCTTTCTTCTTTGTCTAGAGAGGCTAATCTTCCTTTAAAACCCAGTTTAAATTTTGCCTCTTATTTAACTAATTCTTACCAACTTATGGGCATTACCCATGGCAGTATTAATTTAATCATTTTGTGAATGAGGAAACTGAGGCTCAGGGGGGTTAAGTGGTCAGCCCAGATTAGGTGACAGAGCCAGAATTCAAATCCAAGACAATTCTGCTGAATCCTGTGGAAAAAACTCATGAGGGCATGCTGAACAAAAAATACCTAATGAGTTTAATTCAAACAAACCTTAAGAATCTGTGGAAAAGGGGTGCCTGGGTGGCTCAGTCAGTTAAGTGTCTGGCTCTTGACTTTGGTTCAGGTCATGATCTCACAGTTCATGAATTCGAGCCCCACACTGGGCTCTGCGCTGACAGTGCAGAGCCTCTTGGGATTCTGTCCCCCCTCCCTCTCTCGTATGCTTCTCCCCGACTTGTATGCTCTGTTTCATGCTTTCAAAATAAATAAACTTGAAAATAAAGAATCTGTGGACTATTTGCTTGAAAACGATTGAACTAGGATAAAATATACAGAATTATGAGAAACAGAAGTATCTGACATACGTGGCTCGGAACGTGGTTTTGTTCGATAGATCTGAAGTGTAACTAGCAGTACTTTATGTCTTTTTTATCAGATATAACCAAAGCCCAATAAAGTCTTTCCCCTACAGTAATCAAAAGGCTGGTCTTCTACTGCCTAAACGAAAGGCATTGATGACCTATGTCAAGCAGCCTGACACATAATGGTAGTTTGGTAAACATTGAATAAGTGAATTGCATTAGCTTACCATTCATTTCACAGTCTGATACTATGCTAGGCTACTAGACATTGGTTCGAACCACTGCTTTCATAGAAATAATTTCTTTGACATGCATCTTATCATATGGTTAAAGTAATATGAAGGTCCCCTTCTAGAATCCATTTAGTCAACTATTATTGCATCTTCATACATGCTGAAAAACAATGTAATTTTCCCACACAAGGCATGTTCCAAGAACAGAGAACTCATTGCTTATGGTTGTTTAAATTCCTTAAACTCCTTTGGCATGCCACTTATGCCCAATATAAGACAAGAGATAGTGTGAAAAACTGACAATCATCTATTTAGTCATCTAGAAAAGATGAGTCAGAGTAGTTATAAAACATCAAAATTCTAGCCAGGATAGAAAAGCCCAATGCAACTTCCCCTATGGTGAAAGGACCAAGGAGTTAATATTTGAAGTAAATCTTCCCAGCCCACAGACAAACCCAAGGACATATGAACTCAACAAAAAACTCCAGAGCTCCTTACATGGTGACCTAATTAAGAGTATGGAAGGGTCACCATAGAGGCATTTGATCAATACAAACTAAAAGGCATGACTATAGCTGTGGTTGTACAACTTCTTGACCCTGCTGATAACAGCAAGAATTTCTTTGTTGACTTTATGTTCTATGGATGAAACAGGTTTTGATTAGTAAGCAACTGAGAATTTAATGCCCTTGCACATGTCATGCTTTAGCACTGTTCTAACTCTGTTGGGAGAGCAGCAGTAATACGAAACAGGGTTATGCTCATCAAATAACGTACTAGTGTACTATCTTTGATTCAAAAACCACTAATAACGGGGTGCCTGGGTGGCTCAGTCAGTTAAGCGTCTGACTTCAGCTCAGGTCATGATCTCGTGGTTCCTGAGTTCTAGCCCCACATCAGGCTCTGTGCTGACAGCTCAGAACCTGGAGCCTGCTTCAGATCCTGTGTCTCCCTCTCTCTCTGCCCCTCCCTGCACTTTCTCTCTGTCTCTCTCAAAAATAAAATAAACGTTAAAAAAATTTAACACACACACTAATAACTTGAAATTATGGATGATGTCCTTCTCACGGAAGTACAACACCATAGAGAGGCTTTGTAGAGTGTATGATAAGATAGCACCTTTTAGAAGGGAAGAGAAAAAAAGTGTTAGAAACCAATTTTTCCTAAAAATTTGGAAGCTTTCCTTTTTTGAGATAGAGCATGCTAGGTTTTACATGGTTTTTCTTGAGTAGGGCACTGAAGTCATTTCCACAGTCGCCAAGAAGCATATTTCCTTTCATCACTTTATTGAAATTAAAACTTCCCAAGAGTTCATCTTCTGCTGATACCTATCCATGTTCAATACTGCAAACAAAAGTAGAAATAATTCTTGGGATTCTAGAATCTACAATCGGATTTTTTTTAAAAAAAACAATATAATATTCCAGATACAACAGAGGTTTCTGGTATCTGACTCCAGTGGCTCCTTGTTGAACAATTTGTTAGCTTTGGTGGCATTGTTGAGGAGCCACTGTTGATAACTATGAAGGTTACGTTTTGCAAAGGCCTCCACCTCAGGGAGGAAAAGAATCTATTGAGAGCAACCGCAAGTATGGGTGCTACTTAGGGGCTTATTCAAACGCAGTCTTTGCTTATGTGACTTTGGTACTAGCATAACCGATTATAGGGCCCTGGTCTTGTGAAACTATATGGGAAACACGGGCCTGTACGTTGAGAATCTTACATTGTATACAATACTGAACTTTCCTACACTTCAGTTTCTTCATCTATAAAACTGGGGATAATAATAATAGCTCTACCATCCCTGCAAAATGCTTAGAACAGTTCCTGGTACACAGCAAATGCTCAGCAAATGGTGACTGTTGTATTTTTTTCTGACTTTCAAGTGAAGTGAGGGAATAGTTTACGAAAAGCAAACTTCCTGGGTCTCTCTAGTTCTTCTGAGAAACTGTTTCTAAGTTTCTCATTCTTGAGAAATCTGCCGACAACTTCGTGTCATTTAAGAAATTCTCAAAACTGTGGGGCGCCTAGGTGGCTCAGTCGGTTAAGCGTCGCACTTTAGTACAAGTCATGATCTCCTGAGTTTGTGAGTTTGAGCCCTGCATTGGGCTCTGTGCAGACAGCTCAGAGTCTGGAAACAGCTTCCGATTCTGTGTGTGTGTGTGTGTGTGTGTGTGTGTGTGTGTGTGCCCCTCCCCCCTCATTCTCTCTCTCTCTCTCTCTCTCTCTCTCAAAAATAAACATTAAAAAGTTAAAAAAAAGAATTTCTCAAAACTGGAATGCACAAGATAATGCAGTTTTATGAAGTAAAACAGATATCCTCACCAGTTTGGTTATTTAATTTATGAAATTGAAATTTTTGAAGAATGACTGGTGGTGCTCTAAGAGCTACGCCTCCAATTATCTTGCAAGACTTTTCCCACAGTTCTATTTTACATATTTTAGGTGAAGTGGGAGTAGAGATGGATCTTATTATGCTTTGAAATTTGCACACAGAGGTTGCCAAGGGCACAGCATATTTCTGTCCTTAGTCTTTTATTTGGTTTACTTACAGAAAAAGTGAAAGGCTTTCAGCCACAGAAAATAAGCTGATCAACATAAAAATCTTTTTTTTTTAACTTTTGTGTTCAATGTTTATTTAGTTTTGAGAGAGAGAGAGAGAGAGAGAGAGAGAGACAGAGCACGAGCAGGGTAGGAGCAGAGAGAAAGACGGAGACACAGAATCCGAAGCAGGCTCCAGGCTCCGAACTGTCAGCACAGAGCTTAATATGGGGCCTAAAACCATGAACCGTAAGATCATGAGCTGAAGTCAGATGAGCTAAAGTCGGATGCTTAACCAACTGAGCCACCAGGCTCCCCAACATTAAAATCTTCAATATGCTTCAAAGACAGTCCTTTGCACATAAGTAATGCATATCCAGTATGGATATTTAGAAAAATATTTTCCATATCAAAAATAAAATAAAATTAATGCAACGACATGGAAATATTCACTGTTAATATTTTGATGTGTATAATTCTAGTCTTCATGCACCCCATGTACACACACACACATACAAATAAATATGCATACACATATCAAATTCTATTTGATAATATACTGTTTTCACTTAAGATATCATGAATCTACAGACAAATCTTGAAGGAAAGAAATAGGTGGAGATCCTGGAAAACAGACTATGGGTTGGGGGAATCTTCTCAAAGGACTGGGAGGAATGGCCAGGGGAAGACAGGACTCCGTGCAAGATGAGCAGAAATATGGGCCAGGATTGCAAGATGGAGAGGGAATCAGACATCACGAAACAAGATGGGAGCAAGGTAGAGACTTGGTAAATTGGAACAAAGAGCAAACACAATAAATGAAAAAGAGTACAGTAACTAGACTTGAGACTAGTGACAAATTGTCCTGAGGTGTCGGACTGGTCAGGCAGGTCAGACTGACAAACAGACCCCACACTGCAGTGTCGCTTAGCTTGGGGCTGGCTGGAGGCAGAGTTATGGTGGGGTCAGCAGCATCTTCCTGACCATTAGACTTCAATTATGGTGGTGAGAACTTGAAACTAAAAGGTCAATGCCAGCCCCCAACTTACACTCTTTCATCCTTCCCTAGATCCCATAAACATCTAGTTGCTTATATTAAGTCTCTTTACGGGAGACTTGTGATTTCCAGCTAGGCATGGAAAGAACTTGGAAGTTGTCACCGTGTCTTCACAAAAGGAGAAATGCTAAACAAACTGAAAATCAACATCTCTTCTTAGATCCAAAAACTGGAGAACAGGTGGATACAGAAAGCCACAGTTTGCTAGGTAGGAACAGAAGCCCACCCTGGAGCCAGTATTGGTAGGAACACTTCAAACTGTAATGGAGGAATTGCTGGAGGCTCAGTGTAGACTAACTTGAGAGTTAAGAATTCTAAGGGGCCCCAGGCTTGTGGGAGCGCTCCCACACATTCACAAGTTTTATCTCCAGGAGCTCTACAAGGTTTCTCACTGTGATGATTAGAGAAAAATCCTATCATGCTTCCCACAGGAGGAAAAGAAAAGTAACCATTTTGAAATATGCGTGGAGACCTCTGTTACCCTTGATAAGGCTTGCCCTCAAAGGAAACTCTTTCACAAAACCTAACAAAACTGATCTGAGGGAAGGCAAATACCCACCTCCAGCCCCTTTCCCTTTGTTGTCTCACTTAAGGCGGAGGAGGGGGAACTGAGAAGCATGCGTGAAGGTCACAGCCCAGGGATAAAGGCTCATTAAAAGACAAACCTAATCACAGGACTATAGAATGATTCTTTCCCCCCAAACGTCACCAACATCAATAGAGCTTCTGTATAAAAACGGGATTACAGCTGACACAATTGCAAGCCTCAGACCCTATTTAAGAGGTCTCTGGGAAAACACGAAGACAAATAGGACAAAAAACAAAGACTAGAGGAAATTTCAGCCTCTGATGCTACAGCTACAGCAAACGGTAAATCTCATTTAACTCCTAACCAAATTAACATAAAACTCACACCCAAAGCCTATTTATGCATACATATATCAAGTCATCACTATGTACACTTTAAATATCCTACAACTTTATTTGTCAATTATACCTCAATAAAGCTGAATTTTTTCAAAACCTGTTTACCTCAGTTCTTTTGACTTGATACATCACGTCTGTCTTTCAAAAAACTTTTTCAAAACGTATGTTAAAAGGCAAAGAAACACAGTCAAAGGACTCAAAACATGCATTAGAACCAGACTCAAATATAGTGGGGATTTTGGAATTATCAGACCAGGAATCTAAAATAACTATGATTAATATCCTAAAGATTCTAATGGAAGAAGTAAACGACATACAAGAACAGATGGGTAATATAAGCAAAAAGGTGGAAATTCTAAGAATCTAAAAGAAATGCTAGGAATCAAAAACCCCAAACTGGGGCGGGGGGCAGGTGGGGGGGTTCCTGGGGTGGCTCAGGCAGTTAAGTGTCTGACACTTATTTCAGCTCAGGTCATGATCTTCCAGTTCGTGAAATGGAGCCCCTTGTCATCCTTCATGATGACAGCAAGGAGCCTGCTTGGGATTCTTTCTCTCTCTCTCTCCCTCTCTTTCTGCTTCTCTCTCTCTCTCTAAAAATAAATAAATAAATAAATAAATAAATAAATAAATAAATATCCCACCATAACTGAAATAAAGAATACCTTAATGGGCTCATCAATACAATTGATGAGCTGAGGAAAGAATCAGTAAGCTTTTAAGAAATGTCAATAGAAACTTCTAAAACTGAATCCAAAAAGAGAAAATAATAAAAAAGATAAAACAGAATATCCAGGAACTGAGAGACAATCACAAAAGATATACATAATGGAATACCAGAAGGAAAAGAAAGAAAGGTGAATGGAAGAAATATTTGACGAAATAATGGCTGAGGATTCTCATTTTTTCATTTTTTAAGGCTGAAAATTTTCTAAAATTAATACCAGCCACAGGTCTAGGAACCTCAGAAAACATGAAGCAGAATAAATACCTGAAAAAAAGGAGTCTTTATAATGAAAGTATAGAAAACTGGATCCTTTCTATTTGAAACTATCCAAGTCATTTCTATTTCCTATTCTGAACACCAGCTTATGTGATTTCTTACTTAACTTCCCAAACTTCAGCCTCTTCTCATATAAAATTAGGGCAGTAATATCTGACTAAGTGATATATTATGGGAATTAGACGTTGTATCAAAAGTGTGTAGCACAGTGATATATAAATAAATAAGTGTACCTACATTTCTAGATACAGTATAGATATATTTGCTCAATATGTGTTAGTTATAATCATTATTATAAATGATGAAGTACCAGTTCAGAATTCTTTCGGTTTTCTGATGGCAATTTACTGGTCCATGCCAAGCCTCGGGAGGAACTACACACCCCCAGGTGTGAAGGTGAACAGTTGTTGGGGCAGAAAGCCAGACCGAGCATTCTATTAACCTCCGTAATTCTCAGGGACATGCTCCCTGCTTACCTCTCCAGGGTACTTGCACTTACTTCATTGCCAACTTGCTTCACCACATGGCATCTGTTTTTCCTAATTCGTAATGTCAACAGTTCCTTCAACTCCATTCCAAGGGCCTTTCCAAAATGGTCCTTATACTCCTGCACTTTTTACAGTCTTCTAACTCCAGTGTTTCAACATTTTTGCTAGACTTATCTTTTTAGTTCATAGGAGCTAATACAGTTATAATTACATTTTCCCACATGGATAGCATAGTATTTGCAACAAGGGTAATTTTGTCCACCATAGACTCATTTTCACATGAGAGGTTAGGGTATTTAGAGTTGATGTACACTGTAAGTGCACAGCTATACCCCAAATAATTCCTGGAGCCCCACGTGACTCAGCTTGCTGGCATATATAAAGATACACAGTCTAATGCAGAGTAAAATTAAAGAGAATTAGGGGCACCTGAGTGACTCAGTCAGTTAGGCATCGAACTCTTGATTTCAGCTCAGGTCATGATCTCACAGTTCGTGGGATAGAGCCCTGCATCAGGCGCTGCACTGACAGCTCAGAGCCTGCTTGGGATTCTATCCCTTTCTCTCTGCCCCTCCCTGGTGCTCACTTTCTCTCTCTCTCTCTCTCTCTCTCTCTCTCTCTCTCGCGCGCGCGCTTTCTCTCATTAAAAAAAAAAAAGATTCTACTCTTCATTTGTGCTCTTGAGGAACATTTAGAGAGGTTGAAACTCATTTTCCACATTTTCCACATCCTCTCTTCTCCCCAATTTTCTCACATGCAACAGTTGTTCCTAAACTTCTCGTTCGACAATGCCCTCCAAAGAAGTTCTTCCAGACTACCAAATTTCAGGTTTCCCTTCTTTTTCTTTTCTTTCTTCTGTTACCTATTGTAAGTCTCTTTATTATGTTGGTTGAATCAACTTCTGAGCTCAGCAAGTTTCCCCCCACCAACTCATTTATCCAGATTGTATATCACAAAACATTACAGACCCAATTGAAAACAAAACAAACCAAGAAAAATTAGAATTGTTTTTGGATTCCAAATAAAGACAAGAACCTATATAGGTAGAGGACAAAAGAACACTCACCTACAGCTAAAATTTGGCCCCATCACAGACAAGTTGTTGGGGTTCTTTCCTGCCGCTATAGGTTGAGGAGCATCTCCCACCTTGTTGCTGAGTGAGGGGCTTCTGCCCTGGGTCTCTGCCAGCTTGTGAGGCAGCCAGGCAGGCTCGGCAGTAAAAGGTCACCTCCATCTCCAGCCCTTAAAGCCAGGGTCCTTCCAGATCTTGTCTCCCCTTGCATTCCCCGGAAGCCAGCCTTGACCCTTTCTGGCTTTAAAAAAATAAATGCACCTTCTGAACAGGAAAATGAGGCCCCTAAATGTGCCTTTTCAGTGTCCTTAAAAATGAAAAGAAGTGTTTATAATTCTTTATCTTTTCTTGGGGAGGGGAAAAAGAGGATATCATCTTTCTCCAAATCTTACTTATCTGTCCTTCTAGAGCTATTATTGATGAATCAGCCAAGCCCCATTTCCTAAAGAGACTGGAAGATCTTCTACCTCCCCAACATATATATTATTTTGTACAGAACTAATTTGCCAATACAGCATTGGCTCTGTGAGTCCATGGAAGGTGGCAGGAGGCAAATGGAAGAAAGAAACTTAAAAAAAATTTAATTTCAGTATAGTTAACATTCAGCGTTATATTAGTTTCAGGTGTGCAATATAGTGGTTCAACAATTCTATACATTAATGCTCATCATAAGTGTACTCTTAATCCCCTTCACTTATTTCACCCGTCCTCCCACCAATCTCCCCTCTGCTAACCGCCAGTTTATTTTCTCTAGTTAACAGTCTGGTTTCTTTATTGGCTCTTTCTTTCTTTCTTTGTTCATTTGTTTTGTTTCTTAAATCCCACATATGAGTGAAATTATATAGTATTTGTCTTTCTCTGACTGACTTATTTCTTTAGCATTATACTCTGTAGATCCATCCATATTGTTACAAATGGCAAGATTTCTTTTTTATGGCCGAGTAATATTCCATTGTATGTATATACCCCATCTTCTTTATCCACTCATCTATTTTTTTTTTTCAACGTTTTTTATTTATTTTTGGGACAGAGAGAGACAGAGCATGAACGGGGGAGGGGCAGAGAGAGAGGGAGACACAGAATCGGAAACAGGCTCCAGGCTCCGAGCCATCAGCCCAGAGCCTGACGCGGGGCTCGAACTCACGGACCGCGAGATCGTGACCTGGCTGAAGTCGGACGCTTAACCGACTGCGCCACCCAGGCGCCCCTCCACTCATCTATTAATAGACACTTGGGTTCTTACATAATTTGGCTATTACAAAAAAATGTTGCTATAAACCTGGGAGTGCACATACCTTTTCAAATTAGTGTTTTTGTATTCTTTGAATAAATACCCAAGTAGTGGAATTACTAGATCATACGGTAGTTCTATTTCAAATTTTTGAGAAACTTCCATACTGTTTCCACAGTGGCTACACTGGTTTGCATTCCCACCAACAGTGCATAAGGATTCCTTTTTCTCCACATCCTCACTAACACTTGTTGTTCCTTGTGTTTTTTATTTTAGTTATTCTGACAGGCGTGAGGTGATATCTACTTGTGGTTTTCATTTGCATGAGGGACGAGTGATGTGGAGCATCATTTCACGTGTCTGTTGGTCATCTGCATGCTTCTTTGGATAAATGTCTGTTCATGTCTTCTGCTCATTTTTTAATTATATTATTTGTTTTTAAGGTGTTGTATATGTTCTTTGTACGTTATGGATACTAACCCTTTATCAGATATGTCATTTGCAAATATCTTCTCCCATTCAGTAGCTTGTCTTTTAATTTTGTTATTTCCTGTGCTGTGCAGATTTTATTTTAATAAAGTCCCAGTATTATTTTTGTTTTTGTTTCCCTTACCTCAGGAGACATATTTAGAAAGATGTTGTTACTGTCAATATCGGAGAAATTACTGCCTATGCTCTCTTCTAGGGTTTTTATGGTTTCAGGTTTTAGATTTAGGTCCTAATGCATTTTGAGTTTATTTTTGTATGGTGTACAAAAATGGTCAAGCTTCATTCTTTTGCATGTAGCTGTCTAGTTTTCCCAACACTGTTTGTTGAAGAGACTTTTTCCCATTGCATATTCTTGCCTCCTTTGTTGAAGATTAATACACATATAATTGTGGGTTTATTTCTGGGTTCTCTATTCTATTGATCTATGTGCCTATTTTTGTGTAAGTACCACACTGTTTTAATTACTACAGGTTGGTAATATAATTTGCAGCCCAGAATTGTGATGCTTTCAACTTGCTTTGGCTATTCAGGGTCTTTTGTAGCTCCATACAAATCTTAGGATTATTTGTTCTAGTTCTGTGAACAATGCTGCTGGTATTTTGGTAGGAATTGCATTAAATCTCTAGATTGCTTTGGGAAGTATGGGCATTTTGAAAGGAACTTTTACTTTTTTTATTAAAAAAATTTTTTTAAACATTTATTCTTTTTTTTTGAGAGACAGAGAAAGACAGTGAGAGCAGGGGAGGGGCAGAGAGAGAGGGAGACACAGAATCTGAAGCAGGCTCCAGGCTCTGAGCTGTTAGCACAGAGCCCAGTGCTGGGCTTGAACTCACAAACTGTGAGATCATGACACGAGCCGAAGTCGGACACTTAACTGACTGAGCCACCAGGTGCCCCGAAAGGAACTTTTAAGTTTAATTAATTATTTCAAGCATAAAAAGATCTAAAGTATAATATAAAGAACAACCTTACATCAGTACCTAGGTTTTGTAAATCTTAACATTTTGCTCCATTTGCTTCAGAGCTCTTTCTATTTTTACCCTTATAGTGAAGCCCTCCTTATAGTTTCACTCCCCTTATTACTTCTCAAGAGGTAACCATGATCCTGAGCTATCATGAGGATACTTTATCTGTTTCCTACATTAGACTATAAACTCTCCAAGGGCAAAGTCTATACCATTTGTCTGAAGTTAAAACAACTCCCTGTTGGCTTTGTAACTACAGAAAAGCAGGAGCTCAGCCACAAGTCAGAATCCCACCTCTTCCCAATGATTCTGGACACATCCAAAGGGGGTGCTTCACAGACACCCACAAAGCAATTTGTCTGCTACAAATAGCACTTAGCAAAACAAGAATAAAAATAGCTAACATTCATTAAATGCTGTTGAGTGTTTACTCTGTGCTGATCATTTTGATAACCAGTTCACATGTAAGCATTTAATCTTAACAATTACCTATGAAATGAGTTGTTCTCACTTTAAAGACGGAGAAATGGATCCTTCAAGAAGAAACACATCACAGATTATGTGAGAATATGTGAACCTAAACATTTGATTCCACGACATGACATCCCTTCTCATACCCCTTCCTTTAGCCCCATTCTTCCACCCAGCTCCAATGCCCAACCTATTTGTCCAAGTTTACTACGTGCAAAGCCATGTGGAGATCCCACAGCAGTGCCCAGCCTTTCGTGACAATATCAACGCCTATGCCACCGGTGTTTGTCAGATGTTCCCAAACATAATAGCAGGATGTTAGGGTGGGACTCTTCCTGCACCAGGATGATAGCTCTCAGGACCCAAAGAGAAAAGAGACAGACCTCTCCAATGCAGATTTTAAATCAAATGACCCTGAGAAACTGTCCCATGATTTTTTGGATCCTTCAGTGAGAACAACAGTATTAAAACGGAGGGTTTGGAGGCATGAAGATTTCTCATTTTGTCCAATATACAGTGTGTCTCTGTAGAGAGCTTATGTCTCCCACAACTAAACTTAAAACTCTGGACAAGATACAAAAGCAAACAAACAAAAACAAAAACAAAACAAAAAAAACAAAACAAAACAAAAACCCTGCCTAAAGACCTTGAAAAGTAAACAATAGCAGGAAGATTCAGGAGGAAAGTCAAAACTTAAAAAACAAAGTGAATAGCAGTGAATTTCATGATTTTTCCCCCCTCTCATTTTCCCTTATTATCGCCTGACTTTGACCAGAGAACAGGCTAAATCAGGGAACTATTTAGTGGATGCAAGTGGCAAAAACCCCAAGAGAAGCCAAGTGTCTGACTAGAAGACCAAAAAAGGGGTCCCTGAGATCCAGAGAAACACACATCTCCCCTAAGCATTGATCACCTCTTGCAAAATTGACCACATCTTCCAGCTGACACCTGCCAGTTGGGAACATCAAGGCAAATTCCTCTGATTATCATGCCTCTTTTCCCATGCTACTGCTGCCACAATCCCTAAACATAGGCCCCAATCTCATCTAACCTCCATGGCCAATTTCAGACCTATGGGTTCCATCCTCCATACATCTCAGCAGCTAAGAACTGGGGATGGGAGGACAGATGGCAATCCTCTGGTGAGCCATCCTAAATGCCCTCCCTCCCAGTGTCTCTTTTCCCCAGTTCCAGTACCACAGGAACAGGTCATCAAGTCTGCTTCTAAGAAATTGATCAATAATGGAAGAGGATACTAGTCCCCCCTTTTTTGCACACATCCTAAATCTTTATAAGTGGTTCTCTGGAACTTTTCCTTTGTCTCAGATAAGGGGAAGAAACATCTCGTCCTATCCTCCATGGGGATGGGAGTGGCATTTAGTGCACATTGTGCTCCCCCTCATAAAAATTACTTCCTCTCTTCTATTGATTCAGAGTGTGGGAACTCAAATGGTAGAAGGGCCAGTCCTGGAGCATGCTGGGAAAACTTGTGGTGAAAAGGCTGTTCCTAATTATTGAATATAGAATATGGGATACTGGATACCTTTTGTCCTCAGCTTTTTAAAATTTTTTTTTCAACATTTATTTATTTTTGAGACAGAGAGAGACAGAGCATGAACAGGGGAGGGGCAGAGAGAGAGGGAGACACAGAATCTGAAACAGGCTCCAGGCTCTGAGTGGTCAGCACAGAGCCCGACGCGGGGCTCGAACCCACGGGCAGTGAGATCATGACCTGAGCTGAAGTCGGGCACTTAACCTACCGAGCCACCCAGGCGCCCCTGTCCTCAGCTTTTGATCTGAGTCACAATTTGAGGACAATAGGAAAATCATATCAGACATCTTCATGCAAAATCAATTATGGGATTGAAAAAGATCTAGTCCCAGTGTACAATAAAGAATAAGGACAACATTTTCAAATGACCCCACATCCATCTCCAGTTGACCCTCTCTAATCAAGTGTTAGATTCTAAACCAGTGTTTTTGAAATGGGCTTGACCCATAGGTGAGGCATAAAATCAGTTTCGTCAATCACTCAAGTAGATGTTGACCAGCATCATGTAAAATGAAATAGAATAGAATAGATGAGCATATTTTGAGAAATTTTGGTTTGGAAAGCTCTGCCGTAACTGGGAGGGCAGAGAAGGAGATGGTAAACTGCGCACACATGGTAGAAAATCTGTCACACTGAGAGTTCCACAGAAGAATCCCACAGCAAGAAGGCAGGTTTTTCTCTCACCTAATGAAGGTTGGCTTCAGGGAGCTGGGGAAAATATATAAAATAAAAATAAAATACAAAATATTTTTAAAAAGTCAGATTGTGGCATTTGAAATTTTCTTGAAGATGGAAAATACTGTTTCCTCAAAGCTATTTATATTCTGCCCAAGTCTGAGTTACTGAGCTAACCAATGTAAAGCTTTTAGCACAGCGCTTAACATACTTTAAGTGCTAATGATATATATCTCGTATTATTGTTGTTGTTGTTGTTGTTGTTGTTGTTGTTGTTGTCATTCATTTCCTGAAAGTTCTTACCAGTTAATACTATCCAATTTCCTAGGGTAATGCCACACTGGTAAAATATCCAAATATACAGTGTTGGGGAGGGAGAAAACGCCTACATTTTAAAAGTATTTTTTAATGTAGGTTTTGCCATTTCTTTTGCTTAAACCCAGTGTTCAGGATGACCTAATTTTAGAAGCAAGTGAACTTAACATTTATTTTCATCACAATTAGAATGATTTGTTCTGCCCTTTCTGTAGGCAGAAACTTAAATCCAAATGAGATTCTGAAGTGAAAAATAACATTCACAAGTAAGTACTGTCAAGGTTTATGCCAGATGCTACTCTGTTAGTTTTAAGTGCATTAATTTCAGCATCATTATATCCTAATATTAGCTGACACTACAAAGGCTCAGGTGTATTGAGACTCTTGTTTCTTTTCACTCCTGGTCCCTTCCCCCACCCTTTCTTCAGTTCCAGGACCCATTATCTGTTATGATTGGGTTTACAAATTCATCTGCCTGGGGGCACCTGGGTGGCTCAGTTCATTAAGCATCCAACTCTTGATGTCAGCTCAGGTCTTGATCTTAGGGTATGAGTTCAGGTCCCACATTGGGCTCCGCATTGGAAGTGAAGCCTACTTAAAAAAAAAAAAATCTGCCTCCCTATCTGCATCCAAGATGAATTCTTTTCTGGGACAGAAAGCAGTTAGGTAGCCCTTTACTCAGTAGCAAACCTCTGTTTCTTCACCTATAAAGTGGACATACTAAAAGTATCTTATTAGCACAGAGCCAACACGTAAGAAAGAGCTTAGTAATAATTATTATTAGCTATCATGACTTTAATTATCATTAGTTTTAAGAAGGTCCGTCCTGATATTTATGCTTTTTCTGAAACACCATTAAGTAGATTCTGGCTTCTTATTTTCCCTTCTGGGGTTTCCAAAATCACCCGACTAGGCAGCTGTCCACTAAGTGTATGCCTACAGCTTGACTCAAATTATTTTTTAAAGGACTAGGACAAAGTCTTCTTTTTTATCCATTACAGAAGCTAGCACAAATGTTAACAAAGATTTTGAAATAATTTTCTTTTATTTAAATTCATCCAAAGTCACAGAATAATTTTTCAGAAATTGCTTTTTCCTTTTTTTGTGTATATTTTTAAAATTGCAATAGAATAATGCATACTGAAAAGAGAAAGAGTGAAAGAGCAAGACCAAGAGGGAGAGAGAGTAAAAGAGAGAGAACATGAGAATCGGAGTCAGTTAAAGAAGAAATAAAAAAATTCTTGGCCTTAGATTAAGAACATCTATAGAGAGAAAAAAATCCTTAAACTAGAAGAGTTCCCAAGATAATGGTTTCCTTTGCTCTATGATTCGGAAAACACTATAATTGTTATTTGGAAGTGATTCAGGACTTTAAAGTTTGTTTTGAAGGTATATGGCAAATTGGGGCGCCTGGGTGACTCAGTCAGTTAAACGGCTGACTCTTGATCTCAGCTTAGGTCTTGATCTCAGGGTCGTGAGTTCAACCCCATGTTGGGCTCTGTGCTGGGCATGAAGCCTACTTAAAAAAAAAAAAAAAGTAATGTGTATGGTAAACAAAAATCAACAACTGATGTTTCCAAGTTCAAGTGAAATAAATTTGAATCCATAACAATATTTATTCAAAATCTATGACACTGAGAAAATATTTTCTTTAATGATACAGCTGTCCATTTATAATGAGTGAGGGGGCCAAATATTTTTTAAAGATGTGGGGTCCTTCTGTCAAAACCATTTAGAACCACAGATCCAGACTTATAGATTTTGAGGCAAGATTCTGCTATTATATGGCCACAAACACCTGGAACCCTTGTCACCACAAGGGAAAAATAGAACTGCCACAGTAAAGGTCAGCTCCTCACATTTCCTGCCATGGCTTCCCACTGGCAGATCCTATACTATTCTTCCTCTACAGGGAACTCCAGAAGGTCTGCAGAGTCAAACCAACCAATCATTTTTTTGCCAAGAATGGAGGTTAAGACATTAGGCCTTAATGTATATCCTGGCTCTGTAATCTACTAGACCTGTGGCGTTAGGTAAGTTACCTCTCAGCACATTTCACATATTCGTTTACTCATTCAGACAGTCAGCAAATGTTTTTGAGCACCTACAATGTGCCAGGCACTATGCTAGTCATTGCTAATCAGTGATGTGTAAAAGTGAACACAGTGTTTGTGGTGGACACTAGGGGTTGGCTAGCCAATACCCACTGTCAACCCTGTTCACTGCTACTATTCCACAAATAGCTACATGCCATGACTTAACTTCCTTGAGTCATTTTTCTCATCTATAAAATGGCTGTGTTGGTCTATAGGTACTCTATAATCTCACCTGGTTCTGTGATTATATCTGTCTGAATTCTGGGTATTTTTGTTAAGTTTCTACCTTGTGCAAGCACCAAATAAAACTGAGCTAGAGAGGGAAGATAAAACATTGATGGCAGCCTAGGGCCTCCCAAAGATTTGGGAGGAGTAAGCCATTTTCTCCATAGCATGTGTATGGCAGAACTATAAGCTGTCTCGACTCAAAATATCTCCCCTACCAAAGCATCCATCAATGGAGGGCACAAAGAACCTGAGAAATCACAGCATGTTCTTCCCAACCCCCAATAATCTTACACCAGTAAATCTAAGTTAAAACGATCAAGGGCAGAAAGAGATCACAAAAGAGTAAGGATATCATTTGTCCTGAGGAAAAAGGGCTGACTCATATAATTTACCTTAATAATGGATTGCGTTCTTATAGCATATTTGTGGCAAAGAAAATTTGCTGCTGGAGGTATGGGTTTTGCTATTTGACTGCGGTAGGTTTGCATGGCTTCAGTTATCCTATTGTATTCTCTAAACCTAGGTCACAACTGGGTGGTAGACCATTTCCCTCTTGAAAGATACTGGAACTCCTGATGTCAAGCAGGAAAGAAGGCAGATCCTCAGGAGGACTTAGGGACAGAGGAGCAGGCTGTAAGCAGATTGGAAAGGGGATTCAAGCTTGCTTTTCTTGTCCTATATTTTGATGAATAAATGTAGCTAATACAGTCCTCCCAGTAGAAGGGAATAGAGTCTTTGAAATGCGATCTAGGAAGGAGGTTGTGCGGGGAAAATCAGAACTAGAGATAAAGGATCATAGTTTACCCAAGTTAATCAGATTCATATTGCTGTAGTTTTAGTCTCCTTTTATTATTCCCCAGCATTGGGGCAAAATTTTTCTTAACTGTTTAGCCGTTTCTCAGTTATAGGGTATGGAGAGAAGTTTCGTGTATCAGGGTTTGATCAGAGGAACAAACAACTAGGAGTTAAATAAGCATTAAGGGATTTATTATAGGGATTGGACCACAAACAATTATGGGATCTGGTTAAACAGTTTATGTGAAGCTGTTGGCTTTGCATCTGGTGCTGGATCCTGAAGTAAGCAGGGCAGGAAATGAGGTAGAGAAGATGGATAGGAAGTGAGGGAGAACAGAAACAAACCAGAACCCACAGAGGCTGACCAGAACCCACATTTCTTTCACTGTCTCAAGACTCACCGTTTTGATGAGACAGAGAAGCTGGTGCTCAGGACCCTTATATTAGTCTACAGTTGGGCAAAGTCATCTAACACAAAACCTCCTTTATAATGAAGTATTGAATATTTCATGTAATTTATTGAATACTGTACTGAAAGTGAAAAACAGAATTGTTGTATGGGTACAGAATGGTTATAAGAGTATCACGTGTGTACATTTCTGACCACATGGCATCCTGGGAGCCACAGAGGCTGCTGCCCAGCGTCACACGAGAGTGTCACACCACACATCGCTAGCCTGGGGAAAGAGCAGAACTCAGAAGTCACAATTTGAAGTACAGTTTCTACTGAATTCATATCAATCGCACCATTATGAAGTTGAAAAATTGTTACATCGAACCATCGCAAGCCAGGGGCCATATTGTTGCTGAAACCAAATGGGACAGTTGGGATCGTTACCATTTTAACCTGCATGTACAATAGTAGGCAAACATTCAGCTCCGAGCTTCCTGGGAACCAAGGTCAAGGGAAGATCTATATTTTACATAAGAGAAAAGGTATTTGACATATAAAGGCTTGTTACCTCATGAGCAAGGATAAATACATCAGATTTGCTAGCTATCACCTTCACACTAGCTCAGGCTCTCATCTGTACCACCAATCTCTAGCTTCACTGATTGCAGTGACCTCCAAAATGTGTACTCTGACTCTATTCTTGCCTCCCTCCAATCTATTCCTCAACTTACAGAAAGATTGGGGGGGGGGGGGCGGGGAAGAAAGCAAATATGGCAATGACTTGCTGTTGACTACAAATAAAATATACCCTATTGTAGTATGGCAAAAAAGATACTTTTTAATCTCATCCTTATATACCTCTCTGGCCTTATCTCCTACCTTTTCTTTCTTCATATCTTTTTCTTTTTTAAATTTTGTAATGCTTATTAATGTTTTGGCAGAGAGAGAGAGAGGGAGACACAGAATCTGAAGCGGGTTCCAGGCTCCGAGCTGTCAGCACAGAGCCCAATGTGGCGCTCGAACCCACGAAACTTGAACCCACAAACCGCGAGATCATGACCTGACCTGAAGTCGGACATTTAACCAACTGAGCCACCCAGGTGCCCCTCCTTGTTTCATATCCTAAAGTCTTATAAAACCCGTTGTTAAAATGTCCTCACACTGTGTTATTTAAAACCCCCATACCTTGCTCATATTTTCCCTTTGCCAAGAGTGCCTTTGCAGCCTATCTTATCCTGAATAACTTACTCATCCTTTTCAGACTTAGCTCAGCTGTGATCTTTTTAGGATACGTTCCTTGAACCATCCTACCCCATGGTACCTAGTGTATGCCTCTAGCTAAGCACTTAGGGTATTTCTATTTCATGAACAAATACTTACTGAGAGCACTGTGTCAACTCTTAGAATACATCAGTTACCTAAATAAACCATCTTAAAAAAAATAAAAAATAAACCATCTTAACTTTATGTAATCAAATTTATTTGTCCTGTCCAGCTAAATCACACATTCCACGAAGCTAAGCCATGGTTTTGTCAATGTGTACCTGGAGCGCCAAGCATAGTGCCTGGCACATAATAGTTGCTCAGCATAAATCTTTGTGAAAAGAAAGGAATCAAATGATGGGACAGGACAGAAGATGGCTACATGTTGATCAGTAGGGAATTGAAATGAGAAAGGCTGATTCAGAACTGCCTGGGAAGCACAAACCGCAGAGGAGGACCCTCAGGTGCAGGGAACAGCAGCACAGGTCTGGAAGCTATGGGAGAAGTGCAGGAACCAGACTTCACTGACTACGGGATTTTGCCTACAGCTGCCCCTACATGAAACAGCCAGAAATAATTTCAAGACCACATAAGTGCTGAGTTTTTAGTGGTGGCAGATCCCCCGCTGACATCCCACTGGAGGATGTTTGATTACCCCCCTATATTCCAAACCAGATGTCTTTGGATGGCAATCTACTTTCTCTCACCTCGGGGTGGCCAGAGGGGAAGTTGGATTAGAGGTAGGTGGGCAATAAGGTGAGGGTTTTAAAAATTATATTCCATGACTGATTGCTTAAGATTATGTATGAGGTGTGACCATAAAGTAATGAGAGCCATTTTCATGTGCGACTTGTCTTATGTTTTAATCACACCTCATATATGGAATGTGTGTCATTTTATACAATGTTTGAAAATTACCACAACCTAGGGTTTTTGGCAGGAAATGTTAAATTGTTATTGAGTGCTCTTTTGCAAGGTAGCTATACTCTGGTTTCTCTTCAGAGCATATATGAAAGTATAATGTAGAAGTAATTCCAGGCATGTTAACTAAGAAGAGAGAAACACTGTTTAAAAAGTTGTGGTCATCGAAACGCTCCACAGCCTTATGACACTTGTTATAAACTACTTGGCAACAATGATAAAAATGAATATTTTTATGAATATGTAATGGATATACATTTGGAATTAAAGACAGAAGTGAATTAAAATTACAAAAGTGGGGATAGTGAAGGATTTCTGTACTGAATAGTGGTCATAGCTCTTGCTGGCATTTATCACTATTATCCAAAGGTCTTCTAATGGAATCTGGATGGTGATTGAACAGATATTAAAACACTAACATTAAAACATAAGGACTTTTTTTAAAGAGTTCTTGCTGTTTCTAAAAGAATACTTACAGCTGACTAAGCAAGAGAATAACCATATTTTAAGAACCTAAGATTTGAAGTTAAAGATGTCAAATGCAAAAGAAATAACAAAAGAAAAACAGCCAGTTAGGAGGTTAATAATAATTGGATTCTGTCTTTGGCCACCTAGAATGAAATCCCTATCCATACTAGATCTTGAGGCACAAATATGGCCAACCCGATATGAGAATTAAAAATGCCAGCGGAAGCTGGAGTTGCACTCAGCAGAGTATGAAAAGGGATTTTCAAAGAACCCTTTTATCTGGAGTATGCAGTTTTCAAAATGACTTAGAACTGAAGTTCTCAAACTTCATGGTTCATAGAAATCACACAGAGTCCAAATTCCTCATTAGGGATGGAGCAAGAATCTGCATTTTATTCTGATGTAAGTTGTCTTCTGATTACATTTTTAAAGTAGCATATGGGAAGTAGGAATTCTTACATAATTGTGATTTTTCATTACAGCTCGACTACCTAATCTAATAGTGATAGCACTGAGATAAAGATTCAGGGAAACTTTTACATGGGAAATAAGTCCCTTTAAAAGTATTTCCCCTGGGGCACCCAGGTGGCTCAGGTCATGATCTCACAGTTTTGTGGGTTCAAGCCCAGCCCCGGGTAGGGCTCTGCGCTGACAGCGTGGAGCCTGCTTGGGATTCTCTTTGTCTTGCTCTCTTCCCCTACCCCACTCACACTGTCTCCGTCTCTCTCGAAATAAATAAATGAACTTTAAAAAAAAGTATTTCCCGCAAGTTTAATTATTTGAGGGGTCTATATCCTTTAGAGTATATAAGAGAATTCAGTGGGAACTTAATTTTCTCATGACTAGGATTAATGACTTGAAAATCATAAAGAAAGAGGAAATAACTAAAGTTAAGCTTAAACTTTCAAAGGTGTAGGTTATAATAAATAATCAAGATAGATCAGTTTTGTCAGAGGGTGATGATTTGACAAGGGAACCAAGTTGGAAGCATTCATATTTGTACTGATCCAACTTGAGTCCGCAAATAGGGACTCCTTGCTGAGAAGCCATTTTGCAAATTTTGCCCGCATTGCAAATGCGAGCTCGGAAAGTACTACTCCCACAGTTTCCAAAGGGTCCAAAGCTGAGCTGGTCCCATCTGCGGAGGATTCTACCACTTGTAAAACCAGCAACTGCCACTTCTCTGATTTATGTTGATATGAAACTCCGGAGCAAAATAAAAGATTGGCATCTGGGGTTACTGCTACTTTGATAGAAACTTTACTATTATTTTTTTTTTAATTTTTTTTCAACGTTTTGTTTTTTTTTTTTGTTTGTTTTTTTTTTTGGGACAGAGAGAGACAGAGCATGAACGGGGGAGGGGCAGAGAGAGAGGGAGACACAGAATCGGAAACAGGCTCCAGGCTCCGAGCCATCAGCCCAGAGCCCGACGCGGGGCTCGAACTCACGGACCGCGAGATCGTGACCTGGCTGAAGTCGGACGCTTAACCGACTGCGCCACCCAGGCGCCCCTGATAGAAACTTTAATGCTATGTTTGTAATGATTCCAACGTTTTTTTGTTTGTTTTTGTTTTTTGAAGGACCCATTTTTTTCAAAATTCCCTGTTGAATTCTCATACATGTTTTATTACAAATATGTCTGTCAGAAAAACAGGACCTTATTACTTATACTACTATAAAATGGGATTGGTAAATAAGATACTATATAAGCAAATATAGATAAAAGCCAGATTTTACTCCAGTTTAAGTCATATTTCTACATAGCAGTAGCTGTGCATGCAAGGTTTTAAAATCATTAAAAATATATTTACATAAGTGACATGAGGGAGATGCCTTCCTTTACAATGTCATTGTTAGTGACAGGTAGGGAGGAACACATGTAAATTATGCACGCTGCTGTGATACAAGAATACAGATCAAAGAAGGGACAAAAAGAAGAGAGAATGGACAATTTTACCTGGAGAAGACTGAAAATGCTTCCCAGGAAAGGTGAGCTGAAAGTTAAAAAATGAATGGATAAGGAGGAAAAGTACCTTGCATGTAGGGTGTCATGCAACCATCATGGGAATTTGAGGAACCACCAACACTTGGATAGAGTATAAGGTGGGGCATGATCCATGTGAAAACTACAGAGGTAGGAAGGCACAGGGATGACAGTTAAAGAGCTCTGTCTGGTTGGCAATGATCAGAATTGTGGGGGCAAGGCTCCTGTATCAGGACCTTTTAATAGCTTTGTAAGTGATTATAATGTGTTGCCAAGATTGATAGCTACTTCTCTGGTGCATCCTCAGTTTTAGCATACATATTGTATATGAACATTCAACATCTTAATGTGGGGCTTATATCATGTATATAATACTAAAACTCAACACTTCTTTAACATTACTGCTGCAAACAATCTATTAGTGTCATTGTGGTTAGGATAGTCTGTGTGGAAGGCTCCTGCATCTGCAGGAGAAGGGATGGAACTTCAGGTAGGAGACTATTCCAGTAGTGCTAGTAATAAGCCAGGCAAGATCAAGGAGGATGAGTAGGAAGGGGTGGATGTAAGAAATAGGAAGGAGGCATAAATGATAAGACTTGATCACAGAAACATGGGTAAGAAGAAGTCAAAATCTCTGTTTTGGGTAAGTCTATGGATGACCTTAGCATGAATTTTCCCAACTAAAAATATTCAGATCTTACCCATCCTTCCAAAATCAACAAAAATAACACTTCTTCCATGTGTCCCCTAATAGATAGTGGTCTCTCTTTCTTCTGACCATCCTTAGAACTTGACCTATATTTCTCTGTGGTACTTGTCATTTCTAATCATTTGCTGACAGAATGCCTATCTGACCTATGTAGTAGGCCTTCTATTCAAAGTCTTTTCCGTATCTAAAGCCTTATAATTCTGTACAGCAAATAAATGGAAGATTGTCTACTGTGCCTCCTAGAGGTTTCTACTTTGAGATGTAATTCCAAAGCCAGTTTCTTAATCTTTTGCATGTGCATCATGGACCCTGCTGGCAATGTAGTGACAATCTGATAAAGCTATGGATTCCTTTCATCGTAACGCTTTTAAATATGAAGAATAAAATACACAGAATTACAAGAGAAACCAAGTGTATAGTTATCAAAATAGTTTTGAAACACAAATGCGTAATATAATACTATGCGTTTTTATTAATGCATATTAATAAGAACCTAAGAAAATACATTAAAATATAGACAAGAAAATCCATTAAATAAGAATAAGAAATACATTAAATAAGGACAAGAAAATACATTAAAATATAAACAAATTGAAAATAAATTTATTTTTAAAATTTTAGTAGGGGACACCTGCCTGGCACCGTTGGTAGAGCATGTGACTCTTGATTTCATGAGTTCAAGCCCCATGTTTTTAACTTTCTTAAAAAATTTTCTAATAAAAAAATAAAAATTTAGTGAAAAGGCTGTTGTTGGTAGGCTGAATAAGAACATTAAGATGGAGAAGTCTTGGGGCACCTGGGTGGTTCAGTTGGGTGAGTGTCCAACTTCAGCTCAGATCATGATTTCACAGTTCCTGAGTTGGAGCCCCACATGGGGCTCTGTGCTGACAGCCGGGAGCCGGGAGCCGGGAGCCTGGAGCCTGCTTTGGATTCTGTGTCCCCCTCTCTCTGCCCTTCCCCCGCTCACACTCTCTCTCTCAAAAATAAATAAACATTAAAAAAAAGAGAAGTCTTTGAAAAAGCTATAGGCATGTCTCGGATAAACAACTGATTTCAATTTGTTGTTATTATTTCTTACAGGTGTTGAAAATGCTGATTTGTAAAGATAAGTTCTGGGGCGCCTGGGTGGCGCAGTCGGTTAAGCGTCCGACTTCAGCCAGGTCACGATCTCGCGGTCCGTGAGTTCGAGCCCCGCGTCAGGCTCTGGGCTGATGGCTCGGAGCCTGGAGCCTGTTTCCGATTCTGTGTCTCCCTCTCTCTGCCCCTCCCCCGTTCATGCTCTGTCTCTCTCTGTCCCAAAAATAAATAAAAAAACGTTGAAAAAAAAAAAAATAATTATAAAAAGATAAGTTCTTACAAACAGATTAAAGCTTTTATAGCTACTTTACAAGACAAAGATAGTGTCTTTCAAAAACCACCTGAATTTTCCAAGGGTTTTAAAATTAAACTACAATCGTAGCGTGTGTGTGTGTGTGTGTGTGTGTGTGTGTGTGTTTTGACCTAAGACTAATGAATTTCTCCTTGGCTAGATGCTCATCTTAACATACTTTATATCAGAAAGAAAAAGGAATGATGGTCCACAGTTGAACTTTGATGCCATCAAGATAAAATAACTTGTAAAACTTTCCAAAATGTTTCCAGATGTTTCTCTTTTCACAGAGATTGGCAAAGAACTTTGTATCTCATCTTCATGGGGTAAAGCATTCCCTCTAGCATTGACAGTTGGCAAAGATGTTCCACATTAGCAGCTCAGGCAGGAAATGTTGTAGATTTCCAAGAGTATCCATTAAGGTGACATTAAGACTCATGTGCTGTGTTCAAAAGGCCCTGCTGCTTTACAGAGAATTAAGAATTCTTATTTAAACTGTCTAGTTTTGCAAAATTTTAAGAAGTAATTCCTTGTATTGAATAGCAAACAATTGTAGATGGGCAATCCTATAAAGTAGCATAAATGTCTGCCAGCATATTATAGGGGGATGCCGCTATAAGAATATGTGACTTCATGTTTGGTGAAGGTACAGAGTTGACCAATAACTGACTTACAACATTGCACAATATCTGTAGACGCAAAGATTATGACCTCATGTGATCTAATTTAAAAGTAATAATCAGTGGGGCACCTGGCTGGCTTAGTCAGTGGAGCATGCAACTTTTGATCTAGAGATTGTAAATTCCAGCCTCACATTGGCTGTAGAGATTACTTAAATATAAAATCTTTAAAAAAAATAATAAAAGTAATAGTGAGGAGTGATCTTTTGCAATACCTGCAATAACTGTAATGTGATATGAAAGCGTCTGTGGTTTCTTGGTAACAAAGTCACAGGAGTACTAATACCCCTTGATTTGTTACCTATATCCGTAATTGAAAGGCAATGAGAGTGACATACAACAAAGGCATACATTTTTTTCTCTTCTATTCCCCCAAATTATGACTTCCATCCACACAACTCTTGTTCTAAAGAGAAAACTGAGACTACAAGTTTTTCTTCTGAAATTCCAGAGGAAAAGTATATCAAATGCCCTAAGATCAGTGTACTCATAAAATTTCATTGTCCAATCCACTTTAGGTGGGGAAAGGATTCTGTTACTGATGATACCAGAAAAACAGTCTCCAAACAAGATCATCCCTGGCAAACTGAGATGTTTGGCTGTACTATCCAAGACAGAAAAAAGATTAAAACAGAAAACAAAATATTGCAGATATTAAAGGAGGCTTTATTTTCTCCCCCTCCCGTACAAAGAATCATAGAATCTGAGAGAATTATTGACTATAGCCCAAATTAAAATTAGAACTTTTTGCTTGTATCTCAGCAGATATAGTAAACCATAGTCATCAATAAAGTAATTTTCCTATATTTTGAAAATGAGCTAAATGAAGTTTTTTAGCACAATGCAAAGTTTTCATTGGTCTAATACCCACACTCTCTATTAAAATTTTATCCTGGTTCGGGCAAATTAACGTGCAAGTCTAAATTATTATTAAAGTATCTAAAATATAATCTTTTTACCCGTTGACTATATCATCACCTGTTGTAACCAATTATCTTACGGTAGCTTATGAACTCCTGATACAATAAAAGTAGAATAGGTATCAAAATATTTGACTGTTTATACCTTAGTATTCAAGGGCTTGAGTAAAAAAAGTGGTTAGAGATTTCTGAGATTTCCCTACAAGCTCATTAGGCTTTGGAGTCCCAGTGCTCTGGAGACACAGGTACACAGAAGAGGTAGGCCTCTGTAGTTTCTGCAGTTCTTTCCAAGAGGCAAAGGAAAGTATTTTTCCAGAGGAAAATCTCAGAAGGTTTAGGGAAATTCGTAAGCTTTCCTTCATGGGGAGATAAAATTGAGTGAAGAAAAGACACTAGGGAGGAAAAGGAGGAAGCACTCTTCTTGGGGGTCTACCATGTGCCAGGTATTTAACATATTACTGCATTCAATAATAAATCTGTACAGGGGCCCTTTTTCCTATTTTACAGTAGAGTAAATTTAGGATCAGAAGAGGTAATTAACTTGCAAAAGGTCACAAAGTGAGGAAGTACCAGAGATAAATTTTGAAAGCAATCCAGAGCGTTCTTTGCTCCAAACTGACAACTTCACCCAGTGTGATATATCAAGAAGAAAACTATGCCTATTGTGACCCCTTCTTGCCTCTGGAATATTGTGTCTGCCTCCTTCTGAATATAACATCTAAGGATGGTTGAGGAGAGAAGCAGGAAGCCCTGAGTCCCTGAGGGAAAAAGTTCAGGTCCTTTGGGAGTACAGGTTAGGAAGATGTTTCTTAGAATAAAGTAGATATTAAAGTTAAGTAGCTTTTGCTACAAATGTTGGGCTATAAGAGCAGGAAGTCAAGGTTTTTCAAACCCTAAGGAAGGTTTTTTTTTTTTCCACAGTCCAAAGCAATTATCACTATGACATAACACACTCATTGGGCTTTCAACCAAGTCAATTATGATTTATATTCATCATAATACAAATAGAGATTCATTGCAACATATGTAGAAAACATGGCTTGAAATATTGTTTCATCAATCTTTCCCCATATCTATAGTCCAGCCCATATTTTCAGGCCTGAGCTATGTAACTAGAGCTGTTTCTGATTAGCAAAATTAGCTTCCACTCCCTTTTGTGTTAACATGTAACACAAAAGCCTTAAATTGAAGATAAGACTGATTGCCCTCTTTGAGTAAAGAGCTTTCAACAGAAATCACAGTTAATTGGAAAAGTTTCCCTTGAGATATAAACCACAGGGGAGAAAAAACAGGAATAACAATGAAAAATTAACAGAAATTTAGTATTTTATTTTGTAAGGCAGCATAAGTTTAACAGCAATGATAATTATACAATTTATATTTATTACATTTTTTTCTGTCAAGATACTCCACAAATTTAAATAAGATTGTATTTTTTAAATTTACTTAAGTAATGTCTACACCCAACATGGGGCTCAAACTCATGACCCTGAGATCAAGAGTTGAATATTACTCTGACTGAGCCAGCCAGGCGCCCTGAGATTATAATATATGATTGAAGATTAAGGCTTCATTCAGCCTTTGATTCATTCATTCACTTCGTTAGCATCAACAATTTTTCACACAACAACAATGTGCTGGACGTACCTGCCCTACTAGAACTCACAGACTGGTATCAAAATGTTTAGGAAGTACCCAGTCTTTAATCCTCAATTCTCTGACAATAGAAGTCTATGTCACAGCCTGGCAGACACAACCAGGTAAGTAAAAAGAACAACAGATGTTAAATCAAAAGGCCAGAGTTCTCCCCTCAATTCTGCCACTCTCTCCATGAACATATTACTTAGAACTCTGTTTTAGAAATAATATAAACTGGTTCATATCAGTTTAGGCAAAAACACACACACACAAAAATGAAAATTATTATAAACATATGTGTCAGGAGTGATATTTCTTAGTATTTAAATATTATCAATTTTTTCCAAATTTCTCCTATTCCCTCCTAACCCCCTCCCAAGTTTCCAGGGAGGGCATTATTTATTATTTTTATTTATTGTGATGAGCAATAAAGATAACGAAAAGAAAGAACAAGAGAGGAAAGATGGGGCGGCAGTGAGAACAATGAGGTATAAATCCATACATGTTGAAATGTAAGGGAGAGTATTTTAATTTGTCATGTGAGTAGTTTCAAAACAGACATGGAAAACCAGGAGTCAGATGAAAATAGCTTAAAAAATTTTTTTTAACATTCATTTCTTTTTGAGAGAGAGAGAGAGAGAACAAGCAGAGGAGGGGCAAAGAGAGAAGGAGACACAGAATCTGAAGCAGTCTCCAGGCTCTAAGCTGTCAGCACAGAGCCTGATGTGGGGCTCAAACCCACAAACCACGACATCATGACCTGAAGTCAGACGTTTAACTGACTGAGCCACCCAGGCACCCCGAAAATGGCTTTTTAAAAAAATGTTCTTATTGGTTGTAAACCAATCCTCAAGAGACCCAAGATGAGATTGGAATGTCCTCTTTATTAAAATGTTTATTTATTTATTTTTGAGGGAGAGAGGGAGACAGAGAATCCCAAGCAGGGTCCATGCTGTCAATGCAGACCCCAACATGGGGCTTCTACCCACGAACTGTGAGATCATGACCTGAGCCAAAATTAAGAATCAGATGCTCCACCAATGGAGCCACCCATCGCCCCGGGAATTCCCTTTAAATTATCTTTTGTGTGTTATCTTATGATTCTTGCAAGCACTGGACCAAGTAGGATTCCTATTTCTGTCTGTCATGTTTGATAAGTTCTTTGCTTCACTTTCAAGTACTATATTCCAATAAAAATTAAAAGTATCTTTCTCTAGTCTATCCAATTTCTGCTGCAAGTGCTGTCACAGATGCAAGGCTGTCTCAGGGACCCTGTGGCAGACAGACAGCCTGAAGTCAACACTTCAAAAAAGTTCTCCTCCATATCCCCACTCTTTTCCCCGCCCCTCCCTCCTTCCCCTCTCATCCCTCCCCCTCTTCTCCCCTCTCATCCCTCCCCCTGCTTGCTATTGATGATAGGCAGAAGACAAACACCCCAGAACCCAATTGGGCAAACACTTTGATCTTTGGCCACACTTACAAATTTTCATGGAGGACCTCTGATTCACCCAGTAAGGCCAATTTCTTATGGGAAGGGAATTCATCCCTGTGAGTCTTTCAATCATCCAGAACAAGCTGTTGCTTTAGTCCCCTCTGAGGTTTTATTTGCTTAGCTGTAAAAAGAAGATAATCATTATCCAGGCTTAGCACAGGATTACTGTGATTTTTAAATGAGCAAATATAGATAAAAGTGACATGGAAATTGTAAAATTCTCTTTAAATGGATTATTTATATTAAAGCACTTGAAAGCAGTATGTTTGTTATTTATAATAAGAAATAATGCCATGTGGACACCAACTCTACACCCACTCCCAAACACCCCTTTGACTTAGAGCCAAAATGTCAGCTTTGGTGCTCGGGTAACAGGACCACCACTGAGGAGCAGAGTTGGTTACACTTTGAGGGGCATGACGCCCTCTGAGCCAACGATGAAAACTACGAAATTTCTTCCTACAAACACACTCTCAAATTCCTAAGTGCAACATTTTGTACATGATTTTGGGGGCTCCACAGTCCCAAAGAAATCCCCATAGGTGCCAGGTAAAGAACCTCTTCTCTAGCCCAGGACACAGCATGCTCAGAGACTTAGTAATGTGTAACTCTTCTCTCCATTTAGGCAAGAAAAAGTCACTTTCAATAGATTTCACTGTCACAAATCGAATAAGAGCAGAAAATCAAAGGCAGAGGCAGAGGAAAAAAGGAACTAAATCCTCTAAAAAGGTTACAAATTCCATTTTCATCTCTCCAAAGACCATTTCCTTTTCAATTTATCAAACAGCAAGCATTTCCCCTTGTGTCATTATGGAATGGGAATTAATGCACTTCTTGTCTTTATTTCCTTTAGTAGAAAATGTTTTGTTTTTTTTTTTTAATTCATGAGGGTTAACACTATCCAATATGATGATGATTCATCCTACCAGGTTCTGCTACAAGACACCAAAATCTGAACATGAAGATTATATCATATTTATAATCAGAAGTATACAGGCAAAACAAGATGTCAACATGTCTACTCAATTTGTGCTTGATATGACTCATTTCTAGTCAGTTCTGGTCATAGTATGTTGGGACAGTATTCTAATTAAACTAGACACTCGATTATTTATTCTACTAATTGTTTGACCCACTAATAAGCCAAGTGGGTAAATTTGATGGCCGTAAACATGAAATCTAGATAATTTGGGCCAAACCCACTTTTCACAAGTAGATCTTCAGCTTAAGGTATATGGAAACTGTCACATCTATCAACATAGAGCTGGAGATATTTCAGTAACTAAGGACAAACTGTCAAGTCATATTTTTTGTTGATCATCATATTTCATCTAGCAGGCTAATCATATGGACATTAACCCAACTCATGGAGAAATCTAGCTATAGCATCTAGATTTTCCCAACTTAGCATATAAATTGGGATCATTCTTTTTTTTTAATTTTTTATTGTTTATTATTTTTGAGAGAGAGTAATCAGGGAAGGGGCAGAGAGAGAGGGAGACACAGAATCGGAAGCAAGCTCCAGGCTCTGAGCTGTCAGCACAGAGCCCGACGCGGGGCTCAAAATCACAGACCGTGAGATCATGACCTGAGCTGTAGTCGGCCACCCAACCAACTGAACCACCCAGGCGCCCCTAAATTGGGATCATTCTTGAAGTGAATTGACCTGGATAAGGTTTTGGAGCTCCTTCAGTGCCTTTTAGCACTCATTGCTAAATTGTACCCAAATTTGCCTCCGTTAAAATTTTAGTCATGGCATTTACTGGCGGCATGAACTTTACCAAGTTACCTGGTTTCTCTGAGCCTCAATTTTCTTGCCTGTAGAGTGGGGATGACTTGAAAATTTGTTGTGAGGTCTAGATAAGAAAATGTATATTCCCCATACAATGCCAAGCATATAGTAAATAATAAATGGTAAATTGTTAATACCAAAAGGGTTCACAAAAATAATAGATGAATTTGCCAACTGTTCCTCTTGGCTATGAACATCACCCTGCACTCAAAAGACATACAAATACACTCTAGTCTTATCAAACTAAAAAGTTAATATTCAAACTAAAAAAAGGTAAGAGTGATACTGAAAAAACTTATTTGTATTTGACACATTTCCCTGGCTTATCTTGGCAATAGCTTTTATGATCTAGAAGCTGATCTTACTATTCAAATGTATCTTCTATTGTTTCTACATATATTAGTAAGTCTGAAGTTTTAAATATTTTATATTTTTGTACATAATCCAAATATACTCAAAAATCCACATTGGGGAGCACCTGGGTGGCTCAGTAAGTTGAGTGTCCAACTCTTGACTTCTGCTCAGGTCATGGTCTCACGGTTTGTGAGTTAGAGCCCCGCATCGAGCTCCACACTGATGATGTGGAGACTGCTTGGGATTCTCTCTCCCTTCTCTCTGTACCGCCTCCCACCCCCCCACCCCCCGCCCAAGGTAGATAAATAAACTTAAAAACAAAGTTGTTGTTGTTTTTAAAATCCACATTGGAATTACCACAGTACAGGTCACTTACCTATCAACTTTTTTAAGTGGTTATTTATTTATTTTGAGAAAGAGAGAGAGAAAGAGGGGGAGAGGGACAGAGAGAGGGAGACAGAGAATCCCAAGCAGGCTATGCACTGTCAGCACAGAGCTCAATGTGGGGCTTCAGCCTATGAACTCTGAGATCATGACCTGAGCCGAAACCAAGAGTCAGATGCTCAACTGACTGAGCCACATGGGCACCTCGCCTATTAATTTTTTAAATGAATATTAGAAGTTATATTTGAGAGCACCTCTCTGGGTCGGTCTATGGAGCCTGCAACTCATGGTCTTGGGGTTGTGAGTTCGATACCACCCCATGGTGGGTGTCAAAATTACTTAAAAATAAAATCTTAAGGGGTGCCTGGGTGGCTCAGTTGGTTGAGTGTCCAACCTCGGCTCAGGTCATGATCTCACGGTTTGTGGGTTTGAGCCCTGTGCCAGGCTCTGTGCTGACAGCTTGCTGAAAGCCTGAAGCCTGCTTTGGATTCTGTGTCTCCTTCTCTCTCTGCCCCTCCCCTGCTTGCACTCTGTCTCACTCTGTTTCTCAAAAATAAATAAATGTAAAAAATTTTTTAATAAAACCTGAAATAAAAAGGTATATTTGAGAATTAATCATTGTAGATATTTACTAGCATTTTTAATTATTGCTTTTGTCCACCTAGCATCTGAACACCCATATGACTTCTTGTGGGAGGCGCCTCTCACTCTAGAAGTCTAAAAAGACCTGATTGTTGCTTCCCAGCCTCCCATGCAGCTAGGAGGTGGGCAAATGGGTAGGTCAACCAATCAGTTACCCCATCAGAGATTTTGAATAAGGCTCTTAGGACACAAAGAAGGAGGGAAGTGTGGTGGAGAATCTATTCGGCAAAGCATTGATCTTCCAGAAGTAGCATGGATAGAAGAGGCATTCAGAGCTCATCAGTAATGGCAACGGTGTCCCTGACAGACTGATTCTGTGGCATGAATGTGTGTGTGGTCCCATGTACACCCTCATTGTGCCTATTGTCCAAGCCTGGCTCTCCAGCCATCCACAATTTGGTTAGGCACTGATTGCCTTCAGTCATTTCCTTTTCCTCTTAAATCAGCCAGAGTCAGTGTCTATTGCTTGCAAACAAAATTCCTGACTGATACACTAAATCTAAATATGGAAACAAAAATTTGAATGGCATTTTATACCAAGTATGTTGAATAACTGTAGAACTTTTTCCAAAAAATTGATCAGAGTATCTAATTCCTACCCAGTAAATCATTCCACTTAGAAACAAAGAAAACATCTATTGACCTCATGTCTATCTCCAACCTACCACTCATTTATCTGCTTAGATTCCACATCAATTAGGAAAAGATTTAGTTACCATAACAAGGGGGGGGGGATAACGATTTTACCATGCAGGTGGGTTTTTTTTCTCTCTCTCTCTCATTAAAGAAGTACAAAAGTAGGCAATTCATTGAATCATCAGAGACCATTCTCCTCCTCTTTTGTCACTGCACTGGATTTTGATGTCATGCTCTGAGTTACCTCATGGTCCAGGATGGCTCTTGAGGTGTCAATCATTACATCCCACATCCCAAGCAGCAGAAAAAAGGGAGGAGGAAAGGGCAAAGTGGTGCTCCTTCCAGCTTCCTTGTAAGAAACTTTCTTTTAAGAAGCCTGCTCTGAAATATTATGTCAAGAGCCTTGTCATATGGCCACGCCTCCATCCCCAGCTGCGGGGAGACTAGCAAATTCCTTATCCCAGGGAGCAAAGTCTAGGTAAAATGTGAGGCTCTGCTTCTAAAATCAAAGAGGAAAATGCATTCCAGGAAGGCAGCTAGTGTTTCTGCCACATGTTCACAGCAAAATTTGTCCAAAAAACCCAAAAGAGTGGTTTATATTCACATTCCTCACACCGTCCTCCACCCAGTATTCTACCACCTCCAACTCCCCTGAAGCTGTTCTTGTCAAAACCACCAACTTCCAAATTGCCACAGCTAGTGAAATGTTTTGAGCTTGGTATTTTTTGGCTTTGCAACCAGTATGTGGCACCATTTACCAACCCTTCCCTCTTGAGTCACTGCTCTTGGCCTCCATTACCCATGCCCCCCGGGTCTCCCTGCCACGTCTTCCTCCCTCTTCTCAGACAACACACTCCCTCTAAGGGAATGCATACAGTCCAGCTTTATTTACCACCTATATTCTAATGACTCCTGAAATTATATCCCCAGTCCTGACTTCTCTAAGTTCCATAATTATGTTGATAAATGGCTACTTCACATATGCACTTTGCACCTCAAATGCAGCATATCCAACATGACACCCTTGATTTCTAAATTTGAAAGAATAAACAACCGTGACTCTGATTTCCTAACTCCATGAATGAATAACCATCCACATGGAGCTGTTCAAACTCAGATACCAGTAGTCCTTGGTTCTGGTCCTCCTTTTGTCCCCAAACATTCAATTCACAAATATAGTGTTGTTAACTCCGGTTCTAAAACATATACCAAGCCAGCCCACTTTCTCCTGCCTCACTGTTGCCACCACAGTGTAAAATTCCAAACCAACCTCATTTCTTACCTGGACTATAGATCTAGACGCCTGATTTACCTGCTTCCGTATTCCCCCACTCCCCTGTTAAAAAGATAAGCCAGCAGGGGGTGCCTGGGGTGTTCAGTCAGTTGAGTGAGGGACTCTTGATTTCAGCTCAAGTCATGAGCTCACGAATTGTGAGTTTGAGCCCTGCATTGGGATTCTCTCTCTCTCCCTCTGTCTGCCAGCATGCGCTCTCTCGCTCTAAAAATAAATAAACTTAAAAAAAAAAAAGATAAGCCAGCATAAGACCCTTACAATTTTACTAAGAAGTAAATCAAATGACCCATAGGCTCTTTGTGACATAGACCCTCCCTGCCTCTCTGCCCAAAGCTCATACTTCTCTCTCCTTCCCTAGCTACACTTAGCCCCACTGGTTTACTTTCTGCGCCTTCAATACGCCAGGCTCCTTTTTGTCTCATATCCCTTGCATTTGCTGTTCCCGCCATCTGTAGTATTATCCCCTCCAGGCATCACCTGGTTGGCCCCTTCCACCACTCATGTGTGTCTATGCCACCACCTCAGAGCCTCTCGCTTTATCACCTCTTCTAGCATCGTACTCACTTACCCACCTGGGCCTCTCTTTCCCTACATGCTTCCTCTTTTATTTTGTATTTTTTTTTTTTTAATTTTTTTTTTTTTTTCAACGTTTATTTTTATTTTTGGGACAGAGAGAGACAGAGCATGAACGGGGGAGGGACAGAGAGAGAGGGAGACACAGAATCGGAAACAGGCTCCAGGCTCCGAGCCATCAGCCCAGAGCCTGACGCGGGGCTCGAACTCACGGACCGTGAGATCGTGACCTGGCTGAAGTCGGACGCTTAACCGACTGCGCCACCCAGGCGCCCCTATTTTGTATTTTTTTAATAGCCCTTACCCCGTCTGAAAGTCGTAAGTATTTACATATTTGCTTGTTAATTGTCTCTTGTTTTTCTCCAAATGAGATGTAAACTCCACTGCAACATGAAGTTTCTCTGTATTTTTTTCACTCTATCCCAGCTGTGTCTAGGATACATATTTGTTAGTTGAACACATGCATGTTTGCATGAAGAACTGGGTGGGAGTACGGCATGTAAGAGCACGAGGAGGACGAGGAGAGACTCCAGTCACATCAGAAGTGGCTTCCATGCAAGCCACTCCAGCACAGCGTAAGTTAAGGAGAAACAAAATTGGGTCCAGTAGGCCCCACGGTCTGAACCAATAAGGCAGTTCCAGACATTAGGAAAGGCTGGAAATAGGAAAATGACCAGTTAGGTCAGAAGCCAAGCAGATGTAGAATGGGATGGAGTGAATTCAAAGGGAAAAGTTGTGGTAAGTGGTTCAAAACCAAGCCATGAACAGCTCGGGTGTGTTAAAGTTCTCCTATTGTGTGAATTCTGGGGTATGGGACAAGAGCAGGGCAATTTCTTATAGGAATTAGAGAGGAGTCAGGATCCAGAAGAAAGAATCTCTGGGAAGAAGAGACATTTATGCATTGGACAGATGGTGCCAATTAGCCAATTTAGGTCATGTGACAATGGATACACTGAAACTGGTTAAGTGACCCCATTGCTGCCAAGTGTGTAAAAGGCCTCCTCCATGCCTCCTGAAAATACTAATGCACTCTTTCCCTGGAACAAATAAAAACATCCTGGAACTTTTTCACCAGTGTAACTAACCTTTATTTCTTAGGGTAAGTTTGATATCATAGATGGATAGAGTCCTAAAATGCTACTGGCTTATAAATAAATACTGGGGCACTTGAAAACATTTCTGCATGTGGGAATGTAAACTAAACAATGTAAACTTAGATCTTTCTAAGTCATTAAAAGAGCAAGAGTCATAAAAATATCTTTACCCAGGGGTGCCTGGGTGGCCTTAAGTGTCGAAGATTGAGCCCTGTGTTGGGCTCTGTGCTGATGGGGAGGAGCCTCTTTGGGATTCTCTCTGTCCTTCTCTCTCTGCCTCTCTCTCTCTCTCTCTCTCAAAATAAATAAATAAACTTTAAAAATATTTTTATCCACAATCCCATTCCCAGAAGTGTATTCTTCGTAAGTATTTCTACAGAGGAAAAAATTTAAATGTATGAATCTATTTAATATAGATTTTATAATAATTTAAAATTGGAAATCAATTAAATTTCTAATAAAAGAGATATGTTTAAATATATTTCTGGTGGGGCGCCTGGGTGGCTCAGTTGGTTAAGCGTCCGACTTCGGCTCAGGTCATGATCTCACAGTCTGTGAGTTCGAGCCCCGCGTCAGGCTCTGTGCTGACAGCTCAGAGCCTGGAGCCTGTTTCAGATTCTGTGTCTCCCTCTCTCTGACCCTCCCCTGTTCATGAGCTGTCTCTCCCTGTCTCAAAAATAAATAAACGTTAAAAAAAATTTAAAAAAAAAAATAAATAAATAAATAAATAAATAAATAAATATATTTCTGGTATATCAAAGAATGACTATTAAATATAATAATGGGAAAATGAAATATAACCAACTAGAAAACAAATTGTGGAACACAAGTTGTGTCTACACTAAAACTGTGCATATGTACAAACTGTGTCTGTACACGTGTGGATGGACATACAGCGATGTGCTGGAACGGGCCTGTATCACAGGTTTGTGAGAGCCAACTGTCACATTTTCAGGAATTTTGCAAGCGAGTTGTGAAACCCAGCCATTATTGAAAACTAAATTAAACAGGGGCGCCTGGGTGGCTCAGTCGGTTAAGCATCCGACTTTGGCTCGGGTCATGATCTCGCAGTTTGTGAGTTTCAGCCTCATATCGGGCTCTGTGCTGGATCCTGCTTCGGGGTCTGTGTCTCCCTCTCTCTCTGTCCCTCCCCTGCTCACACTCTGTCTCTCTCTCTCTCTCTCTTTCTCAAAAATAAATAAACATTTAATAAATAAATAAATAGTAAATTAAACAAATACTTGTATAGTAGGAATACTACATCGTGCCGCACTACTGCACATGTTTTCCTAACTCCGTCTTGTTTGGTGTCTCTTGATTTAAATTTGCCATGATGGGAGTGTTTACACCAAGGAATCTGACAAATGCTACAAATCAGGGTTGATTTCTTTACTTCGTTGATTGTCTAGACTTAAGAAAGCAGTAGAGAATATGTTAATAATGCCGATTAAACTTCAAAATGTGTCCTATCTGTTGCTATTACATTGTGAGTGGCATTAAAAATTTAAGGAGTGTTTCTCCAGTCTTCGAAGACTATTGTCCAGCTTAGCAAAAAATTTGCTCCTCTTACTGACAAATTTAAGTGAAGGTCTTGCAATACATTTTCATTTTCTTTCTTTTATTTTAAATAATAATGCAAATGAAAATATCAACCAGTGTTCATGTCAGACCCATACTTAAAGTGCCAATTTTTAAACATTTAACAGTACAATATTTTGTGTGCATGTAAAACTACAGTTCATGATTATAAAAAAGCAACTAGTAACCTAAAATTATGGATGAATACTAATTTTAAATATTTCCATGTATACTTATTTAAATATAAAATAATTTTCAAAGAAAAAAATGAAGAATAGTTTTAGAAACATTTTAACATTTTTTAAAAAAAGTAATATAGGACACAGCACTAATGAATTATTTATCTCTTGACTTTTATTCCTTTCCTTCTTTCCTTCCACAAATATATATTGAGTCCCTATTTTATGTAAGGCATTGTTTTACCATCCCTGACCTTATGGAGCTTATATAATTTTGTGGGGAGTCAGAAACAAAACAAATAATTATGAACCAAATATTTAAATGTCAATTTTGTTAAATACTATAAAGGAAAAGACCCAGGAACCTAGACTAGGTTAGAGAGGGGAGAGGGCAAGTAATTTTAGGAAGTAATTTTAAGCTGATATTAAAAGAGTAGGAGTTAATTTGACAAAGAGGATAGAAAGGAGCATCTCAAGCAGAGGAACAGTATATGCAAAGGCCCTGAGGTAGGACAAAGCTTGGCCTGTAGGTGCACTTAATGACAGGTCAGTGCAGGGTGGCATGGCCAGAGCACAGAGGAGTGGATATGCATACCAGGGCTGGACCCAAACTGTACAAGGCTTCACAGACTATGGGTGTGGACTTTTATTCTCATTCTAGGAGTAATGAGAAGTTATCACTAAATCTTAAAATTGCTCAGGGAGTAGATGCAATGAAAATTAAGGGTCAAGTTAGCCCCACTGACTTCCAAGTTAGAATTATCTACAACATAAGAAGTGATATGAATGAATCCTTTTTTCTTTTGCTTTACGTTACACTTCATGATAATAAGTATAAAACAGAGGAAGATCAAAAGGTCTTGGTCCCATCAGATCTACAATTTAAGGAAAATAATTTCATCAGAATGCTTTGGTTTGACTCCTTATATTTAGTCTAGATTCAAATGTGGTCCTTTGAAATTCAGCTACAATTATTTCTAGACACCCAACCCACATAGTCCAATCTTCCAAGATTTATGCAGATTGTCAAGTACTTCAGTGTGCCTGGTCACTCTGAAACATAAAATATTCCAGGCACATTTTGTACTTTTCCTACCCTAACCCTTGAATTGGCCTTAACTTAGCTTCTTTCCTTCCTCCCTTTTTCCTCCATTCCTCCTTCCTTCTTTCTCCCCCACCCCTTTTATTTCCTCTTCTCCTCCCTCTTCCTTTCCTCCTCCTCCTCTTTTTCCTCTTCCTTCTCCTCCTCCTCCTCTTCTCCTTCTCCTTTACTCTTTCTTTCTTTTTCTCTTTCTTTCTTTCTTCTCCCTCCTCCCTTTTTCTCCCCCCCCCCCTCCTTCCCTCACCTAAAAGCTATGAGTTCATTCTGATACCCCCATTCCAATCCAACATTGCAGGGATCATTGTTGTTTGTCCTTTTCCATTTTGGTAGTTCCCTCTTCTTTTGATATATTGACCTCTTTGCTCATGCCTAGAATACCTAGACAATTGTTTCAGAATGCTAAACTATATCACTGAGAAAGTGATCATCTGCATTTTTTTAAAATAAAGGAACTGCAGTTCAGAATGGTTAGATGATTTCCTTGAGAGACAATAAATGGCAGAGCCAGGGTTATGCTTTTCTTCTTCTGATTCCTTTTTCCACATCCTTCCTACGATTTATGTTTGACAAGACATGAAACAAAATAATGACTCTAAATTTATTATCTCTACTTCTAATCAATCATTCCCATACTTTTGAACAGTACTTGAGGTATCAAAAATGTTAGGGAGTGTGGATGTTGCCAGTTTTGACTAGAGGTTGTTGGTTTTTTTTTTTAATAAATTCTATACTTTTCATGAGGCAAACATTAAAATATGGAAGCAATTTTCAAAACAATGATTTTTGTTGCATATTTTTTGAAAACTTAGCCAATGAGATTACTCAATTCTAATTAGATGGAAACAACTTATTGTGGAGAGTATTTGACTCCCGTGGGACTTTTTTCTCCACCCTCCACCCACTCACACTCCAGAGAAATAGGCTAAGCAGCAAAGGTAAAAATTAGCCCAGATGGGTGGGGTGTTTCTTTGCTCAAGAATTACAGGGCTAAGACTCTAACATTTGAGGTCTTGCATGAAAAATCTTATCTAATTTCAGGTTGCAATTATACTGTGCTGTCCATTTGCTTACTGAAGTCACCTGTGTGTGGCTGCTAGAAAGACTATCGATGGCAGAGCCCAGGTAGCACTAGGCAGGTTTGGGCCTAAGAGTATAAGAGACTGACTGAAAATAGAAGCACAGTTGGGTTTTTTGTTTTGTTTTGGTTGTTATTGCTGTTGTTGTTGTTGTTTTCCTTGAGCAAGAATATCTAGGTAAGAAGCACATTGTAATTAGAATGTACAAATAATTATAGATGTACTAAGAGAGCATCGGTGTTAGTTATACTCCTCAAAATCTATTATTGCTTGGTCTTCGAAGCAACCATTATGATACCCTGATAGTGAAGTTGTAATTAGAAGATGTGTCGTATCAACACATTTTTGCAAAACAAAATGAAAAACCTTACCCTTCTTTTCCTCTGGGGGAAAGTGTAAGAGGACTTTACCCACGATGTCAAAAATTAAGAGGTGTTAAAAAAAATTAAGACGTGTTGGGGCACCTGGGTGGCTTAGAGATGGTTAAGCATCCAACTTAGGCTCAGGTCATGATCTCACAGTTTGTGAGTTCAAGCCCTGCATCAGGCTCTCCACTGTCAGCACAGAGCCCACTTCAGATCCTCTGCCCCCCTCCCCCACTTCTCTCACTGTTCCTCCCCTGCTTGTTCTCTCTCTCTCTCAAAATAAATAAATAAATAAATAAATATATAAACTTAAAAAAAATGTCTTAGCTACAAGAAATTTAAAAAAATAATAAGAGGTGTTAGGAATAAACAAGAAAAGCAAATGTCTTTCTCACTTTGTGGGCCCCTGGAGTGCAGTTCTGGTGACTTTCCCTTCCTGAGACTGACTGCCTGATGGCACCAGGAAAAACAGACAACAAGGAATGAGGTAAGCAGGAGGAGTTAATGAACTGCCACTTATTACTAATTTGAAAGAAAGCCATTGTCCTGGAGGCCTAATTTGTAAAAGGGATTTTTAGGCAGACTCACAGGAAATAAAGCTTGTGCTTTATTTCACAAGAAATAAAGCTTGTGCCCCCTGCCAAAAAAAAAAAAAAAAAAAAAAAAAAAAAAAAAAAAACAAAAAAACAAACAAAAAAAAAACTATAAAAAAAAAAAAAGAATTCTGTGGTCTGCTGTGGAGGGTGGGATGTGATGAGGTTGGTGGAATATTGTCTCCAAGGTCAGTCTTTCTCCCTGCCCCACCAAGGACATGGAGACATAGGTTAGGGCCCAGAGTCTCAGGCCCTCCCTGGCTGGCCATATCCCTGACTGGGACAAGGCATACCTAGTGATCTCTCCCGCAGTTTCTCAGGGCACTGGTAGTTGGGGTGTTTCTATCTCATCCTCCCAGCCAGGGCTAGCAGGTGAAGAGTTCTCTGAAGCCAGCTTAGTTTATGCTGCCCAAATTGGCTTCAACGTAGCTCCTGACAAAAAGAGGAAACAATCCAAATGGCCATTGATAGAGCAATGGGTAAGCAAAGTATGGTATATACAAACAATGGAATGTATTCAGCCTTAGAAACGAAAGACATTCTGACATATGCTACAACATGGATGAACTTTAAAGCCATACTAAATATAATAAGTAGACAGAAAATGACAAGTGTTTTATGATTCCACTTATACGAGGTACCTAGAGCAGTCAAATTCATCGAGACAGAAAGTAGAATGGTGGTTGCCAAGGACTGGGGAGAAAGGAGAAAGAGGAGTTATTGTTTAATTGGTACAGTGTTTTGGTTTGAAATGATGGAAAAATTTCTGGAGAATTGGTCGTGATAGTTGCATAACAAAGTAAATACATTGAATGCCCCTGAAATGTACACTTAAAAAATGACTAAAATGGTAAACTTTTAAAAGTTTATTTATTTTTGAGAAATAAAGACAGAGCATGAGTGGGGTAGGGGCAGAGAGAGAGAGGGAGACACAGAATGTGAAGCAGGCTGTAGGTTCTGAGCTGTCAGCACAGAGCCCAATGTGGGCTCAAACTTGGGAACAATGACATCATGACCTGAGCTGAAGTAGGACACTTAACCAACTGAGCCACCCAAACACCCCTAAAATAGTAAATTTTTAAATGTATATTTTACCACGAATTTTTAAAAGTAGATATGTAATTTACAAGCCTTAATTGTTAAGGTTAAAGTGAGTTTCTTCACCCTATCTTCTCATTAGTATATTAATTTTTTAATGTTTATTTTTGAGAGAGAGAGAGAGAGAGAGAGAGAGAGGGAGACAGACAGAGTGAGAGAAGGGGGGGCAGAGAGAGTGAGACACAGAATCCAAAGCAGGGTCCAGGCTCTGAGCTGTCAGCACAGAGCCCGACATAGGGCTCAAACCCACAAGCCTTGAGATCATGACCTGAGCTGAAGTGATGCTTAACCGACTGAGCCACCCAGGTGCCCTTAGTATATTAAACTTTTATTCAAAGTAAGCTGTAAATGAATAAGAGACCTAAGTATTCTTTGGGGGCCTCACTGTTCTCATCACAGACAAGCATGTGTCACTCTTCCTTGTAGGAAAATTGGTTCTGTCTCCTTAACCCCACTGACATTTCAATGGCTCTTCTAAAATAAACCCACTGAGTTCATTTTTGGCAGCTGCTCTTCTGAATCAATGAACAGTGGATTTGGTCACTGGGCCATAACACTGGATGATGCCTCCTACAGGCTTATACTTCATGAGACTGACATGTCCCTTTCTTGGTAATTTTAGGCCCTGGTGAGTGCCACCTATTCCACAAATTTTTCTCACAACTATGGGGAAATAGGTTCTACTTACATAAATGGGTTAGAAAAAAGCTTAGAGTGGAAAGCCGCCACCATGGGGCAAAAGCCTGAGGCTAATTAATGGGATATTGTAATGGATCACGAGTAACTTGTTATATCACCTGCAGGAAATTACTTTCCATCTGGCACCAATGTACCTTGATCACAAACTCCATTTGCCCCCCCCCCCCCCAGAGCCTTTGCTTACACACACAAGTTAATGATTACTGTCTGATTGTTTTCTTCACATTCGCCACGTGTGTAAGATCTTGTTTTCTTCATGTTCACCAAGGAGAGACTATCTTGTGCGCTCAACAAATACAGAAACGAAACCCCTGTTCAGGGCTCTTGCCTCCTCCCAGACATTAGCCTCTCTCATATTCAATTCTGTGTCCACTCTCTTGCTGGACAAGAGAGAACTCCAGACTCATAGTCTGCAACAGTAACTTCCCCGTAAGTACTTCTTGTCTCTTTTATCCACATAACACTTTGTGTGTACTTCTGTTGTAGCCCTTCCTAAGGGACTTATGTGTGTATCAGTGGATTGTGAGCACTTCAGGGCAGATAAGATCAGCCATGTGATGTTGGAACAATTTGACCATTTTTGACTTACAAAAAAATTCATAAAATGCAACTAAATACTATTATATTTATTATTGTATTATGAATAAATAATTATGTATTGTTCATCTTTGGGTGCCCCATAGCCTCTACTGTGATATTTTGCAATACTTGGTGCTCAATGAATAATGCACAGAAATTTCACATGAATGGCATACTGCACAAAGCAGTGCCATGAGGTTCAGGAGTGATTAAAGATGTCCAGAGAGGAGGTGGAGGAGAGCACAAACTACTGGGTTCATTTATAAGGTGGAAAAGTCAGGGTAGAACCTATGTTTTGCATACACAAGTTTAATCCTCACAACTACCTGGTGACCATTACTTTCTGCCTTTGACACATAGGGAACCAAAGTTTAGAGAAGGGTGACAACTTGCTGAGGTCACATGGCTAATAGGAGACCCATTTACTTGTCATATGCCAAATCTTTATTCCACATCATGCTGGGAAGCTATTTTAGCTGATGAAAAAGTACTTTGTAATAAATAAAAAAAAACCTCTTTGGAATAATGTTGGTGGTGGGCCAATGGCAATCAGGTGATCATCAGTAGATATGTAATCACCACTCTCACCAAAGAATGAGAACATTGTGTTTTTCTTGAACTGTATACCTGACTGTTCATGCCCCACAGGTGAATACAAATGGGTGTGCCAGGTGCTATTCTAGAACCTGAGGAATCCATGGTGAACCAAAGTTCCAGCTTTCAAGAAGCTCATATTCTCTTGGAGAACTTCAGATTATCTGACTTGAGGCCTGTGCTCTTAACCTTGAGAGTGTATCTCCTAATTTTCATTGAAATAGTTGATAAGAAAAGAGAAACTAAATATACAGGAATCGGTTATAACATACATAACTCCAAATGCTGCATCTCTAATAGTTCTAATATTATCCCTAAACAACATTGAATGGTGTGATGGGCATGATTCAGGGCAAGAAACAGAAACAACTCTTCATATGTTAAACAGACAAGGATTTAATGCATGGAATTAGGTGCTAATAAAAATGCTTAGCTGATCTTAGAGATCTAGAGATCTAGAGATCTAGAAATGAATGCTAGAGCCACTCCTTAGAACTGACTCAATGGGATGCTGTTCCTCTGAGGCTATCATTTTAAAGATAGAGTTCAAGAACACGTGGTCATGGCTGTAGTGGAGAAATTAGGAAGTGGGAATGAACAAGCTAAACATGGTTTCCTCTCCCCAGCAACTCCTCTCAATACACAGAATGCTAGATAATGGACTTGGAAACATTACTACCAGAAACTTCACATTTCATGGTCTAGTTTGCCAATGGGATAAAGCAAAAGTCGGGAAAATGCCTTTCACTTTACTTCTGCCTCTCAAATCTCATGCAGGTGCACCAAACTGGAGGAACCTATCATGAAAAATGAAATTTTCAGCATTCCAAACTCTACAGTAGAAAAACATGTACTACAAGGATGATCAAATAAAAAATTGAATTAGCCCATCCACAATGCCAAACACAGAAGGAAAGACTGAATTCACCAAGTCAACTGATCATTTCTAGTTACTAGTTAAGTCACATCTCCAGTTTAGTGCCTACTAGGATGTCTGACACAGATGCTCAACAAATATTTAATAAAGAATGAATCAATGAATGAATGCATTGTGGATGTCATAAAAATGAACCATAATGGCTTTTGTCCTTTTTTTTTTAAGATTTTATATTTCTAAGTGATCTCTATACTGAACATGGGGATCAAATTCACTGCCCCAAGATCAAGAGTCCCCAGCTCTACCTACAAAACCAGCCAGGCATCCTAATAGCTTTTTGCTTTTACTCTTTAAAAACAAACAAAATTCTCAGATGACTCAGTGTTGGTTAGTTGTTCTTTTATTTAAAAATATAAACTGAAATACTCTTGACTGTTTCATTTCCCTTTTGTTTTTTACCTAAGTAACTTTTGAAAAACTCAGCAAGTAAAATGTATTTTTAAAAATTAGAAGAAAGCTAGATTTTTGTCCTTCCTTTTATTGGACAATGAGTTTCCTTCTCAAACTTTTGTGGTTGTTTTTGCTAAAAGTTTCCTTCAAGGAGAAGTCTTCCTATTTTATTTTTAGAAACTGAAGCTTTCATACAGAGAAAGCTTTTGAAAACTGGAATCTCAAAAGGGAACTTCTAGGCAATGGCTCTTTATTTAGCCCAAGAGCAGCAGCTTTGAGAATAAATCTAAAGGTCTCACTTGACCATGCTGGCCGCCTGATCTCAGACTTCCAGCCTCCAAAACTGTGAACAATAAATGTCTGTTGTTCATAAGCGACCCAATCTGTGGTATTTTGTTATAGCAGCCTGAATGGACTAAGATAGTTACTCAATCAAGACTTTCTCAAACCCTGCAATCACAATTCATGACTACCTTTTAAGAATTTCCATGGGATTTTCTTTACTTCTCCATTATGGCATGTATCAGGCTGCCTTCTGAAGGGGTAGATAGTATGTAGTTGGATACATATCAATTTTTGTTGTTGTTCTAGCAATTTGGTGAACTAGATAACATAGAAGCCTTCTAGCTATAAGCCCTTAGGAACACTGGATAGAAAAATAACAAAAAGGGCTGCCTGGGTGGCTCAGTTAAGTGTCTGACTGTAGATTTCAGCTCAGGTCATGAACTCATGGTTCATGAGTTCAAGCCCTGCATTGGTCTCCATGCTGGCAGTGTGGAACCTCCTTAGGATTCTCTCTCTCCCTCCTTCTCTCAGCCTCTCCCCACCTTGTTCTCTCTCTCTCTAATAAATAAACTTGAAGAAAAAAAAGAAAAAGAACCAAAAAATGCTTATTTTAGCTGACAGAAATGGAATCTTCAAGTGCCAGACATACGAGGAAATTAAAAGCCAGAGTAATAGGGGCGCCTGGATGGCTCAATTGGTTAAGTGTCTGACTTCCGCTCAGGTCATGATCTCATGGTTCATGGATTCGGGCCCTGTGTCAGGCTCTATGCTGACAGTTCAGAGCCTGGAACCTACTTCAGATTTTGTGTATCCCTCTCTCTCTCTGTCCCTTCCCTGATCATGCTCTGTCTCTCCAAATGTTAAAAACAATTTTGTTTAATTAAAAAAATAATCAGATAGAATACAATATTTTCATCTCAAAATTCAATTGTTTTCAATAGAAAAATGATCTAAAAGAAACCATAATATAAATATATTTTACATTTTGAAAATCGAAAAGGCATTGAAAAAAATTTAGAAATGGCAATTCACTGTGGGAAAAAAACACAAATTTTAAAAGAACATGTTAAAACTCTTAGAAATGAATAGTCATTTAGATTTACTACTAAACAAACGGGTTAAGCAGCAGATTAGAACCAACTGAAGAAGGAATTAGTAAACTGGAAAGTAGATTTAAGCAAATTTTCCTGAATATAGGACATAAATAAAGAAATAGAAAATATGAAAAGGCTTGGAGAATAAACTTAAAGGTCTAATTTCCATCTAACAGGAATTCCAGAAGGAGAGAATAGACAGGACATGGAAGATAAAACATTTCAAGAGATAATGGTTGGCTAATAAAGTCAACTGACAAAAGATATATTTTCTTCTTTTACTAGAAGATTACTATTTTACTAGATAATTAGTGGCTTTGGGACATAAACTAATTATTCATATTTATATTCTTAGATAATTGTTAGAACTCATTAAATATTGGTTTAATTAATATAATGTTAAGTGTACATATATCAGTAAAAGACAAATATTAGTAACAAGGAAGATGTGATGGGTGTCATTAGAGAAGCACACAGTGCTCACTGCTGAAGAATTTATAGCGAGAAATTGCTTCCAGCTGGGATTATTAGAGAAGAATTCATGGGAGGCAAGTACAATTTGACAAGTAGAAAGAAGAGCCTGCATATTCCAAACACACAAGATGATCTAACAAAGGCACAGAATTTGAAAATGCAAAAAGCATTCCAGAAAAGGGAAAGAGTCAGTCCATTTTGGTCAAAGTGTCTATCTACCAAGAAACAGACACTTTTACCATGGAGAACAAACCCATGGTCACCAGAGGGGAGGTGGGTAGGGGATGGGTTAAATAGGTGATGGAGATTAAGGAGTGCCCTTGTTGTGATAAGGGCTGTGTGTTATATGAAAGCGTGAATCACTATATTATACACCTGAAACTAATATTACACAGTATGTTAACTAACTAGAATTTAAATAAAAACTTAAAAAGATGTTACTTGAAAAAAATAATAAAGTGTACATCTAAAGATCAGTTGTGGGAGATCAAGAAAATTAGAGCCAGATGATGTAAACCTTGACTGTCAGACTAAATATTTCAGATGAGCAGATAAAGAAAAGGCACTTCAAGTAACTTACTGATGGAGGAAAGGAATTTTCAGCAATGGAATGACAAGATCAGAACTGTTGTTTAGGAAGATTGATCCACCCGGCAATTACTTGCGATACAAACTAGAGGGAAGACATAGGAGTGAGGAAAACCAATTGATTTGTGTGTCACTAAGAACTCTTAATAGTGACAGAAAATGCAACTCAATCTGGCTTGAACAAATAAGAGTTTTATTAGATCATGTAACCAAAACGTCCAGGGTAGATTGGACCGGGTATGTCTTTACCCAGTGTTGTATAATAGAGAATTTGGCTGGCCTTTGTCCCCAGGCTCCTAGAAGGTAACCTCTAAATCCTTGGGATTCCCTGAGTAATAAGAGTATTTCTGTTATTTACAGTGGAGCCTGATAGTTTATGCTAATGAAGTGACTCCTAATGGGTCTCTAAATAGTTTATACTAAGGAGATGACTTAGGATGGAGGCTGGCCATGCCAAAAAGATCAACTGTATGATTAGAGGATTATGGATATAAGCCATATGATATAAAGCCTGACCACCACAGAGGGGAGGAGCTCAATCTGGAAATTGAGTTCAATCATATGGCTAATGATTCAATCAACGAATCAATGAAATCCCAGTGAAAACCCCAGAGGAGAAAGTTTGAGTGACCATCCTAGATTAGCAAAATTATGTGGGTATTGTTACATGCAGTGTGCTGGACAGTCAATGCATCTGGAGTCTGTAGGGAGAGGACATAGAAGCTTTGCATTTGAGACCCTCTCAGACCCTACCCTGCCTTCTTTCCACTGGACCCAATTTGGTTGGTTATTTTTTGCTATAGTAAAGTTGGAATCATAGGTATATGATTGCCTGAGTTCTGTGAGTCGTTCTAATGAATTATCAAACCTGAAGGGGTAGTGTGAGCACTGAATTTGTAGCCATTGGTCAGCAGTGTAGATACCCTGGGAACTTCTGAGCTTGAAGCGAGGGTGGTGTTATGGAGGACTATGCCCTTAACCTGTGAAGTTTGGTTTAACTCTGGGCAGCTAGTGTCAGAAGTCATTGCATCCAGCAATGCAAAAATCCTGAGGTGAGATCCTGCTTGGAATGCTCAAGGAACAGCAGAGAGGCCCAGATGGCTGGAGTGAGTGTTGGTAACAGTGTGATACATATGAGATCTGCCAGGTGGCCTGCAACAGATCATGTAGGCAGTGGTTCTCAGCTCTGGCTGCATGTTAGAATCACTGGGGAGCTTTTAGAAGAAACCAATATTCAGGCCCCGCCACTGGATGAAATCAGAATCTCTTGGGGTGGGCACAGGCATCCATAGTTTTATCAGTTCCTCAGGTGGAATATATCTTGATGGAAACCCTGGTTGGCAATACTGTGAGAATATTAGATATCGTTCTGAGTGTAAGGACAAGCTCATGATGCCTGTTGAGCTGAGAAGTGACATAATCTTTCTCAAGTTTTAAAAGACCATTTTGGCTACTGTGTGAAGATTACTCTACGGTAGAGGTGGAGGTGGGATATCAGGTGAGAGATGAAAATGGTTTGGGGTAGGGTACCTCTGTACATGGCAGTGGTTATAGCTGGTGTATGTTTTGAAAGAAGACAATTATTAATTGTAGGTGGAATATGAGAAAGAAAAAGAAGTTGTGGATGAATACGTGATTTTTGTTTGTTTTTGTTTTGTTTGTCTGGTGGGTTGGTTTAAGCAAAATGGACTGCTAGCCACTAGGACGAAGACAATGGTGTCAACTGACCAGGACGGAGTCACATGCCCATCTCATCGCTGAAGCAAAGGGGTGAAGTCAATCTTGCCTAAAACACATGTACTGAGAGTGGAAGAGGGTACTTCACCAGAGAAAAAAATCAGGACACGCCACCAAAAGCAAGGGTAAGAGATGCTGGGTGACTAAGGATACTGGCTCATTCGAGGTCTGTTGGTTATATTCTAGAGGACACCTATGGAGTAAAACAAACTTCAAGAAAAAAAAAAAAGAGCTCTTGTTCTTCTTTTTTACCTTCCCAAACAAATCAGAACTAAAGCCATGAGGTGGGGCCAAGGGCGTAGCCATGGTGGACCAAAGCAGGGTGTTACACCCTGAGAAGGGTGAGAAAGACACTCAGGTAAGGAGACAGCAGTGGTAGCCAAGTGCTGTATGTTGGAGCTTGAGTGGAGTGAGAAGGGTAACACATGCGAGGACTGGCCTGTGAGGAGTGTCAGAGCCTAAGAGGAGCATCTGTATAGGAAGGCCATCCAGTGTGGGGTATCCAGGTCCAAGTGGGAAGAGGAGAACACACATGCAGGAGGTGGCCCATCAAGGGGCACTGAGGTCTGAGTGGGGTGAGGAGGACATCTGTGTGCCATGTGAACTGATGGCCATCAAGGTACATGTATGTATGTATACATACACATTCTATACTCCCTAGATCTGTCCACTGAGAGGCCCGGGAGCAGCTAAAACCCATAGCAATGAAAACCCCTATTACCCAGATCTTGTCCCCTAAATATCATTCTCCACTGAAGGGAAGAAAAATGACTGATTCCAGGGCTAGGGCAGAGAAAGTACCACATGAGTCCAGAATATATAACTGAAAGAAAGGAAGTCCTCAAAAAGGATGGGGACAGCAAAAGGACATAGAAATCAGCTTGAATGCATTGGCCAAAGTGGGAGTCACTTGAGAATTAAAGGAAATGATGATAGTAATTGGGGCACCTGGGTGGTGCAGTCAGTTAAGCATCTGACTCTAGATCTTGGGTCAGGTCATGGTCTTGTGGTTTGTGAGTTCAAGCCCTGCATCAGGCATCTGCACTAATGGCTCAGAGCCTGCTTGGGATTCTCTCTCTTTCCCTGTCTCTCTGCCCCTCCTCCTGTTGTGCGCTCACGCTCTCTCTCTCTCTCAAAATAAATAAACTTTAAAAAAATGATAGTAATTGAATCCTATCACTGTGAGTCCAAATTGATAAAATAAATGAATAAATGGAAAGTTCAGGGAAGAATAAGATATTTATGTGAGCTTCAGACCTCCTTCTCACAAAATATTTATTAATTACAAAGGGGGGAAAAGTTTCTAGTGAAGAAGATTGGCAGGTACCACTTCAATCAGGTGATCAAAGGGAGTATCATGGGTGATGAGACAAATTGAAACTGAGCCCCATCTGATATGATATAATGAGAAGAGCATAGCACCACTTATCTGCCTGCCCAAAATGCATAGTCTAACTCTAGTCCTGAGGAAAAATCAAACCCCAAACTGGGGAACTGTACAAAATAACTAGTCTGTAATCTTCCAAGTATGAAGGTCATGAAAGGCTAGAGAAGACTGTGGAAATGTTCTAGGCCAAAGGAGACTAAAGAGACATGACAGCAAAGCACATGGTGTGGTTCTGAACTGGATCCTTTTACTTAAAAGGGTATCATCAGGAGATCTGGCAAAATGTGAATGGGTTGTGAAAATTAGAAGCAGCAACTTATCAGTTAATATCCTAACTTTGATACTTGAGTTGTGCTGTGTAGGAAAATGTTTTTGTTTATAAAAAATATATGATGAGGGGCGCCTGCGTGGCGCAGTCGGTTAAGCGGCCGACTTCAGCCAGGTCACGATCTCGCGGTCCGTGAGTTCGAGCCCCGCGTCAGGCTCTGGGCTGATGGCTCGGAGCCTGGAGGCTGTTTCTGATTCTGTGTCTCCCTCTCTCTCTGCCCCTCCCCCGTTCATGCTCTGTCTCTCTCTGTCCCAAAAAAATAAATAAAAAACGTTGAAAAAAAATTAAAAAAAAATATGATGAATATTTAAGGATAATAAGACATTATATTATCAATAAATTAACATTTATTTTCAAATGATTCAGAAAAAAAGTGCTTTGTACTGAATTTGTACCTTTTCTGTGAGGTTGTTAAAAATTTTTTTAATGACACAAACTTAAAGATTATTTTGTATCTACCAGAGAGAATTATAACTAAAATATGAAAAAATAATTTCGAGCTAGCTGATACCATTTAGTCTGTGATATAATTCAGAGGTTTTTTTTTTTTTTAATCACTCATTTGCTCCAAATAAAGCAGTGTTTTATTTTTCTTTTCTTTTTATTTTTTTAAAAGAAGGATTTAAAAAAAAATGTTTGTTTGTCTGTTTGTTTGTTTAAAGAATCCCAAGCAGGCTCTGCACTAAAAGTGCTGAGCCCAATGCAGGGCTTGATTTCACAAACCGTGAGATCATGGCCTGAGCCGAAATCAAGAGTCAGACACTTAACTGACTGAGCCAACCCGGTGCCCCTAAAGCAGTGTTTTAAAAAATTATGTATCAGCAGCAACCTTATTAGTAACTCTTTAAGACTTTCTTCAATTTTTATAAAAGATTTTTCTGATATAGAATGTGGATAAATTTATCATTTCTGCCTGAAAATCTTGACATTGGCACATAGACCGTAATGAATCTGGGAATTTACAGTTTCTTGGTGATGGCCTTCAAAGTAACTGTAGCAAACACGTTTATTTATATATTTTTTGTCTTTTTAAAAATTTCATTTCCGAGTAATCTCTATACTCAGTGTGGGGCTTGAACTCACAACCCTGAGATCAAGAGTCACATGCTCCATGGACTGAGCCAGCCAGGTGTCCCCAGCAAACAAGTTTATACCACCTCTTACAAAACTTACATTGGGGTAAAACTTTTGCCCCAGGGAAAGTCTTTGACCAAACTAGTAATAAAAGAAAAGGTGATCAATGTTATCCACCTATTCAAACAACAGTTCAAAAATATAAAGCTTACACATTGTTTGAATTAAGATTCATTAAAATATAAAGTGATTGTTGGGGTGTCTGGGTGGCTCTGTTGGTTGAGTGTCTGACTCAGGTCATGATCCCAGGGTCGTGGGAAGCTCCCAACATGGAGCCTGCTTGGGATTCTCTCTCTCTCTCTCTCTCTCTCTCTCTCTCTGTCTGTTTCTCTCTCTCTCCTTCTGCTCCCTCCCCTCCTCTCAGTCTCTCTCTCTCAAAGGAAAAATAAATAAATAAATAAATAAATAAATAAATAAAGCAATTGTACATTGCAATGTTGTATGTCAATTTTACCTCAATAAAAATGAACAAACGAAGCAGTCGTGTGCAGACACATACCAGGACCGCCATATTGCATTTCTCTGCTGCCTTTCTCTTAACATTCTAAGTTACTTTAAGAATTTCTGACCAAATGTGACAAACTGGTAAACTACATGATACGTGGTAGGTGGCTTCAGAATCATTTCAAGAGAAACAATTGGGCAATTTATAGTGGTTTGCAGAATTTCCATCATGTTACAAGGCCTGTCGTGTACATATTCAGGCCTTGCCAGGTCTATTAAAAGAATCTGAGAAAGCTGAAGAGATTAAGACAGTCCTTGTTAAAAAATAAGAATTTAAAGGAAAATTATTTGTAATTACTTGGGCAAACCCCATTTTCTACATATTTGTAACTATATACTCAGATTTAGTCAAGCATTTTATGTCTTAATGAAAAGAATATGTCACCTTGGAACAGATCTTTCTTCCAAGTTAGCACCAAGACTTTGTTTCAAGAGAACACATTTTTCCTTCTTTATTTGTTCTTCTCTATGCTTTTGGAATCTGTTGCTAGGCCCAGAGTTGTAGCTCATACGTGGGTCATCAGAAGGTAGGAAACAGTGCTAGGCGCTGACACAGCAATGACAGCTGGGACAGAGGGCCCTGGAGGGCTGAGTCATTTCATAGATGTCTCTTCATGAAGACATGGGACTAAGCTTTTGAACCAGGTAAGACCTCAGGAATTCACAGCTTACCACTAGAGGGAGGAATTATAGGAGAAAAAATACTATTATTATTACAGTAATAATAATAAATAGTAACTAATTTTAATTAATTTAAGTACTGAAATAAATGTAATTTTATAATGTTAGCAAACAATTAAAAATGAACATATGGGTTACATTAGGATGTATAATATTGGGGCACCACACCTAGCTCTGTGCTGACAGCACAGAGCCTGGTTGTGATTCTCTCTCTCCCTTTCTCTGCCCCTCCCCTGCTCACAGTCTCTCTCTTTCTCTCTCTCTCTCAAAGTAAATAAATAAACTACAGGGTGCTTGGGTGGCTCAGTTGGTTTAAGCGTCCCACTTCAGCTCAGGTCATGATCTTGGGCTTTGTGAGTTCGAGCCCTGCATCAGGCTCTGTGCTGACAGCTCAGAGCCTGGAGCCTGATTCAGATTTTGTTTCTCCCTCTCTCTCTCTCTCTGCCCCTCCCCTGCTCATGCTCTGTCTCCCTCTCTTAAGAAAACAAATAAACATTAAAAAAATTTTTTTTTAATTGAAGTAAATAAATAAAAAAATAAAAAAATATGTGTAATCTTATTGCACACACATATATCTGATCTTTTGTATAAACAATAAATCATGGTCAATATCAGGTGTCTCAGATAGGACTCTGGGAAATACCAAGGAAAAGCCCTTGACCCTAAATCTGTAGCCAAATGAATGTAGATTTACTAAAGGTAAAGTGTGGGTAGTATTATTATTAACATATATATGATAAACATATTTTTTTTACTCTTGAATATTTCAAATATGTGTACAGGATAACACCTGTCTTAAAATAACCAGCTAATTTGCATTGTAAACCTACTGTAGGTATAAAAATCATTAATTTTTAATTATAACTTCCTAAAGAGACAGACTTCTTTATGATTAATGAATTTTGAAAGCTTGAGATGAACATTTTCTAGAGTTAGCATACCCTGGAGTCAATTTCTATCTCTGCTGCTTAATCTTTCTTATTTCCTCATCTATAATCTGTTTCTTTAACTAGGTCATAACTACTTATTAATCATCACGAAAGCTTTATTACCCTTTAAGTACTCATGAACATCATTATTTTACTCTCAAGTGCATGAACACAGTTTGTCACATTCAGTATTAATATAAACATGGAATGTGCTACTGAGAAGAGGAAACCACTAGAAACATGATCGATTTTAAGATAATTCTTTTTGAATTTTAAATGAAGCAAAAAGCTTAGATTTGAAGAGTAAATTTTATACTGGGTTTAGGAAATTTGATTCTATAGAAACAAAATGAGACTACTGTGGTACTTTTCCATGGTCTTTCACTTTTGATATTATTAAAATAATTGTTGAAAATCACTGTCTGTGCCTCCATTCCCTTATCTGGAAAGCAGGAACACTACTACCTGCCCAGATTTGCTTCTTAGGAAGCTTTCAGAGAAAAAGTTCAAATTCCTAAGAAGAGAGTTGCTGTATAATTTTAATGTTTTTACTTCATCTGAACGATTATTGTAGCTGAACTAGTAAATCATGAAATAACTGAGCATAATTTTGAATATGTAGATGGAATTTACATAAAAAGTGAGAATCTTTGTCCCAGACACTTTGTGGAAGTGAAATGTACCAATAGGAGGAAATAATAACCACAGTTTCTCTTAGAAAAAAAGAAAGAATTTGTGTGCTATATACATTTAAAGCATGCATGTTTGAATTTTCTTCATGATATTTTTATAAAAAAATTAACCTGAGAATTTAAAAATAATTATTTTGAGGGGTGCCTGGGTGGTTCAGTCTGTTAAGCTTCCAACTTCAGCTCAGGTCATGATCTTGCAGTTTGTGAGTTCAAACCCCGTGTCAGGCTCTGTGCTGACATCTCAGAGCCTGGAGCCTGCTTCAGATTCTGTGTCTCCCGCTCTCTCTGCCCCTCCCCTGCTCATGCTCTTTCTCTCAAAAATAAATACACGTTTTAAAAAAATTACTTTATTTGAGAGAGAGAGCACAAGCAGGGGAGAGCGGCAGAGAGAGAGAGAGAGAGAGAGAGAGAGAGAATCCGAAGCAGGCTCCACACTCAGGGAGGACTCAAGTCTCAATACCACAGCTGGGAGATCATGACCTGAGCTGAAGTCAAGAGTCAGATGCTCAACAAACCCACTGAGCCATCCTGGCATCTGAAACTTGGAATTTTTTAAAGACTTAACCAATAAGCTGAGTTTGAATTTTCTGAACCTGAAAAAGTAGTTTTAATAATTCCCTCGTGTACATTTGCAAAGAAGCCATTAATATATTTGTAAAAAGCTGTAAGAATCATGGCAGAAAGGGCAGCAAGGCTCCCAAGGTGAAACAACAAATAAGAGAACAGTTTATATGAATCTTTTTTCTGGTCTAGGTTCAGGTTATGGAGTAAATGGAGGCAGTCTCTCCCTGAACCATTTTGCTTTTTGTCCTTTGTTATTAGAACTAGACAAAAATACCAAAATGTATAGTCATTAAAAATTATGAAATTAAAAATAACGCTCAGTTTCAAAAATTCAAGTCCATAGTCACCGGGCCCTTTCACTGAAAATAGTCATTTCATCATTTTTGCTTCTGGGAGCAATGTTTGGCACGTAGTGAACAGGAATGAAAACATGAGACAGCAGAAAGTCTTAGCACAGTGCGGTCTAAAAGGCTTGTAAGCATCTTTAGGTAATAAATAATGGAGCTGGAAAACTGCCTGTAAGAGCTAAAGTTTCTGGCCAGAAGTGAAGACTAGCCAACGCATTTGAAAAGTAAAGTAGCATGAAGCAAAATCAGCAGATGTTCAAGGCAACTTTTCTTATGTAAAACTCCATAAAGAAGTATGGCACGAAAACTCATTTAAACAAATAATGCTAAAGAAAAATTTGCATTGTATTTGTAAGTCAAGGTAGAGGTAGGCAGGTGAGGTGGTTGGGGGAAGGGAGTTACCACTTGGCAAAAAGGCAGCTCCAAAATTCTAAAATCGTGTTGCTAATCTGTGTGATCTAAGGACAAGTGTTGAGAACAAAAAACAATTACCTTCCCTTCAGGCCTAGTTGAGCTTTTCTGCCCCAAATGGTTTTTAAAAGACTCCTCCTGGATATCATCAAGAAAATGTTCACATCCAGATACTTCGTGATTTAAAATTATTGTTTATCAAGAGCAGAAAAGGGCCATTTGTAATCATGCGAAAAATGGAGAAGAGCTTTTGGATTAAAATTCTTAGATTCTCTGTAGCATAGACATGAAGTCGTTTTTAAAAGCAGTCTGGGGGCGCCTGGGTGGCTCAGTCAGTTGGGCAACCGACTTCGGCTCAGGTCATGATCTCGCGGTCCGTGAGTTCGAGCCCCGCATCGGGCTCTGTGCTGACAGCTCAGAGCCTGGAGCCTGTTTCAGATTCTGTGTCTTCCTCTCTCTCTGACCTTCCCCCATTCATGCTCTGTCTCTCTCTGTCTCTAAAAATGAATAAACGTTAAAAAAAATAAAAAAATAAATAAAAGCAGTCTGCACAAAAGTTTTTATTCAGACAAATGTTAGATTAAGAGGTGTGAGAAAAGGTACAGAGAATCCACCACCAACAGAGAGCTAAGGTCAAGGCTGGCTTCCACACAAGGGCTGGCCAGTCAGGGCCAGTCCCTCCTAATGAAGCCCTCTTCAATCAGGACCTGGCAGACAGAATTGGTAGAAACTGCAACCACCAAGGAGAATTAGACCCATCTCTGTAATGACGAATGATTAGCAAAGATAGTGTTTCTTGGTTAGAAAAAAAGGAGTTATCTCAACAAAGTAAATACCAGTTGAAACATCCTACTCTTCAAATTCTGCAGTGGCCTAAAAGGAGAGAATTTGCTTTGCTTCTACTATGAATTAACCCTAATTAATTAATAGTTGCTCACCTAGGACCCCCAAATTTTGTTTGCATTAAGATTGTAATGCTGAAACTAATTTTTTGCCATCGCAATAAAAATTCAAATTTTGGCAAACTGGGTTTTGATACATACCACATATTAAGTAAATAACTTATGAAAAGTGATTACATCTTAATTCTTATATGAGGGTTAGGAATAAAATTCTTTACACAAATTAATGCAAAGAGCATAAGCAAAATAATTTTAACTAACAGCTGTGGAAATTCTTTCTCTTCTCCCTTCACTCTTGTTGAGAAACAGTAATCTTTTTTCAATTTAGGGATATAATGTTAGGGAATAATGTTAAAATAATGGCATATTAAATAATTGTATTTACTATGAAAGAAGGCCAAATCTTTTGTCAGGGATCTTTGAGTGAGAAAATGTGTGTAGTTGGTGTTCTAAAGCTCGAGTGATTGAAACCTGCACTACCAGCCTGCAAGATGACCCCAATGATCCCTGACCCCTGGTAGTCATACCCTTCTGTCCCACATTAACAGGGCTGACCCATGTAACTCACAGGATGCTATGAGAATGACATAATGGTTTTTACCTTGTTCTCTCATGAATGCTTGTTCTAGAGGAAGCCAGCTGAGATGTTACAACACTCAAGCGACCCTACAGAGAGGTGTTCATGGCAAGGAACTGAGAGCTCCTACCAACCATGTGAGTGAGCCAGGTTGGAAGTGGATCTTCCGGTGCCAGTCAAACCTTCACAGGACTGCAGCCCCAATCAACATCTTGACTGCAATCAAATGAGAACTCAAGGGAAACTGCCCCTAGATTTCCGAATCACAGAAACTGCTGAGTTAATAAAGAAATTTACAGCAATACTTATTGCTGTAAATCACAAGATTTGGGATAATTTGTTACTACAGCAATAGATTAGAAAGTGTGTGTGTGTTTCCCCCCTCCAAGAAATAGTAATAGCAAAACATTTTAAGTCATTTAAGTCATTTACAAAGCTGATTGGTTCTGTAATTACTTGGACTTATGAGGCCTTATCTCAAGGAATTTGCCATTTAGTTCCTTTTTTTTGAAAGTGCTGTGCCGAGACCAGCAGCATTGGCATTACCTGGGAGCTTGTTAGGAATGTAGAATTTCAAATTCTATCCCAGACCTACTGAATCAGAAGCTACATTTTATGAGATTCCCCCACTGCATGTAAGTACATTGAAGTTTGAGAACACTTATGTGTTTGATAATGTTACAGCCTGTAGTTGGAAACCCTGGCTATGTACATTAAGAGCACTTTCAAAAACTACTGTTGGAGAAGCCCAACAGTAAATTGTGATTTAATTGGCCTGGATTGAGGTCTATTTTATAATATTTTTTTTAAATTTTTTTAACGTTTATTTATTTTTGAGACAGACAGAGCATGAACAGGGGAGGAGCAGAGAGAGAGGGAGACACAGAATCCGAAACAGGCTCCAGGCTCTGAGCTGTCAGCACAGAGCCGGACGCGGGGCTCGAACCCACAGACCGTGAGATCATGACCTGAGCGAAGTCGGATGCTTAACCGACCAAGCCACCCAGGTGCCCCTGAGGTCTATTTTAGAAATTTTCCCCTTGAAAACTACACTGAAACCTCAGATCAGCTGACTTCCTGGCCTGCTCCAGGCCTGATTCTAGAAGTCAGCTATGTCCGGGTCTGTCCCTGAGATTGCTCTGGGGCTACAATGCTGCACTGAACAGGATTCTTCTGGGGCGTTGCCAGGCCAAGGCAACTTCACACCTGCTTAAGAACTACTGCGGATTTTTCTGCCTTCTCATATTCATGTTCTTCCAGGACTCAGATCATTCTAAGAGAAGTATCCGTGCTTTCCTAACTTACAGGTCGATTTGGATTTGTTTTCTAGGGCCAGAGAACCAGGTGCTGAATAAATAAGGTTTCAGGGTAGGTTGGGTAACCTGCTGGATTAGGAACAAACATCTTTTAGTTTTATATTTCCCTAATGGCAAAATGGAAGTAACTAATGTTTCTCACAAGCCTTTAGGAGATACGTTTTTACTGTTGACCAAGCGCTAGTAAACTAAGATTTCCAATGTGATGGGTGCTTACAAATGTTAGACATATTGCTTAATAAGAAGCTTAAATTTACAACATTTAATACCACTTGAGTGCAAGTGGGGGAGGGGAGGTGTTTGTTTCCCTTACTAATGCATCCCCAGTGATGGAAACAATGCCTAGCACATGGCATGCTCTTAAGAAATAATTGTTGACATAAATCCCTCAAAACCCAGTAACTTCTGATGATTCATTCAAAGTTATTCAGCATCCTATGTTAGCAAATCTGCAATGGAAACTGTTTTATTAAAGGTTTTTAAAATAAAGCTTCAAATTTCCTCTTAAAAAGTAAATTTTGTGCCCAAATCCAATGGCATGTTTCGAATTTCTGCCCTAGTTTGGCCTCGGTTCCTCCTTTGGAGATTAGTTAGGGATGTGATCTCTGCCCTTGAATCTCCTTCCTTTGTAGTTTTTTTGGCCTGCGCGTTTACGTTTCCCAGGCGGAGGAGCGCGCGCCGCGGCTGCGCCCATTAGCGCGCTGCGCGGGTTTGTAGCTGTCAGGCGGGCGGGGCTGCCTAGGACCCGGGAGGAGCCGCTCCTCTAGCGCCGCAGAGCCTCCGCGCCGACCCGTGCGTCCCCCTTCTCCTGGCGCACCCACTTCCCTCCCGGGTTTTGGCAGCCCTTTGGGGGCAGGAACGCCCCCTCCCAACCCCGCGGAGTCGGGGTGCGGATGCTCGCGGGTGGACTGGGCCGGCCGGCAGAGAGGGAGGCGGGCTGCATTATTTCCCGCTAGGGCCGGGCTCTGGGGGAGGAAGGGGCCCCGCACTGCCTTCCCAGCCTGAGTCCGCGCGCGCCGCCCCAGGGCAGGGCCTGCGGAGGAGCGAGGCGGCGGCGCCGCATCCCCGGCCTCTGGCTGGGCGCGTGGGCGGGCCGAGGCCGGGCGCGACGCCCCTGCGGGCCCGCGGCGCCTCTCCCACGCTCCCAGCTCCTCCCCCTCCTCTTCCTTCCCCTCAGCCTCCCGGGAGCTGCCGGCGGACGCGAGCCGCGGCGGGCGCCCGAGCTTTGTGTGCGCCCGCGGGCCCGGGGCGAGCCTGGGGCGGTCCAACTTTGCGGCTCCTGGCCGGCTCCCAGGCGGGAGTTGTGAGGCGTGGCTTGGTGGAGAAGGCAACCGGGGTTGGGGGGCGGGGGGGCGTGAGGCTCCCGGGTAGGCGGGAGGGATCGAGCGAGCCGCTCTGGACAATGAGCTGGGCAGCTCGACGCTGTGGCCACTTTTAGTGGGGGCGCGGGCCGGTCGGCGCCTCGGCTGCTCAGAGGCCCCCACCTGCGAGGAGAGGGCGGGATGCCAGAGCCAGGTGTCCCGGCGCCGTGAGGCCCCTCACGGTCAGACGTCCCTGTACTTGATTCTCGCATTGACGTTAGGCTACAGAGAGGTTGTGGCTGGGACGTTTTTTGTGGGGAGCCCTTGGAGCAGCCGCGATGGCCAGCACCAGGAGTATTGAGCTGGAGCACTTTGAGGAACGGGACAAAAGGCCGCGACCAGGGTCGCGGAGAGGGGCGCCCAGCTCCTCGGGAGGCAGCAGCAGTTCGGGCCCCAAGGGGAACGGGCTCATTCCCAGCCCGGCGCACAGTGCCCACTGCAGCTTCTACCGCACGCGGACCCTGCAGGCTCTGAGCTCGGAGAAGAAGGCCAAGAAGGCACGCTTCTACCGGAATGGGGACCGCTACTTCAAGGGCCTGGTGTTTGCCATCTCCAGCGACCGCTTCCGGTCCTTCGATGCCCTGCTCATCGAGCTCACCCGCTCCCTGTCGGACAACGTGAACCTGCCCCAGGGCGTCCGCACCATCTATACCATCGATGGCAGTCGGAAGATCTCCAGCCTGGACGAGCTGCTGGAAGGTAGGAGAAGAGGGCCCCGCGCGGCAGGTGCGGCCCAGCGCGACAGCAGGTGCAGTGGCCATGGGCCGGCGCGCGCCCGCTTGCGCTGCGCAGAGGGGAGTTTACGGGGTGTTTTCTAGGCCGCCATGGGAATTGTACGTTTCTGCCTGCTTTTTTATAGATTTTGTGTGTGGGGCGCGCTCCCATATACAGTGTCCTTTCCCGGAGATTTGTCTTTAAAAAAGGAAAAAAAAAAAAAAAAAAAAAAGAAAGAAATCTCAGTGGCCTTTCGTGCCATCTCTTAATATTGGTGAACTTGGAGTTTTTGTTTTTAGTGCAAATTGTTTAAAAAGGTGGCTCTCAGCTGAGGATCTGATGATGATAAGCTTTGATGATAAGCTTTCTGTTTGGCCCTCTGTGTGGACCTCGGTGCAGGCACCTGTGATCCAGCGTTTGGGACCCTGTTGTACCTGCTCTACTCAGAAGTTGTGGTTGTGAAACGCTCTAGGCTGACTTTCCTAGTTTGGCTTTCAGCGTGTAATTTAAGGTCAGAAGGCATGATCCTAGACAGTGGCTCTCAACCTTGGGAGCATCTTGGATCACTAGGGACTTTAAAAAATTATGAATGGCTGTACCCTGCCCCCAGATATTCAGATGTTTGGGGTGTGATCTGGGCAGTTGGAGTTTTAAAAGCTCCCCAGGTGGTTGCAATGTACAGACAAGATTGAAAACCACTGTGCTACAGGGTTTTCTACATTTGGCTGGTAATGAGGTGAATCAAGGTCAGTCTCTCCTGCCTCCTCCCCTCCTGAAAGTAACTAGTTAAGATGATAGAGTCTGTTGGAGTCAGCAGTTGGGGCCTATTATGAATTAGTAATCCTAGAATGTTAACCATGCTTCACTCAGAGGGACTGCTTGGCTGTATGTTGTGTCATCCTTGAATTCTTGCAATAATGTATTCTTTCCTTTCAAGGGGAAAAGGCATCACTAGTAGTTAAGAACTTCTTTCCAGATCTAAACAGTACCTATAAAGATGACAGAACTCAAGTGTATGCAGACTGCATGTTTGCATACTGTCTGCTCTCATGCATCTTAACAAAAAAAGCAAAAAACAAAAAACTTATTCTTGGATGGGGGAGGGGCAGAGAGAGTGAGAGAGAGAATCCCAAGCAGGCTCTGCACTGTCAGCTTGGAGTCCGACTCGGGGCTTGATCCCACAACCTGTGAGATCATGACCTGAGCTGAAATCAAGAGTCAGATGCTTAACCCACTGAGCCACCCAGGCGCCCCTCTCATGCATTTTTCTTAATGCAGATGGTACATTCCATGTAGTGATAACAATATTGGCTTAGCACAGAAAGGAAACTGAACTTTGAGCCAACTATTTTTCTTATATTATCTCATCGTGTTCTTATGTTATGGTTTGAAGACAGTTTGACCATCTTACACATTAGGAAACTTGAGCAACATGCCTGTTACACAGTGCCTGCATATAATGCCCTTTCGTCGCCAGTTCACCGCTAATAAATTGATGTAGCCATACTGAGGAGTAGTGAAAGTGGTTGAGTTTCTCTACTTCGTCATTGTTACCAGAGGTTTTCCCTGTCTTGGCTAGATGAGGACCCTGCCCAAATTAAGTTGTCTCTTCAGCCTGTGTGTGTGTATTCTTGACTTCACACATTCACTTGGTCATTTGTGCGTTTTGGTTTTAAAGTACTCCTGAGGAGGTGATGACAGCCAGAGGAGTTTAAATAAAGTGATACATTGTTAAAAGAGCTTTATTGATTTATCATGTGAAATACTTAAAGGCAGCATTTGCCTAGATATTTCAAAACTGAGTAACATTTTCTGACTGACCCAAGCCAGATTAGCAGCCCTGTGGAAAAATGAAGGCAATGCCTATTGCTTAAGTACCCATTTCTCACCTTCCCTTGGGATACCGTGCATAGTGTCTGAGGAAGGACAAAAATTTTAATATACTCTCAAGTAATATTAACAGTGTATTTGCTACATGAAATTAGTGTATTCCAAAGATAAATATCATCATGGCGGGGGGGGGGGGGGTGGTCAAGATGACCATTATGCATATGAGTTAATGAAAGCACATATTTTACCCTGAGTTTGTCATTGCCCAGGTGTTGCATGGTCCACTGAAACTGTATAGTTTCAGCTGTAAGTTGAAAGTTGACAAGTTTACTTCTGATTATGTACTCATTGATATTTGGAGGATGGGGAACCATAAGAATGTGTAGAGTCCAAATTTTACTACCGTAGGATAAATAATGATTAACATAAATAATTTGCACAACGGAAGCGTTTCCCTGGTCTAGCCAATTGCCTACTTGTTTCAAGCAGTATTTAATATAATAAAATTACTGCAAAAGAAGAAAATTTGTGCCCTTCTTTTGTCATAGTGACATTCTCTCTCACAATGGATCTTTGTCTAGGTCTTGAATTTCCAACAAAATGAGTGGAATACCCTGTTTCAAGGCTGTTTGCAAGAAAAAAAATAAATGCTTAATATCAGTCATTTGTGAATTTAAATAGTTTAAATTTTTAGTTAAAATTGTGTGCTCAGATGTTCAGATTTATCATGAGGAAGAACTAACCAGCTATCTGCAAAATTACTATTTGCATCAGTAAAAATGAGCACAGACTGTATAGTGTTGCCCATATAGTCAAAATTGACTATTTTAGATCATTTTTAAAAAACTATTTTTAAATTGTATTATTATTTTAGTAATATCTACACCCAACATGGGGCTTGAACTTATTCTGAGATTGAGGGTCCTATGCTTTTCCAGCTGAATCATCCAGGCACCCTTGGCCATTTTATTTATTTATTTATTTTTTAAGTAGGCTTCAGGCCCAGTGCAGAACCCAGTGAGGAGCCCAAAATGGGGCTTGAACTCATGACCCCAAAATCAAGACCTGAGCTAAAATCAAGGTTGGACTGAGTGAGCCACCCAAGTACCCCTCCCTCTCCCTGTTTTGAGTGCAGGTAGGGGAGAGTGGCAGGAGGGGGTGGGGGGGAGAGGGAGGGAGGGAGGGGGAGAATCCCAAGCAGGCTCCATGCTCAATGCACAGCCCTACTTGGGACTTGATCCCATGACTCTGGGATCATCACCTGAGCTGAAATCAAGAGACACTCAACTGACTGAACCACACAGGTGCCCCTGGTTCATTTGTTTTCTTTTTTAACGTTTATTTATTTTGAGAAGGGGGGGGGGGGGAGTGTGGGTGGGGGAGGGGTGGAGAGTGGGAATCCCAAGCAGTCTCCATGCTATCAGTGCAGAACCCCATGCAGGGCTTAATCCCAGAAACCATGAGATCATGACCTGAGCCAGTTTCAAGGAGATACTGCTTTTCTAGAATGTTTTTCTAAAACGCTTTTAGTGGAGAATAGAAAGTGATGATTCAAGACAGCTGGGCATGAACACTCATTTAGAGCCCCAATCCTGTTGAACTCAGATGACAAAAGAAATTTGCATGGCCCAGATTTTTTCTTCTGCCTTTGACCTTGAATGTCTCTGGAGACTGAAAACAGTGTTCAGGTGTTGGCTGGCACTCCTCCTGTACTATGCTAAACCAGCAGGCATCTTCAGCCTTTTGGTTTACTTCCCCTTGCTGGATTAATTTCACTGAGTTGGTGCTGTGCATCCCTGTACTACGTTTAGTCTTTGAAACTAGATGGGCACATTCTCTCAGAGGAGGACTGTGAGTCATAACAGTCAGCACTGGGAAAATCTGTTTCAGTTGTCTGAAGCCATGATCCAGCCAAACTTACAGCATCTATGGTAGACAACTGAGGATGTTCAGATGACTTGTTCTTAAGTTCTCATGTCTGTGGCTAAGAGTCAGAATTCCTAATCTTAGGTGTTTAAGTTTATTTAAGTAATCTCTACAGCCAACCTGGGGCTCGAACTCATGACCTATAGATCAAGAGTCATATGTTCCTCTGACTGAGCCAGCCAAGCACTCCTCTAGTCTTAGTTTTTGTTTCATGACTGTTTTCCCCTTCTGAACATTTTGGCTATATTTGTGAAGTTTTGATGTCCTAAAGAGAGAGGGATAGTAGATTCATGGATAGTAGAAACAATGCCTGATTGAGTCAGGATCCCTGGGTTCTAGTGACTGGATTTAAGGAAAAATCACCTCTGTTCTCTGGGCATTAGGGTCCTTTCCTATTGCATGAAAGGTTGGCAGATTATCTAAAGAATATCCTTTCTAGACTGAAAGTATATACCCTTCCCCTTTCTGAGTGATTACTGAGTGTATGATGCCCTGGGCTGCCTTTCCCTACCCAGAACCTGTCTTCTAGGAAATTACTAAGGCTGCAGATGTCCTACTACCAAGCAAGTAGTGGGTGTAAGGGTCTGATGAAGTATTTGCCAGGAGTCAAAAATATTAATAGCCGCCTGTCTCTGCCTCTCTCATTCCAAAGTAAAATGTTGTTTTATGTTGTTTTGATCTTTTACTCCTCAGTAACAACAAACATTGAATTTTTTTTTGCGAGAGAATTTTGATTGTTTTGGTAAGTGATACTTCCATTCTTCCATTAAATGAACTTGAAAATTAGGTTGAATTCTTTTGAATTTAAGAAAAATAAGGTTCTAAAGTGATCAAGCACTTGATGTTCCTGAGGTTCTCCTAGTAAGCCTAGTTTATTGAATCTGTTTGGTTAGGTCAACCTCTTTGAAGGTGTTAAACCAAAATACAGTTACTGAGAGAGTTTGTAAGTAAAAATGAGTCTCAATAAGAACCTAGATTATAGGGTAAGGGTTCCCCTCGACCAAAGATAGATTTTTTGTAGTAATAATAGAAATCGAGTTCTTCAAAACTTGTTATGGTGAGGAAAGAAACATAAACTCTGTGAGTTATAAGATATTTGCACATAGAAGTCAAAAGTAGTACACTAAGGCATTTATGATGATCAGATGTGGCAGTTTAACATTGAATTTTAGGTGTGCAAGCCTTCTCTGGCAGACTCCTAGGTTCTTCAAGACTCATTTCAAATACTGCTTCTCTATGAAGTCTCTTTCTAGACCTTAGGGATATTGGTCTCAGATAGTTGTTGATCGAGAGTATATTTGTTGTTGTTCCAGGTGCTGTTCCAGGGTACAGTCTCTTTCCTCAAGATGCTCATAGAGGAAGAGAGATAATGAATGTACACACACACACACACACACACACACACACACAAAGTTGGTCCCAGCTCATATGCTGTAAATGAAGTAGAAATGAGGTGGGGGCAGGATGATGAAAACATCTTTCCTGAGAAACAGATGTTGGAGTTAAAGTCTGAGGTGAAGCTTAGAACTCTTCCCTTTTCTTACCTCACAGCATTTTTCCTTAGCACTATTATTATAACACTGATCTTTGTAATTAGTGGTGTATCAGGTTGGGAGCATGGTGAGGTCAGATCTCTTGCACACACAATAAATTCATTGAATAAGTAGGCCAGAAAGTGATTGTACCTCTAAGTCCCTTGGTTGTCAAGGGAAGTTTTGTATGAATTGAGTTGTTCCTCTATATTTGTGAAAAAATACATACTTTGAAAAATTGGATTATGTTTAGATACATTAAAGATTCTGTGCTCACTCATTATTGTGGAGAAAGTGACTTTTCCAGAATACCTGCTTCTACAAATCTGATTATTTTCTTCCTCTCATTTCCTAAAATAGGGAAATTTGGATATGCTGCTTTCCCCCCTCTGCTATGTTCATCTGTTTTGTTTTTTAAATTCCACATATAGCCACCTAATAAGCTCTTTCCAGAAGTAATGGGAAGAGAAGTTTTCATTTGAAGAATAAAGAATTATTAAGGTTGAGGGGAAGAAATGGAATATTTAGGAGACCACATATGAATTCAAGTATGACACAGTGATACTTGAGTAGTTAAAAGAAAATATCAATATTTCATAAGGTTTTCAGCTATGGAAATAGTTTATGATCTTGTGATATAAAATAAACTAGATTCCCTTGGGCAGTGGTTGTCAGACTGCTTTCTTCACTGCTGGGAAGGCTAAAGGAGTTGCTGTGGGTCTCTACTGCCTGTCTGGATCTCTTCCCCCTCATTTCCACCTGCCTATACTCCCACCACTTCTGTTTTTTATTTCTTCTATTGATAAACCACTACTAGTAGTGGTTTTAGTAAAAACCACTACTCTGAGGATTCAGGATTCTTACATTAACACCATCTCACCATAAACACGTGAGATATTTTATTTCTTTCTTTCATTCATTCATTCATTAATTCATTCATTCATTCCTTTTTCAAGTTTTTATTTAAATTCCAGTTAGTTGGGGCACCGGGGTGGCTCAGTCCGTTCAGTGTCTGACTTTGGCTCAGGTCATGATCTCACAGTTCGTGGATTCGAGCCCCCTGTCAGGCTCTGTGCTGAGCCTACTTGGGATTCTCTCTCCCTCTCTCTTTCTCTGCCCTCCCCCACTCACATTTTCTCTCTCTCTTTCTATCTCTCAGAATAAATAAATTTTAAAAAATTCCATTTAGTTAACATACAGTATAATATTTGATTCAGGGGTAGAACTTAGTGATTTTATCACTTACATGTAAAACCCAGTGCTCATCACAAGTGCCCTCCTTAATACCCATCACCCATTTAACCTATCCCACTGCCCACCTCCCCTCTAGCAAAGCGCAGTTTTTTCTTTATAGTTAAGAGTCTGTTTTCTGGTTTGCTGCTTTCCCCCCTCTGCTATGTTCATCTGTTTTGTTTTTTAAATTCCACATATGAGTGAAATCATATGGTGTTTGTCTTTCTCTGACTTATTTCATTTACCATAATACTCTCTAGCTCCATCCATGTCATTGCAAATGGCAAGATTTCATTCCTTTTTTTTTTCTGAACTTTTTTATTTAATGTTATTTATTTATTTTTGAGAGAAAGAGATAGAACCCTCAGGCATGAGCGGGGGAGGAGCAGAGAGAGAGGGAGACACAGAATCCAAAGCAGGCTCCAGGCTCTGAGCCGTCAGCACAGAGCCCAACACGAGACTCGAACTCACGAACCATGAGATCATGACCTGAGCCTGAGATCATGACCTGAGCCGAAGTCAGACGCTCAACCGGCTGAGCCACCTAGGCCCCCCAGAGTTCATTCTTTTTTATGAATGAATAATATTCAGGAACAATATTCCATTGTGAGTGTATATATCTATGTGTATATATCTATATATAAATGTGTATATGTCTTTATCCATTTATCATTTGATGTACATGTGAGATGTTTTATTTACAGTCATTGTGTGAAGTCCTTTACATGTTTCGTCTCATTTAACTTTTATGATATCTTGTGAAATATGCTGCACTGTCTTTCCATTTTACAGATGGGGAGGCTCAGAGAGGATAAAGAAATTGCCCTCTCACGCCATGAGTAAAAGGTGGGGCTGAAGCTCAAAGTCTTTGTCCTTCGCTTTTGAACTGTATTCTGAACTACCACCTGTGAGGAAATGGGGTCTATTCCAACCCCCCAGGTTTACATAGATCGCAGCGTATGAGCAGTCTAGAACTCCAAACATGTTAATCACTTATGTTTAGAAAATGAAGATCACAGTAGTTCATTAGTCACTGTAGGTGTAAAGACAATTTAGGATGTTTCATGTATGGGTCCTGAATAAAATGCACTATGCTACATACCTGCAAAGTAAGATCTGTGCATAGTTCTGCATAGTTGCCTTGCTTGACCCCAGTAAAATGAAAGACATGTTAGGTAATTGCTAAGGCCCTTTCCCCTTTAAAGTTCAGTGATCTTGGGAAATCCTTTAGGGAGTGGGAAAGAGAAATGATCTTGGCTCTATCTGGCTCTATGTCACTTTTTAAAAGGTGGCCAGGTTTAGGGGCACTTGGCTGGTTCAGTTGGTAGAGCGTTGTCTTGAGGTGGTGAGTTTGAGTTCCATGTTGGGTGTAGAGATTACTTAAAAAATAAAATCTTAAAAAACAAAACAAAAATGTTGGTCATGTTTAGAAGGAGTTCTTAGAACCCTAATAACCTGCTGGAGGCTCTTCTCCACAAAACATTCTCAGGAAAGGGAAAATTACAAACCTATTGAGGACTGGGACCACAGTTATTTTATTCATTTCTTTATCCCGTGCAACAAATACCTTTGGGCACAAGATATTTGATGATTTATTTAACTCTTGTGCTATATATAAGAGCTTTTAGTAGGTGGGAATAGGTGGATATAGGTGTCTTTGAAACCTTTCTTAGTTACCACAGCCAGCTGGACAGTTGGCTAGATTTGTAGAAGTAGAATAAAGCAGTAGAGTAGGCATACTGTAATTTGTCAGAAGCTCTACTTTATAGACTGAAAGAATAGGAAAAATTGACTTGTGAAATCAACTTAAGTAATTTTGATTACACTATAACCTTTGCAAGCATCTCAAAGTGACTAAAATAATCTACAATTATGACCTGCTACGTTATCTGCTGTTTACATGTTGATTAAATTATACTCTCAATAAAAGTTTTAACATATCTTCACTGATTTATCTCTGTCTTCACTGTGTATATTTTACAGACTTAAGATTACTTTAAGTTTTGCAGCACCCAGGTGGCTTAGTCGGTTAAGTGTCTGACTCTTGATTTGGGACCAGGTCATGATCTTGCAGTTGACGGTGAGCCCCACATCAGGCTCTGGGCTGAGCATGGAGCCTGCTTAAGATTCTGTCTCCTTCTGCCCCTCTCCCCTGGGCTCTCTCTCGCTCTCTAAAATAAAAAAGATTACTTTAAGTTTGAATAATAACAATATAATTATTTCTTAAAGGTAATGATTGTTGCTTTCTTCCCAGTACCTTTGTCCATTATATTGGTCTTTTTACTTAATGGTATTTTGCCTCATTGGCAGAGAATCAAGGAAAGAAAAAAGGAGTTATGGAATTTTAGTGTTTACATTCATGTTCATCAAGCCTCTGTGAGGAAAGAACTTGAGAAATAGCCTGTGAACTCATCTCGTACTAGTTTAGTGATCAAGGTCAATAGTTGAAAGGCTCCACGTGAACCCTATGATGTATATAAAACACTTAGCAGAGTCCTAGCATTCAGTGGCTCTTTGGTAAGTGGTAGTGGTCCTTAACATCTTAAACCAAATTTTATGCCCTTATAACTTGCCTGCTGTATTCTAGAGACACCCTTTGGAGCTACATACGACTTATCCTACTTTTACATGGCAGTTCTTCAGACATCTTGAGACAGTGGTCATACTTTACTATTTACCTTCCTTTCTGTCCTGCAGACATCACCTATTTTGGGGGCAAACATCTGGCTTCTGAGTTTTTCATCACTTGCATTGTATCTTTGTGAGCCATCGTTACTATCAATCACTTGCTTAAAACTGGGGCCAAGTCTCCCTCTTAGACTCACAGTGAGATTTAAGGGATGAAGGAGGAAGGTGATAAGCAAAGCTCTCCAGAAGTTGGGGAAACTCTGTCAAGGAAAGTTTTATCTCTGCTCAGATGGTGAGCCAGTTGAAGGACTGACCCTTGATCCATTATGCCCCAGTTGCTTTAGAAGTATTAGCTGGGCACATTGTGGTTTGACGTTTTCTCTCTTTCTCAGCATCCTTAAGATTATAGTATTTCTCAGGGCACCTGGGTGGCTCAGTGGGTTAAGCATCTGACTCTTGATTTTAGGTCAGGTCATGACCTCACGTTTCGTGGGATCGAGCCCCATGTCGGGCTGATAGCATGGAGCCTGCTTGGGATGATCTCTGTCCCCCTCTTTCTCTGCCCCTCCCCCTGCTCTCTTTCAAAATAAACTTTAAAAAAGAAAACCACTGTATGTTTCTTAAACTTTTACAATATTTGGGCCACTTAAAAATGCAAAACAATGTGAAAATGTAACAGCTAACTTGTAGAAGTCCAGTATTGCCTTAATTACTTTAATTACATCATCACTTAAATACATAGAAAGGTAGGTATACTTGTACCATAGGTCTTATACACCAATACAACCTAAACAATTTGATAACGTAAATACCAACAGAACTGTATAATTGATAAAAATGTAAAATAGAAATATGAAGCTGCAGATAGATACTATTTGTTCAAGCTAAATTGTTCCCAAATGTGACTGTGGCACTGAAAGCTGAGTTCAGTGCGCTGTATTTCAAAATGCCATGTAATGAGTCAGTCTTGCACTGTTAGCAAGCCTCCATTCCTGCAGAGTACAGTTATGTCTTCTGGCCTTAACTTGCTTCAAACACATCTTTTATGTAAAGTCCACTTCTCTTTTTCCTCATGAACTCCCAGCATAGTTATACCACTTGGTGTCAAAAGAGTTAAAACTGTGGACAGAGTGGTCTGACTGTACTTTATTCAGAAGCAGTTGTTCACATATTCCAGAATAGAATGATAAAAACATTTAAAATTTTGTCAGAATAAACACAGAATTAAAATTGTCATAGTGAACAGGTTAGAGAGGGAGAGAGCCAAAGCATAAGAGACTCTTAAAAACTGAGAACAAACTGAGGGGTGATGGGGGGTGGGAGGGAGGGGAGGGTGGGTGATGGGTATTGAGGAGGGCACCTTTTGGGATGAGCACTGGGTGTTGTATGGAAACCAATTTGACAATAAATTTCATATTTAAAAAAAAAATTGTCATAGTGAACTCTTGTAGATCGCGGAACATGCTTGTCCTAGGTGTAAGGCACAAAAAGGTAGTGAATGTGATCTGTAGGTTCCATCCTACCAGGAGACTAGAGAAAAGTGTTAAAGCTTTTTGGCTAGTGAGTAGGCTGTTTTTTTGTTTTTTTTGTTTTTGGGTTTTTTTTTTTTTTTTTTTTTTGGTAGGATTATTTCTTCTACTTTTACCTAATTTTTTTGGTATTCAGTGAAACTTCTCCGAAATTTCAATGCTGAAGCATGGATTTCTGGGCATACTTACTCATAGATATGCAGATGTTCACAGTAGCTTTTGTACCCCTTTCTCAGTGGAACGTATCACAGCCTGTACCGCTAGATGTGACTTTAGGATGCGGCTTGGTTCAACCAGTTGCCTTCAGATGTGTTGAAAGAGCATTGGTTTTAGAGATGGAATATCCCATTTTGTGTCCTCCAACCTGCCCTGCAGGAAATGCCATTATATTTGTTTTGCGAATGCAACAGCAATCCGCCATGACACAGCAAAGGAGTGCAGAGTCGGATGGGTTTCCAGGCCAGAGAAGTGCACTGTGTGTAACTCTGCTGAGCCCCGTAAGTTCTGGGCACTGTACAGTTAGGGTGAAAAAACCTAAGTTGTTTGCCACAACAGAATAATAAATCAACCTTACTTTTCCTCAGCCTGTATTTTTCTTAACCAGATGGGCGTGGGAACTCATGTCTGATGTGCTTTAGATGCACACATTTTAACGTTTATTTATTTTTGAGACAGAGAGAAACACAGCATGAACGGGGGAGGAGCAGAGAGAGAGGGAGACACAGAATCGGAAGCAGGCTCCAGGCTCTGAGCCATCAGCCCAGAGCCTGATGCGGGGCTCGAACTCGCGAACCGCGAGATCGTGACCTGAGCTGAAGTCGGACGCCCAACCGACTGAGCCACCGAGGCGCCCCTAGATGCACACATTTTAATTCACCCAGGACAGTCTCACAAAGGCTGTATTTGATGAAGGACATCAAACCATTTTGTAGATGCAGTATACCCAGATTTATCTTCCTTGGTTATATGCCTTTGGAGCAATTTTTTTTTCTCAGTTTTGAAAGTTAGCAAAGAATTAAGGTTCCTAAGATTATTGCTGATATTAGACCTAAAGTGTCAGTCAGCCAAGCTATCTTTTCCTTTTGTCTTTCTATTTTTATGTTACCATATTTAAATCTGTGTAGGGGGAGCTGGGCTTTTTTCTAAGCTTGAAGAGCCCTTTCACTTTAGACTTGTATCATAAAGTTCAGTGCTTGCTTCATTCCAAGGTATGTGTACTCTCAATGTCCAAATTTTGTAGAATTGATTTTCTGCCATGAATATCAAAATAGTTTATAATTACAAACTAATTAGTAGCATTACGCAGTTAATCTAAATATTTTCACAGAAGTGAATGAGAGACTTTACAGGAAGTGATATAAAAGTAAGCTAAACCTACTGTTGTTGAGGGGCGCCTGGGTGGCTCAGTAAGTTAAGCATCTGACTTCAGCTCAGGTCATGATCTCATGGTTTGTGAGTTCGAGCCCCACACTGGGTTCTGTGCTGACACCTCAGAGCCTGGAGCCGGCTTCAGATTCTGTGTCTCCCTTTCTCTCTGCCCCTGCTCACGCTCTGTCTCTCTCTCTCAAAAATAAATAAACATTAAAAAAAATTAAACATACTGTTGTTGAATTTCCAACTGTAAGTTTGCAAAGTAACTATTTGTAATTTCTAACAGTAAATTGACATTTAAGTGTTGAGAGATTACTGTGACTTAGCCATTAAAAATATTCATGTGTACACACACCCATGTACATATATATACACACACACATGCATATTCCATTGATTGAAAGACACATTACATTTATTAGACTAAAAAAGTGCCCTGTACACTTGAAATTTGTATACCACTGTATGTTAATTATTCTTGAATTTTTAAAAATAAGTGTGTGCCCTGGATTCTTGATGCTTTGGTCTGAAATGAATTAGGAATGTTGGTAGATACTAGACAGCCTTCATATATATGCCTTAGGTTGCCTTTCAATGGACTGACGTGACCTAAGAATGTCTCCAGTCATGTACAACGTCTTTCAGGAACCTGACCCTGAGCCTCCCAGCGTCATTCTGTATAAACAGCTACACTGTGCAAATGTTTTACCCAGACCTAATGCAACTCCAAACTGTGAGATGTGTGAGTTTGCATTTCCATCATTACTTTGACAAACATGTTTTCAGTGCCTGTTATATACCAGGTACTGTGCTAGATGTGGGTAGTATAAAAAAGATAGTATTTTTAAGAGCTTCCAGTCTAGGCAATGGTTTGTAATGAGAGGTTGTTTTCATAGTCACTTGTGAAATTAAAAACCCTTGCCTACTTGTTCTGGTCCTACCTTCCAGTGATTCAGTTGGAACAGTGGTGAGATCTGAGCATCTGTACTTATACAACAAAGTCACCTGATTAAAAAAATTCTCCACTAAGAACCATTGGAAGAGAGAAAGAAAGAATAGATAATTATGAGAAATTGATGCATTCTGAGCTCAGGAAAATTCATATACATGTACAGCTCAGTGAGTTGTTATGAAGTGAGTACCTTTGTGACTACCAGCCATTTCAAGAAACAGAATATTTCCAGAATCTGAGAAGCCCTCCCTGTGTCCCTTCCTAGTTAAAATTCTTCCCAAGGTAACAGTAGCCTGACTCTTTTATCTATATTTCTACCACCAATGAGGGCATCCCTAATTGATACAAGTTAGTTTTGTCTGTTGTGGACTGGAGAGAAATTGAATCCTACTACGTGTATTCTTTTGTCATCTTTTTTTCTGACCATTGTTTGTAAAATCCATCCAGGTTGTTAATATGGCTCTTGTTCATTTTCATTACTATATTATTGGTAGACATGACCATACCACAATCTGCATATTCTCCTGTTGGACATGTGGATTGATTTTTCATCTGTGGCTGTTGAGCGATACTTCCACATACACATGCTGGTGCCCATGTGCATGAGTTTTTCTGGGATATTTTTCTGGGGTGGATTCCTGGGTCATATGATGTGTATATTGTAAACCTAGTATTAGATAGTGTTTTTCCTAGGTAATTGAACCAATTTAAAATCTTTCCAGCAATATATGATAGTTCCTATTGCTTTACCTCTTTGCCAAGAGTGTCTAATCTTGACTGGTCAGTTAAAAAGAGGCAAGATGGGAGAAGGAGGAAGGTTATTTCAGACATACAAGAAGCAAAGAAAATAAGAGGGTATGATGGGTTTGGAAGGAAGTTGCAAATATACTGGTATGACACTGACTTAGGAACCTGTGGGAAAGTGGTGGGAGATGAGGGTGGAAGTGTGTGATGTACTAAGGAGTTTGGTCTTTATTTCAAAGGCAGTGAAGCAAGCAGATGATATCAGATCTACATTTTTAAAAATTTGCCTTGACAACTATGTGGAAGATGGAATGAGGCCCCATAGAGAACTTAACTACTCTAATCCAAGGAGAAATGAGAGGAGGCAGAGTCAAAGAGGATAGATTCCAGAGATGCTTAGACCAAGGTTGACAGTTTTGCCAATTCTGTTGAATGTGGGAAAGGGAAAAGAGAGGCAGGAGTCTTGATTTTTGGGTAGGTGTCCATATAGATGGTAATTTCATTCAGTAAGTTGGGGAATTCAGGAAGAGAGTTTGAGGTCAGAGTGGCCATAATGGGGAGTGGAGTTAGTTTTAGGCAGTAGCATGTGAAATATCTATAGATTATCTAGCAGGAGTAGGCTGGAGATGTCCTCAGGATATAGGTGGTGTTTGAAGCTGTGGAGGTGAATGCAATTGCCCACAGACAGTCTAAGGAGGATGAAGTAGATGCGTGGGAGAAGAGGATCCTGAAGAGCAGACCAAGGAAGAGTAACCAAAGAAGTAAGAGGTATAAACCAAAAGATACCAGGTTGTGGAAGCTAAGGAAAAAGGGATTTCCAGAAGAGAACCATGACTAGTGTCCAGTGCCCTCAGAAGATACCAAGTGGATTTGGAAGGTGTACTTTGCATTTGGCAAAGACCTGTTTGGGGATCAGGGTGTTCCAGCCAGGGGAATGCAGGGAGCAAAAGTAATGCCACAGTGGCTGAAGAACAAACAGTGGGTGAAAAAACATTTGAGGAGTGCTTTTTAACTCAGCAGTGAATGGAAGCCAGAAGCACATTAGGTAGAGTGGGATGAGGAATGAAGAGAGGGAGGATTTGTGTGTGTTTAAGGTGGGAGGTATTTGTATCTAATTCTGGAGAGAGGGCTGCCTAGTTAAATGGAGAAGAGAAGAACAATGTCCCTGCAACTGCAGCGTGAGGAGACAGAAAGATCTAAATCCTGGTGGAACGACTCAACATCGATTAGGAGGTGGCTGTCCTATTACTGAAAAGGGAGAGAAGGTGGGAAAAATTGTCACAGTCTGAAATATGTTTGTGGCAATGAAAGTTTTCAGAGACAAGAAATTGGGGAGTTCCTGGCTTGTAATATCCTCTTGCCTCTTTTTTTTTTTTTTTTTTAAGATTTATGTTATTTTTAGAGCGAGGCGGGGGGGTGGGGGAGAAGGGCAGAAGGGGAGAGAGGAGAGTGAAAGAATTCCAATTCAGTGTGGAGCCCCCTGTGGGGCTCAATCTCACAATCCTGGGATCATAACTTGAGCTGAAATGAAGAGTCCAATGCTTAACCAGCTGACACCCAGGTGCCCCTATCCTCTTGCCTCTTAAAGAGGCTGTATCTTGGGTTGAGTAAGGATGAAAGTTAATGGTTAATACCCAGGTTGTATTACACAATTGTAGACAATTTATCAGCCTGCTAACTATGAAGTAAAGTGACTTTGAACAAATGTCAGTGGTAAGAAGCCATAACCATGCCACTGTGGAGTCTTAAAGGATATTCAAAGACTTTCTCTTTGTACCTGAAAACAGTTAAGTTTTATAAACCACCTTATGCTTCTATCCATCTTCTTTCTATACATAAAGCAAATTTTCTTTGTATGTAGTATTCACGTGATTATAGTTTCCAAAATGATTTTCCCCCAAACTCTTATGGTCACAGAACTATTATTGGAAGGAGGGAGAGAAAGAAATTGAGAGAGAGAGAGAGAGCGCGCGCATGTGTTTGTGTGTGTGTGTGTATCTCAGTTCTCCGAGAGAACCACCAGAGTCCACCAAGAACATACCTGTAGTCAAACAAGTTGAGTTTATTACTCACTGCAGTAAGGAGAATGGACATTGGAGTATACCATGGGGCATCTTGGTAAGAAGGTGTTAGACCTATCATAGAATTTGGGCTTAGGTCGGATAATCTCAGGGAGGATCTGCAGAAGCAGGGACTTGCTCTGTATTGGGTGCTGTTAGAAGGAAGGACAATTCTATTATTCATTCTATTCTATTCAATTATATTATCAATTCATTAAATCTTATAGGGAGCACAGAGTATATTGAGGAAAAAGCTATAATTGGTAAAGAAGTGGCAGTCATTCGTTGAGTTGAGAGGAGGATGTCTCATATTTTGTGGGTTGCACAGCGACCTTGTTTTTGTGTCACTTTACCATAGCCTGAGTGACTTTGATATATTCTGTGAGCTTATATCCCAGGGAAGAACATAGGTCTGTCTGTGAGCATCAGACCAGCTTATAATAATGTCAAGATCGCTGTTAATGTCAGATCTGTTGTGGACTTCAGGGACTTCTTTATTTTTCATATATCCATATATGATATATGTATACATACACATTTATATCTTAGTTTAACTCTTATGCTTATCTTTTCCTTGTTTGGGTAAGTGTGGTTTTAGTATGTATTGGCAAATTTTAAAAAACCTTTTCAGAATATGTATTTTATCAGTATATCAAAACTCATTACTTCAGGATATACTTTTTCAGGTGTATCAATAGCATAAGATGTACTGCCATTTGTTACATTATTGGGGAGTCAGCAGAAAACACAAGATTCTTGAACTGATCCAAGTAGAAAGTAGGTGGTGGTCAGGACACAGAGAGTGGACATTTTGAGAAATATTTAGAAAATAGGACAGAACTTGATGTCAGAATGTAACATGTAGGGAAACCAGAAGAGTGAAGAATGGTGTGTAGGTTTCTAACTAAGTACTTTTGGCAGGAAGTGATATTCCTTGCCAGGATGGGGAGGTAGGGGGAAGTGACAAGTTGGCAGGAAGGTAACAAATCTTAAACCAGAATCTCTACAGTAGCATGAATCTGGTTGAGGGGAGGCTGATTGCTTCTAAGCAATCTTGTGCGTGCTTAGTACCTAACAGAATCATAATTTATTGTTTGGTTAACAGCAAGAGCTCTAACTGGCCAAGGAGCCAAAATCTTAAATTCTTTTGTCACCATATTCTCTCCTGATAGACAAATATGGAAGTGAAAAAATTACAATCAGAGATTGTTTAATCAGGTTGGGGACATAGCAAGGGAAGCTAGCCTAGGTATCTTGGTGGCTATTGTTATCAAAGTATGACATTTGTACTATAGGGCTTTATGTGCCCAGTATACAGAAACACAGGTTTACCTGTCTTAAACCTTGCTGCTGAAATGTTGTATACCAAGAATGCCAAAGTGGGTATCTTATTATGTCAGCATTTAGCATGTGAGCTAGCGCATAGTAGGTACTCCTTGCATATTATGAGGAAGAGTCCAGGCCTAACTGAAGAACACTCTGTGGGCTGTTATTTGTCTGCCATGCGTACAAGGAAGGGATGAGGCTCTGTCTAGCAGGCGTTTGCTGGTTTAAAACTTTATATATTATAGAACTGATCTACAAGTCTTTGTTTTTTAAATAGGCTCTATGCCCAGTGTGGAGCCCAATGTGGGGCCTGAACTCACAACCTCAAGATCAAGATCTGAGCTGAGCTTGAATCAGACACTTGACTGACTGAGCCTCCCAGGTGCCCCTGATCTACAAGTTTTGTTTTGTTTTTTTTTAATGTTTATTTTTGAGAGAGAGACCGAGGCAGAGAGAGGGAGACAGTATTCAAAGCAGGCTTTGCACTGTCAGTGCAGAGTCTGATGTGGAGTTCAAATTCACAAACCATGAGATCATGACCTGAGCTGAAGTCAGACCCTTAACTGACTGAGCCACTCAGGTACCCCTACAAGTTTTTAATTGAAACATTATGAAGCAAAAAAGGGAGAGAAGGAGGGAATTAAAATGTATGTGTAACCACACATACACAAATTAAAAGACAGACTTCCTCTACCTGTTTTCATTCTGGCATCCTGAACCTATGTAAAGAGGCAAAATACAGACGAATTTCAAAGGCAGTTTGCCTGGTTGATACATCAACTGTGCAGGGACTAGGTTGATCAAGGAAATCTGACATACTAAACATGCTCTTGTTTTGTTTCTCTTTGCCATTGTTTTTTTCATTTATACTGGGAAAGGCTTTTCCCTAGCTGACTTCTCCCTGCCCTTAAAAAAAAACAAAACAAAACAGTCTCTTGCTGAAATTTCCTTTTCTTCGTCTTAATATTTTGAATCAGAACATACAATTAAGTTTTTATTGTTGGTAAAAATAGAGCTTTTCAATGTGAGACTTGTGTTCTCTATAAAATTAAAGCAAAATCATAAGTATTTTTGCTCATAAATACATGCATGTGATATATAGTTCTATTTTATGAAATTTATGCGTGTATTTGAAATTACATACCACTTCCCCAGATGATTACACTGTGAAAAGTGATTTAGATAAACCTACAGAGATGAAAAATCTCTAACTGAATGGAGATGGTTGGGCTGGCTTTCAGACTACTGGTGTGGAAGCAGCATTAAAGCCTGTCGCTGGTTCCCTAGTTGGACAGTGGCCTCGTTATACCGTTAGATAGAAGATGTTACTCCTCTTTTTAGACCCTTCTTATATGCCTGATCTGTTCCTGAATTGTTTGTGTGCCTTTGGGAGTCTTCAAGTTCTCCATTAATCAGGATTTTAAGAACATCCTAAATAATAGGATGTTAAATATTTATATTAGTAGGTTTTTCTCAGGAATTCCCTTTCACTATTTTGACTATTTTTGTTTTAAGCATGAACGTTAAGACTGATGTCATATAATTATTAAGAGTGAGACTGTTACACTGAAAATGTGAAAAAATACTGGATTCTTTTTGAGTTAGAAGGTATATTGGAGAAAATTTTACAGTGTAGTCCTCTTGTATGCCAGAAAGGTGAGCATAAAAGGATTGGGTGACTTCTGGGTTTCCTGAAAGAAAAATTATGATTTTAAACATATAATTATGAATTACGGTTTTCAACATATAATTATAAAAATTATTTTTCAACCTGTAATTTTGGAACTTAAAATTAATGAACATTGACTTGGTAAGCTAATCAACAAATATTATAGTTTTTATATTTTACTTAATAAGAATTAGGCAGAAGGCTGCATGAATAAGGAACACATCATTTTAAAATGCTTAATATCCTTTCCCATGTAAGTGAATATAGAAAAGCCTGTCTATTTGAACTAATTATTCTAAATTCACATTCTTTAGTTAAGAAAAAAAATGCCTGAAGTATATTTCTTTGAGCTGTCAAAACTCTTCCTTCGTTTTTGCAGTACTTCATTAATTGAGTAAATGATCTTATGACTAAATATATTTTAGACAGCTATATGAGGATGGAGTAATCATTCTTCAGTTAAGACTGAAATCTGTAATTGGAAGGAGAAAAATAGTTTTATTTCTTTGTGTGAATATATTATTTCTTCCAGAATGAGATTTAAAAAAAATTAAAATGGTTAATAGCTTTTGGAGTTAGAAAGTACTCTAGAATTCATTTGATTCAACAACTTGAATTTATAGACAGTGATCTTGAGAACCAAAGTGCAGAGGAGTTATTCGGGGTGACATATTTGATCAGAATAAAGCCCAAGTCTCTCTTGTTTCATTTGTCCTGTGCTTTTCACTTCGTAATGTGTGTTATTCTCTCTCTCAAAACCAATCTAGATGTTTAAATAGAGAGAAAGGGTGGACAGAATGCCAAAGGAAAAGGATGTGAATCCCCTTCCAGCGAACCTGTTAGGTTTCAGAGTTCACTTAATGGGTCTCCATTTGTTCTTAAGATACAGTGCTTCTGTGGTGAGGATAATGATGCTAATAAAACTGGTTTTTGCTTTTTTAGGTGAGAGTTACGTGTGTGCATCAAATGAACCATTTCGTAAAGTTGATTACACCAAAAATATTAATCCGAACTGGTCTGTGAACATCAAGGGTGGGACATCCCGAGCCTTGGCTGCTCCCCCCTCGGTGAAAAGTGAAGTGAAGGAAAGTAAAGATTTCATCAAACCGAAATTGGTGACCGTGATTCGAAGTGGAGTGAAGCCTAGAAAAGCCGTGAGGATCCTTCTAAATAAGAAGACTGCTCATTCATTTGAACAGGTCTTGACAGATATCACCGAAGCCATTAAACTAGATTCAGGAGTGGTCAAGAGGCTCTGCACGCTGGACGGAAAGCAGGTAAGATGTTTACTAGCCCCCCCAGCTCTCTGTCTTACTTTTAAAGTCTCCCTGTATCATGGTAGTTACATATTTGACAATAAGTAGTCCAGAGTCTTCTAGAAGACTCTGATTTCACTCATGTGGAGTCATATGGTATTTCTTTCACTGACTGGCTTATTTCACTTAGCATAATACTCTCTAGCTTTAACCATGTTATTGCAAATGGCAAGATTTCATTCTTTTTTATGGTGGAATGATATTTTATTGTGTGTGTGTATATATATATATATATATATATATATATATATATATATGTCTACATGTATATATATATTTGTATATAAGTATATGTATACTTATACCATATCTTCTTTATTCATTCATTTATTGACAGACACGAGCTGTTTCCGTATTTGGCTGCTGTTGATAATGCTGCTCTAAACATCAGGGTGCATGTATTCCTTTGAATTAGTATTTTTGTATTTGGGTAAATACCTAGTAGTACAATTGCTGAATCATAGGGTAGTTCTATTTTTAACTTTATGAGGACCCTTCATACTATTTTCCAGAGTGGCTGCACCAGTTTGCATTCCCACCAACAGTGCAGGAAGGTTCCTCTTTCTCTGCATCCTTACCAATACCTGTTGTTTCTTGTGCTGTTAATTTTAGCCATTCTGACAGGTATGAGGTGGTATCTCATTGTGGTCTTGATTTGTATTTCCCTGATGATGAGTGATGTTGAGCATTTTTTCATGTGTCCGTTGGTCATTTATACATCTTCTTTGGAAAAGTTATCTGTTCATGTCTTCTGCCCATTTTTTAATTGGATTAATCATTTTTGGGGGGCTAAGGAAATGTAAACTTCTGAGGGAAGAGTAGAAGTTGAAGAGGCTTCCTATATTAAGTGGAAGGTTTTCTAAGAATAAGAACACCTGTTGACTAGTAGAGTCATTTATGGGTTTGGTAAATTGTAGGAGTCCAAATTAAAGATATTTAACATTTTTAGAAATGTTAGAAAAGCCTAGAAAGGAGAAACCTTTTCTCCTCACCTATATATAATGTTGAAAATGCATTTCAAAAAAGTATTTTGATAGGAATGTCTATGTGAGTTTCATAGAGCACCATGGAGGTAGTTAATCAGCATTTCTGAAAAATAAACAAAAATTACACAGGAAAATGAAAGCCAAATTATGGTAACAATATATCAGGAAATCTAATGGGCTAAGGAAGAAAAATTAGGCATGGTGCCCAAGTGGCTCAGTTGGTTAAGCATCCAGCTCTTCAGCTCAGGCCATGATCTCATGGTTTGTGAGATCAGGATCTGACCGCGTGGAGCCAGCTTGGGATTCTCTTTCTTCCTCTCTCTCTGCCCATCTCTTGCCTGTGCATGCTCTCTCTCTCAAAATAAATAAACTTAAAAAAAGAAGAAAAATTGGGCAAATCTGAAGAATGCATGAATACTGAGTTTTGCCACAATCAGATTATCATTCCTAAAAAGAAACATGTGGCTTCTGAAGTATATTTTTTTCCTAATTTCAATAAAGGTAAATTGTTTGTATTTACATTTTATTGAACATTATAGTTTCCAGCATTAAATTTGTTTCTTCATTCCCTTTTGTTTTTTCCCTATAGCACACTTAATTTATTCTGAAGTGTTTAGCTCATATAGTGCTGAAAATGAAACATTGGAGCAGTGCCTTCTAGAAAAAATGTGAGAAGGTAGTTTTCTAATTTCCTAACACCAGATTCCTAACACCTAGTTAGCTGATTTTTTCTTGAAACATTAACAGAATTTAAAAACTAGGTTCTAAAAATTCCAGTAGATTATAGTGAGTTAATAGTGACTTTTCTAATTAATTAAATTGGCGATTAGAAGACATGACCTTTCATAGCAGCCTGCCCAAGGTTCATAGTATGAATGGCAACAGACACTTTACAAATTGAGTTAATAGCATGGCACAAGACAAGACTCATTCTGCAAGTGAGTGAAAATTAATTAAAGTAAAATAAAGATGTGGCAAGTTAAATAATTAATTCTTGGTTGACACAGGAAGACAGGAAACAGAGACAAACATTTAAGACCCCTAACAAAAAGAAAAATGAAGGGGCGCCTGGGTGGCGCAGTCGGTTAAGCGTCCGACTTCAGCCAGGTCACGATCTCGCGGTCCGTGAGTTCGAGCCCCGCGTCAGGCTCTGGGCTGATGGCTCGGAGCCTGGAGCCTGGAGCCTGTTTCCGATTCTGTGTCTCCCTCTCTCTCTGCCCCTACCCCGTTCATGCTCTGTCTCTCTCTGTCCCAAAAATAAATACAAAACGTTGAAAAAAAAAAATTAAAAAAAAAAAAAAAGAAAAATGAAAACCATAAATGTGCAAAATTAAAAAACCTGAATGGCATATAAACAGTAAATGCAGATGAGATTTTAAAAATTGAGATTGAAAATCTCCAAATGAACGTTTTTCAGGGAAAATGGAAGTGAAATACGGAAGTTGAACATCTAATTGAAATGGGTGATCATTGAAATGTTAATAATTATCTAAAAAATTACCTTCAAAGAGGCTCCAGACTAGATATATCAGTATGTAAAAATGTTAACTAAAGCACAAGCAACCCCAAATTACCCATATATTAAAAAATACTACACTACTAAGAGCTGGACTTAATGACAGGAATTAAAGAATGGATCACTGTTAAGAAACCTGTTTATACATGAGATCTAGAGGATAAAGCATAAAGGCACATGTAATCCCAAAATGGTTGTAAAGGTATTTGACAAAATACAAAATTAATATTTAGCTAAAGATTTAGTAATAGGGGCACCTGGGTGGCTCAGTTGGTTGAGCATCCAACTTCAGCTCAGGTCATGATCTCGCAGTTCATGAGTTCAAGCCCTGTGTCGGGCTGTCTGCTATAAGTGGGGAGCTGGCTTCAGAACCTCTGATCCCTCTCTCTCTGCCCACTCTGCATGCATACCCACATGTTCTCTCTCTCTCAAAAATAAATACTTATAAAAAAAAATCAGTAATAAAAATGGACAGTGAAATCTCTAATACACTTCTAAAAACTACCACCTGACACAAAAAGCTTATGTAGTGGTAAACAAATGAGATATTGGAAGTATTTCTATAATAGGTATGAGGTAATTGCCTGACAGCCCCAGTATTCAACATTCTTCTATGTATTCTCCCTATTTTTTATTTATAATTTAATTGCAATTTCAGTAAGAACCTAAATGAGATATTTTTTCTGGTGGGGGGAGGACTACCCAAGTGATTTCAATAGCTAATCTGGAAAAAGAGGCAGAAAATTTTGTAAATAATGATTAATGGGCTCTTATGCTACCAGATATTAAGTCATCATCCTGATTCCATACCAAAAATAAATTCCAAGTGTTTTAAAAATATAGACATCAAATGAAACAAAAGAACTAAAAGAAAATATGTCAATAGTTAGGTTGAAATGAGAAAGGAGTTCCTAAGCATAAAAATTGCGGGAAAATCACAAGGGGAAAGGTTGGCTAGACAACTTATAAAATAAAAATTTATAGATGTCATTAGCAAGATTTAGATCCTTTGTATTGAGTTATAGTAGTTGAATAGGAAAAAAACAACACTGCAATGGCAAGATAGATAAAAGACAACAACTTGAAAAGATAGAATTATAAATACTGAGTATAAAAGAGTTCAGTCTCACTAAAAAATGAATTAAAGCACTGAGATAGTATTTTTGATATTTAAAATGGACAGGTTTTTAAAAAAGAAAATTTACTTTTTTTGAATATGGAGTGAATTGGCATTTTCAAAGAATGTTGGAAGTATAAATTTTATAATCTTTATGGAAGGCAATTTGTTTTGTACAACTTTACAATGTTCTTACTATTTGAATTAATAAATTAACTTCTAGGAATTTATCCAAAATAACCTGAGATGCAAACATGATTATGCATAAGAATTTTCATTTCAGCAATAAAAGCAAAGGATTCAAAACAACTTCAGATCCCTAATGTAGAAAAGAGCTAAATAATAATACCATAGAATTCGTATGTAGCAGCCATTGAAAATTATATTTGGGGGAATATTTATAAAGACCTGGGAAAATGTTGAGTGGAAAAAGCAAGAAAAAAAACCTCTGTAGTATGTTTTCAATTTTGTGTAAGAAAGAAAAGTAGAGGGAGATTTTTAAAAAACTAATTCAGAAGGAAACATGATTATAGTTGCCCTCAGAAATCCAGTATATGATGTTCTGATTTCTAAGCAGACTTTCTCATGTCTGCTTAGAAGCAAAAACTTAAGCACTGAGAAGGAAAACAAAGACTGATTTCAATCATTTGTAAAATGAAAACATTATGAGTTAATCTTTGAAATTTTAGCATATGACTATAAAATGTTACATGAATCACTTTTGTCACTATATAGAACTTACAACATTACTTCCCATGTGCAAAGAAAGAAGATATCTTTAAACTTTCAAATAAAGTACTTCTCTGGAAAAATTACAGATTTGACTTTTGATAGACACAATTTTTAGGTGTCATATTTTCAGAATTCCAGGTATCCTTAAAAGCTATAGTTTTCTTGGTATGCTGATCCAACACCTGTGCTATAGGTTGACTTGCTATTTAAAACTTGAAGTCTGATTTTTGGCTGATATGTGTTATAATGAGAACTTTTATTTCTTGCTTTGAAATAGCGTAGGAAATTTGTCTTACGCTTAAGGTTAATGCAAATCTTTGATCAGTGTTCATTTTGATTTGATTTTATAAAATGATTTCTTTTTTAAAAATGTATGTATTTTGAAAGAGAGGGGAGAGGGGGAAGGAGCAGAGAGAGAGGAAGAGAGAGAATCCTAAGCAGGCTCCGTGCTGTCATCACAGAGCCTGACATGGGGCTTGATCTCATGAACAGCAAGATCATGACCTGAGCTGAAATCCAGTGTCAGACGCTTAACCTACTGAGCCACCCAGACACACCGATAAAATGATTTCTCTGTGGGCATGTAAAACAATCTGTTCTCTGAACATTTTCAAGAAGAGGACAGCTTCATTTAGGTGAAAGGAAAGGAATGAGAAAGAACCTAGATCTGTTAATAAGTTGTCCCCACACAAAATTTTAGGCTGTCTGCCTTATCTGGTTACTTCTGCTCAGGTGCGGTTTTTTTTTCTTCTTACATTGATCTGATATTTAACACAAGGATAGAGTAACAATTTATAGGCAGTTCATCATGAACAGCCACTGATCTCATCCTGATACCTATGCTAGAGTCTTAAGGGGCCCTGGTTATCTTTTGTGGGCTTGAAGGCTTTCTTGATTAAAGCGTCATGTGCCAGTAGCATTATTGTTAAAACAGTGTCCCTTGGATCTTCTCTTCCATCAAAATGGATTATCACATCTTCCTAGTAGTAGTGATTTCATTTACAAGGTAGACTTGATTAGTACATATAACTCATGCATTTTATATCTCCTTATAAAATCACTTCAAATAAAGTAATATTTTAGGATTTTATCCATGTTAACTCTTGGTGGTTCTCAACTGGGTACAATTTCATCTAGGGGACATTTAGACTGTCTGGAGTCTTTTCTTCTTTTTAATTTTTACTATTGAAGTACTGTTGACGTACAATCTTATATTAGTTTCAGGTGTACAGCATAGGGATTTGATAATTGAGTACATTACACAGTACTCACCAGAATAAGTGATTACCATCTGTCACCCATTCATTGAATGGGAATCCTTTTTTGATGCCATGCCTGGGGATGAGGATTCCCCTGGCGTGTAGTAAGTAGGGAGAGGCCAGGAATGCTGCTAACCATCTTACACTGCACAGAACACACACACACAGCATAATTTGCTGGGGTCCAAGAGGTCAATAGTGCTAAGATTCAAAAATCATGGTGTCAAGTAAGTGAAATGATTCAAAAAGAAAGACTTGTTGGATTGTTACCTTTGTTACCATTTAGGCCACATGCTAAACTTTATTTCAGAACTTAGAGGTGTTCTCATAGCTAGTCTGTCTACTTCTTATCTAGTTGAGGCACGTGTGTCAGCATGATAAGGTTTATAGTCTTTGTTGTATGATGCTAACATACAGTTGGGCACTACAGTTTCACAGGGGATTAAATAAAGATGTCCCAAATGGTTTTACATGTATTTCAAGAGAAATCTAAGAAATAATGATTTAGTCTTGTGGGATTTTAAGTATTTAATACTTAAAAGTGATGTTATCGATTTTTTTGAAGAAATGCACAATGTATGTGCTTATAGATGAAGTAACTAGAAAAAATTATCTGTAAATAGAAGTCATGACTATTTTCCTCTTAAGTAGTTTTTTTTTAAACTTGCAGTTAATTTAGATTAAATGCTTTACTCTTATTTTTTAAATAAAACCTTGAACTTTTAAAAGAATTGAATAGGAGAATAAGGTTTACTTTTAACATTTTTTCAAAAGAGTTACTTTCTTATAATAAACTGCAGCAGGGGGGAGTTCTTTATAACTGTTTTTATTCTGTTAAGAGAATGAAAGGTCCAAATATAGCTTTTGTCCACATGTGTAAAAAATTCTAGCTTTTAGCTTTCCCAGAAACAGCAGAGTTTTAACATAAAAGAAACATATTTAGTAGAATTTTGGAACAAGTTGATTCTTGTCATGGGCAGAGGCAAAGCAGACTCAGAAATTGCTAGCAGTTGATGCTTGGGGGTAAAATACTTCCAGACTTTGGGACCACTGCCAGTCAGGATTACACACATGCAGTAGATCCTCTTTGGGGATCATGACAACCCCTTGGAGTACCTTCCTCTTATCACTCATCTTAGGGTTTATGAAGATTTCCGCCATCACTTTTTAAAAAGTTTAATTATTTCATGGATGCAGTTATATGAATAATAACTTCTTTTTGTACCCTTTCTGGCATGACAGCTTCTAGTGAAAGTTCACTTCTTTGTAATAAACCTGACCATTCTTATTTACAGCATTTTTTCCCTCAAAAATTGCTACATAAAAATCAAATGGTTGATATCTGTTTTTAAATATTTTCTGTGCTTCATTTAATCCTGGTATATTTTTTCCTTGAAGTAGATGAGGACAGAGTTTGGTATTAATTCTCCCACTGCATGCATTTCTTTTTGTAGATAATAGAAATCTAGATGACTGTGTTTTGTCTTATTAGATACATCTTTATCTCTACAGTGTGAGTAGCCCTGATTTAATTTAGCCCAATCAGGAATCAATAGAGTAAGAGTAACTAGGAGGATTTTCCAGAACTGGAGGAAGTCTAGGCATAGGAAGAGAAAACATTCATTTGTTCTTTGATCCCTGAATCTAAGCAGATTTTAAGGAGGGGCGGGGGGGTTAATATTAGTTTTTGATTTAATGAACCCTCTTTTCAAAGAGTGATATAAACAGCGGGAAGAAAGAAAGAAGCACTTAGATATCCCTCTTATTTTTTTGTTGAAGTAAAGTTTGTGTTTTGCCATTCTGGTATCCTTTGTATAAACAATTTCCCCTGACCTTAAATAATATTTTCTCCCTTTTAATGGAAAGCTGGAGGAAAACACTAAAATCCTGTTAGTAGTCACTGCAGTTGCAAATCAGGAGAAGAAGAGATGTTTAAGGAAAACAATTTCAGCTTGCAATCAATTATGCAATGTAAAGTGTAGCTGAGATAAAAATGTCATCATTGCAAACTCTTTTCTTTCCTTCTTTATCCTTGGATGTCTAAGCTGGAGTAATGCATGGATCATAAAATTGTGTTAGATTCATTGTGTTTTTGTTATAAATGTATTTTGCAATGGTTATAATAATTGTTAAAAATAGATTTTGTTTCGTATTTTAGAATGCTTAGAATAATAGCTAACAGCTTAATTAGCTAATAGATTAAAGCTAGTAGCTTACTACAGCAGGCATTAGTGCTTTATATTAGTCTTCTCCACTAGTCCTCACAACAACCTTGAGAGTTTGGTATTACAATTCCCATTTTACATTGGAGAAATTAAAACAAAGTAACCATTCAAAATCATGCAGCTGGTGGTGGAGCTAGAATTCACACCCAGGAAGTATGTTCCAGCCCCTCCCCACCAACATAAACATACACACTTCACTGCTGTGCTGTAAGCCTCCATGGTCAAGCTCTGTGAAAGGCTTTAGTGATAAAGATGAGGGATAAGACAAAGAACTGATAAGCTATAATCAGGTTATTTCAGATTAAAAAAAATTTTTTTTTAGGTTTTAGAGTGATACACTTTTACCTGGGGTTTATCTGCAATGCATTCTGTGTAATTATAGATTATATGACAAGATTATTCTTTGAATAGGATCTGAAAAATGGAAAAAAAGGTTAAGGAGTAATTATATGCTTGACAAAAAGATGACTTCTAGAGTTATTTCATAGATTTAATTTTTTTAATTAAAGAATATGACATTGCTGAAAATATAGAAAAAATAGGAAAAGTAAATGTACAATCTTACATTTTAACATTATTTTTAATGCCTTGAGTATCCTACCCATATTTTTATATACATTTTTTTTTCTTAAGAGAAAATTACCCAAGTAAAGTCCATACATTTCTATTGGAAAATTCAGATGTTGGGGAGGAAAAAAATTTTCTCTTTTAATGTTCTTCTGGCTGCTCTAAGAATAAAATTTACATGAGACAAATTAACAGGAGAAAATCATGTTTAATTTTGTACATATAGACAGTTCACTTAGACATGAGATTTCAGGATGGACCTAGAGGGTATAAGGCTAAATGAAATAAGTCAGAGAAAGACAAACACAGTATGACTTCACTCTTATGTGGGACTTAAAACAAGAGAAATATAAGAAACAGACTGTTAAATATAGAGAACAAACCTGATGGTGGCCAGAGGAGGGAGGAGGTAGTTGGGGGCAGGGATACAATAGATAAAGGAAATCAAGAATATGCTTATCTTGATGAGCACTAAGTACTGTATGGAATTGTTGAATCATTGTGTTGTACACTTGAAACTAATTTAACACTTTATGCTGGGGTGCCTGGGTGGCTCAGATCATGATCTCACGGCTCATGAGTTCAAGCCCTGTGTCTGTGCTGACAGCTCAGAGCCTGGAGCCTGCTTCAGATTCTGTCTGTCTCTCTCTCTGCCCCTCCCCTGCTCATGGTCTGTCTCTCAAAAATAAACAAACATTAAAAAATTTAAGAAATATAACACTGTATGTTAATGATACTTCAATAAAAAAAAAATTACCTTCCAAAAAACCCCACATTAATCCATTGTGATAGAGATGAGAATAATAGTTATTTTTCAGGATGTTATTGCTAGTGGGATAGGTGAGTGAGTCTGCTGTGGTGTTAGAAATGCTTTATAGCTTGATCTGAATGGTAGTTACAGAGGGATACACAAATGGAAATATTTATCAGGTTGTTTGCTTAATATTTTTGTACTTTATGTAACTTACGCCTCAATTTAAAAAAAAAAAGGGAGAAAAAAGAAGAAAAAAATGTGATTCCAAAAACAGGCAACATGAGATATATAATGTCATTCTGGACCTGAGGAGAAGGGAATAGGAGTCCAAGCTTCAAACGGAAGGAAGGCAATTCACAGGAAGAATGGAAAGAGTCAATGCTTGGTAAACAAATGTTTGCTGGGCCACCTAGAAACAGTGGCATATAGAGGACTTTGATCAAGCAGGCCTTGCTGGGTTCCTTCCTGTGTACCATACCTAGTTCATATTATGCTGTCGTTACATAGGGTGATAATTCCCTTCCTGGTGCAGGTCCTAGGTCTACATTTTTTTTCAGGCAGATGTTGGAGGGAAGGTCAAATTTTCTTCCTGAGCCTTTTAGGGCTTGATTGTTTTCAGCTGGAAATAATCTTCATGCCAAAGTTGTACATTTTGGGGTGATTTGTTTGAACTCCTTTACAAACAATTGAAAGAAATGCAGAGTGAAAGTTTCTTTTCTTTTCACATTTGCCCTTCTTGCCCAGCCTCACTCTACTTCCTAAAGCGAACTACTAATACCAGTTTTGTTAATGCAATTTAAATACATATGTACACATACTTTTTACATAACATGTTTTTTACATGTAATCATGTATCCTGCTTTTTTCACTTATTGATCATACTCTTCTATGTTGCTACATAATCTTCATATTTCATACATAAATGACTAAATTATATTCAATTGGCTAGACATACCATAATTTATTTAACCTATTGCTAGGCATTTGGATCATTTCCAGTTTCTCATTCTTTTATCCTCTAGTCATCTTGCTGTTTATAGATTTAACATGTTCTGGATCATTTCCTTTCCTTGGTGTAGATTCCTCGAGGTAGGTTACTGGAAGAGGCTCAAGTATTTTGGGGTTTGAGAGACAGCGATACTATCAAAACTGTAGACAAACAGTTGTCCTAGTTGGCAATGCCACCAGCATGTGCCCCAGTATTTCTGTAGCTGGGAGAGACTTATAAAAAGACCAGACATGACAGCCAAGCTGAATGCACATACTTAATTTGTTGCATGGAAAACGCAGGTTCTTCCAAATTCCTTGGAAAAGCCTCCACCTCCAACTTGGATACTTTCTGTTCTGGAAAGTAGTTTAACAAGAAAAGCCAGTTGACTTGTGTATAAAGTTTTATACCAGAGGCAGGTGCTGGCCAACTAGTCCGGAAAATGTTAAGTTTAGTAGGGAGAGATTATTCTTTTTAATCTAATAACCCTTATTTTGGTACTATGTTGTCTTAATCTTGAACTAAAAAATCTATCACTTCATTCAATGTTTGCTTTATAACCTTTTCATAGATGCCAAAAATCCCATGGATATGTTTCTAGTATTTAGTGAATTCATGTAACTTTTTGCTTTGTGATATTTTGATTCAGAATTAACTCAAGGAGATTATTTGAAATAGATGCTTTGTAAAGTTAATTGTTGGCTTTTGGTGGTCATCGATAACTTTTGCATTTGTTTTGTTGTTTTTGTAATTTATCATGAATATCTGCTAATCACAATTTCTACCAATGATTACCAGTTGATTAGATTCTGAGAAAGGGTCATTCATCGTGCCTTTTGGTAAAAACAAAGACAGGTGCAAAGTCAGTGTAGTGTGTAGCTTATTTAGGAAATTATTTAGTCCAGCCTGCTAATTTTATAGATGAGAAATCTTTGGGGGCTTGTGATACCTTTTGAGAACCAGTTGGAATCTTGGGTTCTTCTCTTCCAGTTAAAGCCTCATCAACATTTTCTTTGTAATCCGCTTGTTTACAGACCACAGAGCAGTTCATAAACCTCTACTTTGGCCTGTTTTACTCTCTTCACTTTAGGGAAGTTTTTATTTTCAGCCTTATGGCCATGGATTTTTCTAGAGAGCAAAAGTTAGGCTTGACCCTGGTCATCCATATTCTTAGGATGATGCCTTATAGAAGAGGAACTAATTGAATCTAATTTAAAAATTGCTTCATGGAGAAAAATAGGGCTAGAGTCTGTATTTGCTTTTTTTGTAATCCTGTGCAATTTTCTGGACTTAAAAGTTAACCTCTTACAATATTTTTTTAAGTAAGGAAGAGCACCATACTTCAGTAAGACTAGCTTTCATGAATATTCTCTCGTTGTATTTTTAGAATATTTTAATTGTAGTGTGATGCAGCTGCCAGACTCGCAGCACAGAGTGTTGGAAAGCTCCATAGTCATTAGAGGTTCGCCTCCACAGAAGTTTAATTTTCAGAGCCCAAGGACTGTTGCAATGAAGCAGCATTTACCCAGAAGGAGCATTCTGCTTTTCCTTGCGCATTTCAGGCTTTTCCCAAGACTTGAAATAATACAAGTTTTATTTAAAATTTTCTTTGTTTTGTGATGGTTTATGGCAAGTTTTGCTAAATATGAGCATGAAGACGTTTGATTATATTTGAAAATATCATTCTTTGTTTGCCCACATACTAAGTCATTAAAATGCCATTTAAGATATGAGTTATGGAAGGTATTTAAATATCTGTGTCTGGGTACTTATTGAAACTGACATTAGGTTACATGGTTGTGTTTCTGAAGGATTAAGTTTATTAAACACCTAGTCTGTAGTATCACTTATGGTATATATTTTTAGAAGTAAAATATGGTTGACACATCGTTGTGAAATGGAAAGCAAAAGTTGTGCAAATGGATACTTGTGGAAGTCTCATTAGGCAACTTAACCCAGATTTTAACATTTTCACTTAATATAGTAGCCAAGATTTTTACATGTAGATAAAAAATAAAATTTTGAAACTTTTCTAGAAGTTTTAAAATTGATTTTCACCGCCAGATCATTCCTGCCCAGGCGGCACCAGTCAATGTCTTAATCACTAGTTTAGCCTCTAGGATTTAAGAGGGTTGTGGTCAGTGTGATTGTGCCCTGAGGAGCTGATTGTGTGCATCAGAGTCAGGAAATGAAAATTGAAATTTGATTTAAACATACTCATTTCCTATGACACACAGTCACACTCTAATATTGAATGACACAAATTTCACACTTAAGCAATGGGGAATGTCATTAAAGATTTTTTTTAACGATGGGACTAACCCTTAGTGCCAAATATTGTGGCAGACTATTTACACATGTTGTCATTTAATTCTGTGATCACCCTGAGGGAGGCATATGGTGATATCTCTGCAAGGAATGCTATATTGCATACCCAACGAACTCTAGTCCTTTGATGTCAGTTAGACATCTTGCATATGATAGTGCATTTATGTCTGCCTTTGCTCCAGACATTTTTCTATTTACTCTCAGAACTTGTTATCAAGATTCAAAGGAAGATCAGATTTATCACTGTATAATCATTTTTAATGATTTTCCAGAATCAGTTATGTAGCATGATTATTTACTTTAATCTTTAGACTTAGCTCCAAAGAGCTTCTTAGACTTTTCTCAAAACTTCTGTTCACCTTCACATGATGAAGAGTTTATTTTCATTTAGTAACTCAAGATGTCCTAGATTTGGTCTATGGAACCGTTTGCAAGTTAGATCCTATGTCTTTTTGACATATTTAAGGATACATAGGAGAGTAAGGTTTATAGGGAACCCTGTCAGGGTCATGATTAGACTTTGTGGCAAACAAAAACACCATAACAATTCTGTATCCCAGTGATTACTCCAGGTCTCCTGTTCTCAGGTGTCCTCTTTTTTTTTTTTTTTTTTTTTTTTTTAAATGTTTTTACTCATTTTTGAGAGACAGCATGAGTCAGGGAGGGGCAGAGAGAGATGGAGACAGAATCTGAAGCAGGCTCCAGACTCTGACCTGTCAGCACAGAGCCCAATGCTGGGGTTGAACTCATGAGGTGTGAGATCATGACCTGAGCTAAAGTCAAACGCTTAACTGACTGAGCCACCCAGGTGCCCTGAGAGAACTTTGTTCTTAAGGGGCTTGTGAGTATTGAGGCATCTAGAGATCCAGTGACTGTCTGGTAGAATGTGTACTGGTATCTAATGGGTAGAGGCTAGGGATGCTGCTACATATCTTACAGTGCACAGGACTTCCCTCCACAGCAAAGAATGAGCTGGTTCAAAACATCAGTAGTGCAGAGATTAAGAAGTGATAGCCTAATTTAATGGATATAAGGAGGGGGATATAAGGATATGGGGATTTTGAGAAGGAAATGCAAGTTGTTTTGGAGTGGCCAGTGTAAGAGATGTAGGTAGGTATATATGGTTGAGTATAGGTTTTTGAAATTAGGTCAAGGGCAAGATTATGCACAGCATACACTGTATTTCCAAAGGATGGGAACCTCAAAAATTGGGCTATGGATCTACATTGACGAATTGGAAGAGGATCAGATTTGCATTTTAGAAAGTTCACTTGGAGAGTGTGAAATGAGTTAAGAAAGATGATGAATCCTAAAGGATTCCCTGTCCCAGAATGTGGGAAGTTGTTTAAGGTAATATTATTTCATTGTTGTAATATGTTTTATGCCCATGGGAGGTTGTTCCTAAACTGTATTCCAGATAAGAAGCAGACATTCCTAAAGAAATTTATGTAGTTTCAGAGAGTAAAGGTTTGGTTTTAGCAGGAAATGGGAAAATTGGTGTAGTGGAGTTTCTTAAATCCATGGACAGAAAGTGTTTGGAGATTATAGAAAATCTTCACAGTGTGAAAAAGTGGTATTTTACTGCAATTCATTAATTTTCCTTTGTTTTTTATGCTGTCAAATCATTTCAGATGTTTGTGGCAGGATGGATATCAGTATTGTTATTCAGAAGAAATGCTGAATGTAGGTAATACTGCCTTTTCTTATTTTTACTGGAATTTTGACTACTTTTTCCCTTCCTTTCACAGTATACACCTGATATGATCAGGTGATCTGTGACCACAAGGTAAATTTATATTTGAGAAAATCTGTTGTAGTATGAAAAGTTCTGCAGTATTCTATCTCCAGTAACACATTTATTGTGAATGACTTAAAAATATAGTCACTATGATAACTAGGAAACCTGAATACAAAAGTGCTTCTTGGTTAAAAAGAAAAAAAGAGAAGAATACTTTTCCTTAAAATTATTATAGTGGGATAGAAAACAAATGGTCCAGTCTTCATTAGTCAATTATGATGTGATCTAATGGAATACTTTATAAATTTTAATAGCTTCAAAAATGTAAATGCTCATGTGCTTTGGCTAATAAGATGTTATCAGAATTATATTGTTCAAAGTAATTTATTGAAGAATTATCCCTACTTTATTTTAAAAATCAATAGTGTTCTACCACTCTGGAAAACAGTATGGGGGTTCCTCAGAAACTTAAAAATAGACCTACCCTGTTATCCAGCAATCACCACCAGGTATTTACCTAAAGGATACAAAAATACTGTTTGGAAGGGGCACATGCACCCTGATGTTTATAGCAGCATTATCAACAATAGCAAATTATGGAGAAAGCCCAAATGTTCATTGACTGATGAATGGATAAAGAAGATGTGGGGTGTGTGTGTGTGTGTGTGTGTGTATGTATGTATGTATATATATGTCTATATATCTATATATCTATATATATCTATATATCTATATATCTATCTATCTATATCTATCTATCTATCTATATATATATATACATACACACATACACACACACACATACAATGGAGTATTAGCCATCAAAAATAATGAAATCTTGCCATTTGCAACCATGTGGATGGTGCTAAAGTATATTATGCTAAGCCAAATAAGTCAGAGAAAGACAAATACTGTATGACTTCGCTTACATATGGAATTTATGAAACAAAATGGATGAACATACGGGAAGGGGTAAAAAGAGAAGAGAGGGGAAACAAACCACGTGAGACTCTTAATGGTAGGGAACAAACAGAGTTGATGAAGGGAGGTGGGTGGAAGATGGGCTAGATGGGTGATGGGTACTAAGGAGGGCACTTGTGATTAGCATTGGGTGTTGTATGTAAGTGATGAATCACTAAATTCTCCTGAACTATTATTACACTCTATGTTAACTGGAATTAAAAAAAATTAATTTGAAACAAAAAATAAAAATAAAAGTAATGATTAGAGTATTGCAATGAAGTTGATGATTTTATACTAAAAAAAAAATCCCTTCTTGTCCAAAATATTAAGTGGAAGAGGTCATCTTTTTCTGAAGTTCGAAAACCTGTGTGGTTAAGTCCATCTATTTCACTTTTTAATAAAAAACCTAAACACTTAACAGGGGAAAAAATAAAAAATGTTTCTTCCTAAAATCAAAATTTTCTTTAGGGGCACCTTGGCAGCTCAGTCAGTCAAGCATCTGACTTTTGATTTCAGCTCAGGTCATGATCTCATAGTTCATGAGTTTGAGCCCCACGTTGGGCTCTGTGCTGACAGCCTGGAGCCTGCTTGGGGTTCTCTCTCTCCTTCTCTCTCTGTCTCTCTGCCCCTCCCCTGCTCTCTCTTGAGCATACTCTTTCAAAATAAACATTTTAAAAAAGTTTTCTACTTTACTCATGGAAATAGAAATTGCTTTCTCAGAACCTGGAGCCTGTTTCAGATTCTGTGTCTCCCTCTCTCTGACCCTCCCCCGTTCATGCTCTGTCTCTCTCTGTCTCAAAAATAAATAAATGTTAAAAAAAAAAAAATTAAAAGAAAAAAAAATTGCTTTGACGGAGTGCCTAATCTCCATTAATGATTTGGCTTTTCATGCAGTTGTGTTTGCAATTTTCGTACTGATATATTTAGATTAATTGAGTGACACATAAAATTCTGTGTCATTTATGTTGTATAATGGTTCCTGGTTAACGACTTCCTCAAACTATGTTTAAAGCAGTTTAGACATTGATATAGGGAAATGAGATATATAAAATATAGATAGGTCATCTGTAAATTTTATGTATATTAAAAATATGTAAAAATTTCCTTGTTAAGTCAACATCCACTGTGCTAGTCTATACTTAATCAATCTGTAATGCTAAAGCAAATCTGTGGTGCTCAGAAGTGCTTAACACGTATTCACTGAGAGCCTCTGACTGCCAGCTCATCTAGAATGCAGGTGAGGTAAAGCCCCAACTCTTGAGGTGCTTTTGCTCTATTTGGCAAAGAAATTGAAAACACATGCCATAATTAGACAATGACAAAAGGCCAATAGATATTGCTTTTCAGCTAAAGGACAGAAGTGGGAACCAGAGGAATTGGGAAGAGTTCATGAAGAAATAGAATGCAAAATGCTCTTTAACTGGGGAGACATTTAGAGAGACTATTCCCACTAACCACACACAGCAGCAGGCAAAGCGAGAATGAAAACAAATGGCAGTACCAAGGGCAATGGGGTGAATGTCAGGACAGAGTAGGAAATGAATTTGGAGAAACTTAGAGTGGGGAGTGGATAAAGGTTTGCACAGAGGCCTGTGTGGAGGGAGAATGTCCGCTTTTGATGAAGCAGCCATGTAATAAGACTGTGCTTTGGAGTCAGTCTGCCTCTGGACTGATGCTCAGGTGGAAGGAGGGTTGTATAACCCCATCAACAGTCTCTGTCTGGTCCAGAGTAGCGTGGTAGAAGGGAGACAAGGGCAGAAGATGTGAAGCAGAGATAACAGACTGGGTGTAAGATCCCTAACTTGGACTGCTGGGAAAATTGGAGAGTGCTAAGAACAACTTGGAGAAATTGGAGAAACTGGGAAAATTGGAGAGTGCTAAGAACTACCCCAGTGCCCTTTATGCAATTGCCAAACCATAGAGTTGGCATGAAGTACTACCGCAGAAACTCTTCAAATTCTTGGTTTCTTAAGGGACCACTAAAGGTTTAAAGTTTACTCTGAAGAGCATGGAATAAATTCAGAAAGAAATATCAAGAAATATCAGAAATATTAAAGACCGGGAGTATGGTTTATACAGTAACTTGATCTTTTGTTTAAGGGGGCATGGCAGCTTGTTATGATATTTGAGGTAGAAAAAGTCCGATACATTTTCATCTAGGAGTAAATTAAATTCATTTTAAAAAATAACCACTGTAATGTTGGGGCTGAGGGAGAAATAATGTGGTTTTTTCTTTTTTTTGGAATTACATGTCACAAATCACTTGTGTGGAAGTTTAAAAAAATATTATGTGAAGAAAAATAAACTATTATTTTTACCTGAGTAAAACTTAAACCTAGTTTATGTAGCATATATCCTTGGTTTGCTGTTAGGCTGATATGACTCCAGAAAAAAGTGACAACTATATTGTGACTGGAGCACATTTTGCAAGATATGTATAAGCTTGTGAGGTATCCTGTGAGAAAATAGCTGAGGTCCCGTTTTAATGTTACCTGGGTCCCTTATCTGAGCCTATGACTATCCTAGGTTACCAGAGGCACTGGGTCCTAGAGTCACTGTTTCTCATCAGAAAACTTTTTATTAGAGATAGAAATGCTGTAGGAGTGCTGGGGGACACTCCTACACCCTGGTCACCCTGTTGCACCTTAAGAGACCTCTCTGTCCCTTCTCTAGGTAACTTGTATGACCTCTCCTCCTGGGCAGAAGTGAGCCTCCCTTTCTTGGAACTAACCCACTGAGTAGTGGTGTGGAACTCCAGGAGGCAGGACCAGCTACTTAATTTGTGGGGCCCAGTGCAAAGTGACAATTCAAAGCTCCTTGTTCAAAATTTAAGAATTTTAAGACTTTGGGGCGCCTGGGTGGCTCAGTCGGTTTAGTGTCCGACTCTTGATTTCGGCTTGGGTCATGATCCCAGGGTCATGGATCTTAGCCCTGCTTGAGATATTCCCTCCCTCCCTCCCTCCCTCCCTCCTCCTCCTCTCCCTCTCCCTCCTCCTCCTCTCCCTCTCCCTCCTCCTCCTCTCCCTCTCCCTCCTCCTCCTCTCCCTCTCCCTCCTCTCCCTCTCCCTCCCCCTCCTCTCCCTCTCCCTCCTCCTCTCCCTCTCCCTCCTCCTCTCCCTCTCCCTCCTCCTCTCCCTCTCCCTCCTCCTCTCCCTCTCCCTCCTCCTCTCCCTCTCCCTCCTCCTCTCCCTCTCCCTCCTCCTCTCCCTCTCCCTCCTCCTCTCCCTCTCCCTCCTCCTCTCCCTCTCCCTCCTCCTCTCCCTCTCCCTCCTCCTCTCCCTCTCCCTCCTCCTCTCCCTCTCCCTCCTCCTCTCCCTCTCCCTCCTCCTCTCCCTCTCCCTCCTCCTCTCCCTCTCCCTCCTCCTCTCCCTCTCCCTCCTCCTCTCCCTCTCCCTCCTCCTCTCCCTCTCCCTCCCCCTCCCCTTCCCCCTCCCCCTCCCCCTCCCTCTCCCTCCCTCTCCCTCCCCCTCTCCCTCTCCCTCCCTCTCCCTCTCCCTCCTTCTCTCCCTCTCCCTCTCCCCCACCCCCTGCCCCTGTCCCTTACTGTCTCTCTCTCTCTCTCCCGAATAAAAATAAAGAATTTAAGATTTCAACATCAGACTATTAAAGCAAGCCTAGGCTTTGTGTACCTGTACAGGTCACATGCCCATAGAGCCAGCCCTGTGTGTGGGCATAAGCTGTAGTATCCTGGCCTTCTCTCAGGGTCTTGTGAGGCATAGGAAAAGCTTGTCCAGCTTTCTGTCTGGATAGAAGAAAGTACACAGGAGTCTGGCTGCTGCTTCTACCTTCTCTTCACACACCTCTGCACATGATCCAGTGTTAAGGAGAGTGGTAGCTTCTCCATGCCCTCTTCATTCAGATTGGTTTTGTTAGTAGGAGCATTGTTCCTACATGACTGGTTGACTGCCCTGGCATTTGAGTGCTAGGCTGTGTGCTGAACATTATGTAGGGAGCAGTGCTGGGAAAGTAGAGGTTTTGTTTTAAGGAACAATAGCAAGATGAGTGCCAAGGGTGGTAGATTTGATATTTGCTTTTCACTGTCATTACTAAAGTTGCTGCGAACAGTTAGCAAATACTGGTCTATTGCCCCTAGGGGAAGCACAAGGTCAGGTTCCTGTGAGCCTATGGTCACAATTTTCGTCAACCATTTAATACATACTCTTGTTTTACATATATCTCTGTTTAAAGACACCTTGTTTAACATATGTATTATTGATTCTTGTGCGTTGAACTCCCCATCAGCAGCACTGTAATTCATGTCTGAGTAAAGTGTATCTAGCACTTGTATTTTCTCTGTGAAACACATCGCAACCTTCTTGAACTTAGGAATGCTAGATGGCACTTGAGCACTGTGCTTGGGGACCATTTTAAGCAGAAAACCAACAAAAAGCTCAAAAATGCAAACTCATGGGACTAAACAGATGACAAAAAGTGCACGAACTGAAACAAGATGGCAAATCACCACTTTGTTCAGCCCCAGCCGGGAATGTGTGTGTTGGGCAATTCAAAATTTTCACCACTGTGTGCATGTCAACAAATGACCACAAAAACAGCATGTGTATTGATTTGGGGGCTAAAGATAAATTTTAGGAAGTAGGCAGATTTGCAAATACGGAGTCTGTGAGTGATAAGGATCAAATATACTTTGAATTTCAGCTATTCCTCACAGAGAGCAGGTCTGTGTTGTAAAAACATTTATTAACGTGGCAGAAAGAGTTTACTCTATTTTTTAGGGGATGATATAGTAGGATGTAATACATTTGTCTATGAGAACCCAAGGCAATGTTTTTAAAAATTTGGGAAGGCTGAATCAGAGGATGGGGGGAAAAGTTATTCCGTGTCAGACATTCCCAAATTAAACCTAAAATGCATATGCTTCTTATAAGAGAATGTGAAGAAGGTGTCATGGGCTTGATAACTGATTGTGCTAATAACAATTATTAAGTGTCAGCTAATTACAGTGTGTAGAAATAAAATGTCTGATAGTAGGTTGCATTAGTTTCAGTTCTTGAGTCATCTCCTATAAACAAGGGTTGAAACAAGGGTTGTAACAAGGTGAGGAGATGAGAGGAATTCAGACAGGAAAGGGGTTTTGCATGCTGTTAGCAGAGACTGATATGGCCCCAAATAGTGTTTATTCTCTATTCCACAATTAAAAGAATTGCATTGGAAAGCAGAATTTAGTGAGTATTTGTGATACAGTGTTGAAATTCACAAAATGAGGTCACACATTTTCAAAGCATTCTCTTCTGAATTTCACTATTGTGTTCAAAATATTTTGAGACATTCCTGTGGTAGGGACGGTTGTGTGAAAGAAATAAGATAAGGCAGTGCTTGATACATTGACGAGATAACTGAAAATGTCTGATGAAAATTTCAGTCACTTGTAAGAAGCAGTTTGTCTTTGTGTGTGTGTAGGGAGGGATTGTGTGTCAGTGTTCTTTGTTTTATTGGTATCTTTCAGCAAAGGTTTAAAATATTTACTTTTTAAAAAAAACTTTTTTTTAAGTTTATTTATTTTTGAGACAGAGCATGAGCGGGGGAGGGTCAGAGAGAGAGGGAGACACAGAATCCAAAACAGGCTCCAGGCTGTGAGCTGTCAGCACAGAGCCCCACGTGGGGCTCGAACTCACTGCAAGATCATGACCTGAGCCGAAGTCGGACGCTTAACCAACTGAGCCACCCAGGTGCCCCTAAAATATTTACTTTTTTTTTTTCTCCCTTCTAAAAACCTCTACTGTGTTTTGCAGCCTGGTGTGCTATTGGTTTGTAGTTGTTCATCACAGCAGTTTCCTGAAAGTGTGTTCTTTCTCCTTGCAGCCTTCCATTTCACTAAGGAGACTAGGTGAACAAAACCCCCCTTCTCCCTTTAGATACTGTTTTGCCCTTTAAGTGAGTACATCTTTCTAAATAATTGTTTACTGACTTGCCTAAGCTGAAGGATAATGTAGGACTGCTGATTATGAGGAAATCTCAGTTTCATTTTAATAATGAAATGGCTGCTTATAATGCTTTTAAGCAATTTATGGACTCATTTAGAAGATTGTTTTATATAAACTACTGTTTTTCTTTATTTCTGGAGCATTTGTTTGAAAAAAAAATCAAAATCGATCTCCCTCTCTCCCTCCTTCTCCCATATACACTCACACTGTGTGTGTATGTGTGTGTATGTGTCTATCAGAGTTTCAGGGTATATTTAGGAGAAGCTAAATTCTTGGAGATTCATGGTGCATATTATTACATTAATGTATTTGAAAAATCCTGCCGTGAAGAAACCTGCTAGAACATTTCTCAAATTGTTTGGTCATGGAACCTTTTCATGCAGAATACCCTATTAATATCCCCTTAGACTAATGTTCTATAAAATGCTGCCCTAAAGACAATTGCTTGGATGTTATCACTTAGTCAAATATAGTTAGTATCTAACTATGTACCAGACTCTGGGATAAGTGGAAGGCATACAACAGGTGACAGTGTCCTCAAAAAGAGCAGCGAAGAATAATGAAATACAATGTGATAGAGTAAGTGTGAGGTGCTGTGAAAGAATGTAAGAGGGGTACCCAACCCACATGTGGCAGGGAAAGCCACTTGAAGGAAGCATTAGGGTTCATTCATTTTGCGAAAATGTCTTCTAGAATGGAGGATACAGCTGTGAATAAGATCAGGTCTCTGTTCTCATGAAGGTTGAATACCATTGGAGGAAGGCAGATAATAAGTAAATTAAAATTTTTGATACTGAAAAGTGCTCTGACGAAGATGAAGAAGGTAGCTGAAGTTGGGTTGACAAGAAATTTGGGTTTTCTCACTTGTGGGCACTGAGAGAACAATTGAGTCATTGAGTTTTGACCCCACCCCATCAATCAGGGACCATAGAAGCTGGATGAGGAAGGAAGCCAAGTCTAGAAGAATCCCATAGAAGGTGGAAGGAGTGTGGTTAAGGGACTAACATTCCAGAGATCAATGGATACATGTAGTAGGACTGGGAGAGAAGAACAGGAAGTTTGTGGTCATGGGAGATGTTTTAAGGATTCATAAGTGGGTTCCTCTGAATGATAGCGTCCAAGATGTGGCAGTGGTCTAGGGTGGCCAAAGAACTGTGGCAGTACTGGCCACAATGGAGCTGAATAGGTTGTCCTGACTGTCAATTTAGTCATGATATCACCCAAGAAAATAGAAATACTTGGGATGGAGATGCCATGAACCCAGGTCTAAAACCTTTGGAGGAAGAAAGGAATGCCAGAACTGGAAAATACAAAGTGGTGTAACTAGGTGATGAGAGACTCAAAGGAATAGGGCATGACAAAAAATAAGGGTAGAGACGTGATTGGAAAAGTTACTGTGAGTGGGCAGTAGCAGATGCTTCCTTCTTACTCTGACTCAGAGGAAATGGGGTCTAGGGCAAGGAGCAGCCTCCAGGGATCTTGGAATGTGGTTTCACAGATCGACCTTGTTTCTAAAGAGGCTGTGACTTTTCCATGTAGTTAGCAACTGGTAGACACCAAACTTAATCTTCTGACTACGCCACTTTATCTTAGTGCATTTTATCTTAGGTGCCGAGATGTAAAAGCTACAAGATAAAAAGTAATCACAAATACATCAAGCAGCCAAAGAAATACTTCTTTCATGAGTGCTTTTGGTACTGTATCTACTGTGTGGAGTTGAGTACATAATGAACCAAGCTTCTGGATTTTCATGCAGATAGTTTTTGAATTATGGACATCTTATATTTGAAAAGTTAACTTATTCACCAAATGATTGCTCCCAGATCTCCATCTGTGACCACGTTTACCTCCTCACCCCCTGTTCCCATACTCCTGTCAGGTTCCTCTTGTCCCTTCCATCCTGCCTTGGTCCTGACAATGGCTAGAAGTTTTGCAGGAAACCCAAGCCTATACCTCACCCGTGGAGACCTTTGAGAGGTCATTGCTTCAAATACATTTTCCTTTGAGTCATTCTGAGAGATACTGATGCTGGAGTGGTTTAATTTAGAGATTAAGAATGAGGGCTTTGGGGGCACCTGGGTACTTTAGAGATTAAGAGTGAGGGCTTTGGGGGCACTTGGGTGGCTCAGTTAAGCAATCAACTCTTGATTTCTGCTCAGGTCATGATTCCAGGGTTGTAGGATCGAGCCTCACACTCAGGGTAGCCTGCTTGGGATTCTCTCTCTCTCTCTCTCTCTCTCTCTTTCTCTCTCTCTCTCTCTCTCTCTCTCTTTCTCTCTTTCTCTCTTTCTTTCTCTTTCTCTTTCTGTCTGTCTCTCTGCCCCACTCATGCTCGTTCCCCCTCCCCCTCCCCCTCCCCCTCCCCCTCCCCCTCCCCCTCCCCCTCCCCCTCCCCCTCCCTCTCTCTCTCCCTCTCCCTCTCCCTCTCCCTCTCCCTCTCCCTCTCCCTCTCAAATAGAAGGAAGGAAAGAAAGAAAGAGGGCTTTGTAGTTGGACAGACATGAATTTGATTCCTGGAGCCACTTTTTATTAATGGCGTGACCTTCATCAAAGTACTTATTAACCTTATTGTTTTCTTTTCTGAATGTGAATGAAGATTTATGTTAAAGTATTTAGCACAGGGCTAACACATGGTACTTGACTGACAAATTGTAGTGGTTCTCATTAGCATTTCCATAGGTTCTGGGAACCATCATTGTAAAATGCGCCTGGAATTGACTGGGTTTGGTGGGGAGGGATATTTGGAATCTGTTATCCCAGCAGGAGTAGATTGATTCTTGACATTCTTCACTGTGAACTTGACATGCCTTAAGACCCAGTCTCATACAGATTTTAAAGGCCTACCTAAGAGGGAAAGTGAGGCAAAATCTGGACTTTAAATAGCCTGGCCCTTAATCTTTTGGGACTGTCAATTAAGGGTTCTTAACCATAGCTACATCTCAAGCATCTGTGAAGATCTAAGCATCTTCACATCTAAGCATCTGTGAAGCTTAAAAAAAATATTCATAGGCTTCATACCCTAGGAGATTTTCATTTATAGGCCTGGGGTAGGGCCTGTACAAATAATTTTAAAATATGTATAAATAAGTGCATGAACTGGTGAAGTTAGAAGGTAGGATTAATAATTAAAACTTCCCAAAGCTGTTGGGATTAGGTAAGGTAATTGGTGAAATTGCCTCGCATGTTACTGAAATTCAAAACTTGTGTTAGTTATCTTTTGTTGCATAATAAATCACCCCAAACTCGATGGTATTCAGAAGTAAGCATTTGTTTCTCACCCTTTAAATGTTGGCCACAGCAGCTCTGCTGATCCCAGCTGAGCTGCAAGACAGCAGGGAATGGGTTGAGACTGGCCGGGACAACAGCCCACAGCTTTCCTCCACATGTCTCTCATCCTTCTTCAACTAGCCCCGACCTCATGGTATACCAGAAGCACAGGAGAGCAAGTGGAAGTACACATGGCCTCTTGAAGCTTAAATTCAGAACATTACATCTGCCTCATTCTGTTGACCAAAGTGGCATATGGCCAAGGGATGGAGAATGTAGGACAGTCTATCACAGAAGTCTGAGACATAAGTGAATGTTGAATGACTGCACATGAAAATAAATGCCTGTGAAGGACCTATTCTACCTTAGGCTCAACTGGTAAAGTGCCAAGGAAAAGTGACCAGGAATTACCCACAGAAAAGGATTAATTATATTTATTAGTTATTCTAGGAGTTAAATAAGATTTTAGGGGCCAGGATTTTGGAAACTTATCTCCATTTATAACTTTTCCTCCCCATAGGGAAATTTATACAGGATTTCAAATGAGTTTTGGAAAACTATTCATAAAATGTGAGCACCTGTATTTTCCATATTGCTTAAAGTCACACTCCATAATAAAATGTTATAAAATGGTGTTATTAAACCCCTAAACCACATCCTTTTCAGCTACCATCTAATTATGATGTTTCATATCCAGGGAAACCTGTGGGAATCCTTGCACATTGGATTTTAACATAGAGGAATTGGGTACTATATATGATACTTTGATTAGGGCAACATGGAATAGATTTGTATCTCTGCCCATTCTTCATTTGTAATGATATCTACCCTTCACAAGTTCATTATTGATTTCAGACGTAATAAGTGTGTGAAAGTAGCTTCAAGGTTATCCAATATCATAAACCAGTAATAGGAGTAGTTTCTTTAAGAGCATAGAGAGTAAGCTTTGGGCTCCACAGCCAAATTATCTGGCTTGATTTCTGGCTTTGCCACCTAGTTGTGGGATGTAGGGCTAGATATGTAATCTCCCTATGACTGTTCTTCCTTGTTTGAAAAGCAAATAAGACTCTTGCCTACCTTCTAAGGTATTGTGAGGATTCAGTGAGGTCTGGTGTATGTAAACCTCTTAGCTGGGCGCTGTGCCTGACCCTATTGTAAGTGCTCAGTAAAGGTTATATTTTTTTGCTACAGTAAATGGAATACAAATAAAGTTGCTATTTGACCAATTAAATGCTTAACAATTTTAAAGCAAGTATAAGATATGTGGTAAATTTTGTAAATTTAGGAATCTGAGTGGAAAAGTTTGAAGAGTTGTATCTGTTTTTGGATTTTTCAAGTCTTATTTAAGTGTGAGAATTATTTTGCAAAAAGAAATCAAACATTTATGGTGGACCTGCCACGTGTACAGAATGTGTTAAACCTGGCAAATAACTTCAGATATGGTCTCCACCTTAAAAAACTAGCAAGTAGTTGGAAAAAACAAAAATGATCACATTTGAGGTGGTGCCAGCACTGAGAGATACAATGCAGACTAGGTGTGTAAAAGGAGTGTCTGTCCAGAGTACTGGGCAGGTGCCAGTGAAATGATATCCTTAACTTGATAAGCATGTATTCAGACAACTGCTCAGTGGCAAGCCACAGCAGAGTGTGGTTATGTAGGAACTTACACAGGGATGCAGAATTAAGTGGTGATTTTACAAGGTGTTTGCAGTGGAAATGAGAATCCGCAAAGGGAGAAGGGGAGTTTTGTAGTTGATGTTAACAGTGCTTCTGAAGACTCTGAAAGGGCTTCTTTGCAGGAGATTGCAGAAAAAAGCTAAGTCAGCACATGCTGTGGGTCTCCTTACAGAGTGAATGTAGTCATGCATCATTAACAACGAGGTGGTGTTGGCTGTTGCTGGGAGAGGCAGAAGCTGGCTTATTCAGGGTACGGTGGCTCTGCAGTGCCAAAGCTAATGCCATTTTTTTTTAAGCTTTAAATTAGTTAACATACAGTATAATATTAGTTTCAGGTGTACAATACAGTGATTCAGCGGTCATCCCATTTTTAACAACTATAGCTGACTGTTGAGCAACACGGGTTTGAACTGCACGGGTTCACTCATACGTGGATTTTTAAAAAAATACAGTACAGTACTATAAATGTATTTTCTCTTCCTTACGACTTTGTTAATAACATTTTCTTTTTCTCTTAATAACATTTTCTTTTCTGTATAATGAAGTGTATAATACATATACAAAATATGTGTTAATCTACTGTTTATGTTATCGGCAAGGCTTCTGGTCAAGAGTAGGTTAAAGTAAAGTTTTGGGGGGAGTCAAAAGTTATATGTGAATTTTCTTTTTTTTTCTTGGTAATGATTTTTATTATTTTTAATATAATTTATTGTCAAGGTAGCTAACATACAGTGTATTCAGTGTGCTCTTGGCTTCAGGAGTAGATTCCCATGATTCATTGCTTACATACAACACCCACTGCTCATCCCAATGGATGAGGAGTGCCCTCCTCAATGCCCATCACCCATTTTCCCCTCTCCCCCACCCGCCCCATCAACCCTCAATTTGTTCTCTGTATTTAAGAGTCTCTTATGGTTTGCCTCCCTCTTTATTTGAAACTATTTTTTCCCCTTTCCTTCCCCCATGGTCTTCTGTTAAGTTTCTCAAATTCCACATATGAGTGAAAATGTGAATCTTTCTCTGACTTGTTTCACTTAGCATAATATCCTCCAGTTCCATCCATGTTGTTGCAGATGGCAAGATTTCATTCTTTCTCATTGCCAAGTAGTATTCCATTGTATATATAAACCACATCTTCTTTATCCATTCATCAGTTGGTGGACATTTGGGCTCTTTCCATAATTTGGCTATTGTTGAAAGCACTGCTGTAAACATCGGGGTACGTGTGCCCCTGTGCGTTAGCGCTCCTGTACCCTTTGGATAAATTCCTAGTAGACGTATTGCTGGGTTGTAGGGTGATTCTATTTTTAATTTTTTGAAGAACCTCCATACTGTTTTCCAGTGTGGCTGCACCAGTTTGCATTCCCACCAATAATGCAAGAGGGTTCCCCTTTCTCCACATCCTCACCAACATCTGTTGTTTCCTGAGTTATTAATTCCTGACCGACGTGAGGTGGTATCTCAATGTGGTTTTGATTTGTAAAGTTAATGCTGTTTTGAGCCAAGAGCATTTTCCATTATATTTGAGAATTACTGTCTTTGCAGTCTGTCTTTTTAATTTTTTTTTTTTAATTTGAGAGAGAGACAGAACATGTGTGTGAGCAGGGGAAGGGGCAGAGGGAGGGGAGAGAGACCAAGCACGCACGCGTACAGGAGAATGAATCCTAAGTAGGCTCCATGCTCACTGTGGAGCCCGACACCAGGCTCAGTCTCGTGACCCTGGGATCATGACCTGAGCCGAAATCAAGACTCAGGTGCTCAACTGATGGATTGTGGTGCCCCACAATGTGTCTTTTTAAAAGTGTAATTTCAGAGTTTATATGAGATTCATTTTGTTTGCCTATTTCTTATCCAGGTGATATGGCTTGTATGTACATTTATGGTAAATGTAACAGGGAAAATACTCATAGAATGTCATTGCTTAGTTATAGCTTAGCCTCATATATAGACTGTAAAGGTGGGTATTGGTCTTTATCTCAATATGGCAAAAAAAAAATGAAGCTTTAATGAACTAGTGTATGTAATAGAATCAAGGACTCTAGTAATAAGTCAAAGAGAGGAATGTAGAGTATAATTTTCCCTTTGTAAGAAAAAAATGTAAACATAACAGATTTTTTCATGAAGTATATTAAAGTAACTCAAAACAAATTCTAAGACTAAACAGAAAAGTGATGATTTGTTAGTTTATCTTCTCTATTTTTTTATATTGCTGTACTTTATTTCTTAGAATTCAAGCTCTGACAGAAGAAATAAGCCACTTTTTCACCTTGCTCTCCCCAGCTGATTGGAACTGAAGAGGAAATAAATATGTAATAGGCCTCCCCCTGCAAGAATAGAGGCTCCTCCTGTAATCCCAGGGGTCTCCAGGACTCAGAGCAACTGTGATGATGCCAGTGAAAGGGACCACATGGTTGAGGTCAGCATTGGTAATGCTGTGTGTCAGGCAGGAGAATGTGGCAGAGTCCCTCACAAAGACACTGCTTGGGAGAAATGGACTTTTTCACAAAAGATTTGGCAGGAGCCATGCAATATGTACTGACATATGTTCAAGGGTTGAAGATAAGGTGCTCGTGAGAAATTTAATATATTCTGTTTATTCTTCCTGTTCTTTCCTGTTTGCTTTTCACAGGAATCCATGAAGGCACTGTTGCTTTATTATTTTTTTAATGTTCTTTGTTATAGTGTATCCTTTCAGATAGTAAGATGGGGAATGCTGTAAAGAGATTAAAACAGGTTAAAATAATTTTTTAAATATATTCTTTAAGTTATTTATTTTGAGAGAGCACACATGAGCCAGGGGAGGGGGCAGAGAATCCCAAGCAATCTCTACACTAACAGAGCCTGGGGCTTGTACTCATAAACGAGGAGATCATGACCTGAGCTGAAATCAAGAGTCAGACACTTAACTGACTGAGCCACCCAGGCACCCCTGGAGGTTAGAAGAATTTATTGATAATAACAATGAAATGATTAGGACTAGTAAATAAAATAAGTATACTAGATTTTAGCAAGCATTGTAATATTTGTGTCCCTAAGGGTTTTCAGAACTTTTGCAGAATGTGTAGAGAAATTGGATGGGAAACTTCTTTACTGTTAAGATTTTTAAAGTGTTTATCTATAAAGCTTCTACCTGGTCAGGGGAAAGAATAATGCCCATTCTAACTCATTCTCTCCCTTAAAACATGCAGATTCAGCTAATCAGCTATTTCATTTTTAGTTTTGAAACCAGACTACAAACTGTGTGTGGCTTTGGATGTTCTGTTTTTGTGGTGGCAGAAGTTGGCATGGCATCTCCTTAGCCTGAGAATTTTAATTCCATAATATTTCCAATTCTTAACACTAGGCAGTATTTCACTAACTTCTCTGAAATCTGATCTTATAAAAGTCCTAGGATGATTCATGCTAGCCTTCCTTCTCCAGATCATGACTCATTTTTAAAGTTGTATTGGAAAAGCTTTTGTAAGTTAAGGTGAAATATTTAGAGTTTGGCACTTGGCTGTTTCCCCGAATACTCATTTGGTCTCTGCCAGCAGTGAGTGTGATGACAGGGTCAGATTTTATTTCTCAGGTGTTCCTGTTGGTGTTTCATTTTGCAGATCTAAGTAGGGGGTTAGAAGGGAGTGCTGAAACAGAAGAATAAGCCTTTGGTTCTTATGAGATGGAAACCATTCTGAGACACCTGGTGCATAGGGTTTTGTTCATTTCTTAGCATTTGGCTCTTACCATTTTATCAGCATCTTTACGAGACCAGTCCTCTGGGAATATTCATTGTCTCTTCATACAGTTCTCATCAAATGTATCTAGACAGATCATGGCACAAAGAAGAATTCTAAAGACATTAAGGCTTAGAGAGTGATAAATTTGAGATACATATCCATTTATTGGCAGAAAGATGTGAAAGAAAGTATGACATCACAGCAAATGCAAACTACTTTATAAAGGTCTGAAGGATGCCTTTGAAATATTTTTTGTTTGTGTGATTTGTTAACTTTGTTCTCCAAGACAAGGACTCTTTCCCCAAGAGAGTAGCTTGAATTCATGCTCGGGAGTATAGTTATTGTGGTGAACCATACAGCTGTAATTATAACACGCTGGATTGGCTCAAACCCTCATTTGAGGTTTAATGCTTGACATGTTAAATGCTTCAGCCTTCTCTTAGGAAAATTTCTGTAACCATGAAATCATACTATGTTAAGTTCAACTATGTTAGAATCTTTCTTTTAGAGGATCATGAAAGGTCTGAGGTTTTTTTTCCCCCATTAGTAATGAAACAAGTTTATGAACCTGTCATGAATGAAGCACAGTAATTATTTAGTGTAGTTTCCATTTAATCGCCTGCATTGCCAAATATTCTTCTCTGAATCTCTTTCATCACTCCCTTCTGACTCCATCTTTAGATCTGCAACCAATTTTCAGGAGCACATCTGTCATCATCTTGTATATAATTAACACAGTGTCTTAGGTGGTGTCATCTGAATTACTCAACAGGGATAATGATTGGGTAATTTGAGATGTCATAATTGACCCCAGATCTTCCTTCTCTGAAGGGTAATAGTAGATAATGGTTTCTAAGCCATTGCACCCTTTCAGTTGTATAGAATGTAAGATTGAAAAAAAAAAGAAGAAAGAAATATAGTGTCTTCCTGGATGTTTTTAGTTTCTTTTCATTGTGATTTCGCATGCTAAACTTGTATAGCATTCATTTTCCTCACTCATGTTCCAGATGAAAGTCCGTTTGCTCTGGTATTTGTCAACATCAGAATTGACTTCAAGCATTTTATTTACAGAATCTATGCTGGAGTTAACAGCGAGCCAAGCTCCAGGGGGAAATAATCTATTAAATCAAGTATTTGAGCACCCCTGGATTCAAAGCTCTATGGTTAACAGAAACAAAAGTCCCTAAGATGTGGTTCATAACTTCAATAAACTTAAGTTTGAATTGTCAAAATAAGTATAAAGAGGCAGCGTCAATAAGAACGACTAAATCCCCCAATTCTATGTAAGGTTTTTCTTAAGAGCCTTGGAAGGAAGTATTCCAGACAGTAAGATGAGACATTTCAAGGCGTACTGACTCAGATTTTCACTCTCTCCTTGGGGTTGCCTTTGATTTCCTTTGCGTCACCAAGTATGTGGTTACTTGGGAGGCAAATGGTTAGTGGTTATGGGAACAGACTATGGTTATGGGAGTCGCGGTGTTGGACTGAAATCTTGGGCTGGTTACTTAATCTTTCTGAACCTGTGTTTTACTTGTAAGAGGGATGATAATGGAAACATCCTGGGAGAGTGTGTGGTGCCCTAATAAGTGTTTAGGGAGTGTTAGCTGTTATTGCTTTAACACTGTTTTCCCTGTAAAGCCCAAGTATTAGCAAACATAATTGTTGTTGTCATTCACTTTTGCCAACCGGGAGAGACTGGCATTGTAGGAAATGATTTTTTTTTTAATACTAAGGGAAGTGAGATGATAAAACAGATATACCTACCATGTGGCTAGGTGGTCTTTAGATATGTTATTGCAGTTAATTCTTATGACAGATATACGGAGATATAGGTAGCCTTAGCCCAGTTTTATTGATAACAAAGTAACTTAACATCTTTGAGCATCAGTTTCCCTTGGGTCACTCAGCTAATACGTAGTTAGAGCTGGAATGCTAAATCCTCATCTTTTCTTGCTCCAAAAGCTCAAGTTTCTTCTATAATACCTTACAAAGTTAGCTATGAAATGACTCAAAAATACACAGTATTGCAGGCTTGCAGTTATGGAATGAATAAGTCACAGGGATGAGGGATGAAGCATAGGGAGTATAGACAATGGTATTATGGTGGCATTGTATGGTGACAGATGGTAGCTATGCCTGTGAGCACAGCATGACATGTGGACTTGTTTGAGTCACTGTGTTGTACATCTGAAACTAATGTAACATCGCTAACTATACTTCAATGAAAAATAAAATTTTAAAAAATAATTCAACAATTCAGAGTATCAAAACATTCTACCAAAAGAGAATATTCTATCAAAAATGCAGAAAGTATCAAAGTTTCTGAGACTTCTGATCCTGAAGAGCTTGTATGAACTTCACACGCAAAATTAATTTATTCAAATATTTGGAGATAAAACTTTGAGCAAAAAAGATTCCTACTTCCTAGCTTCCTGTTCGTCTTCAATTAGTGAAGGCCACCTGGCTACCTGCCATAGTTGATGTCCAAGGGCCCTTGATCCATTCTGAGGTAAAACTGATGAGATGCCTAACCTATGGGAGAAAAGCAGTATTTGTTTGAGAGTGTGTTTCAAGACCAACATCAGCATCACTTGGAAGTTTTCACAAACCTGGAATCTCAGGTTCAACCTCCGCTCTCTTGCGTCAGAATCTACATTTTCCCAAAGTCTCCAACTGCTTTGTACACACAGATTTCAGAGTCACTGCTTTAGAAAGCGATGCAAGAGAAAACTGTCAACAGATTACTTTGCCCATTGTACTGATTATAAATTCCCAAGAGAAGAATACAAAAACATAGTTGCTTACCTAGATGAATTTATAAACTACTCAGTGAGCACTCTGGTGTAGCAGCTGAAAGCTCAGTTGTTCATTTGAGAGCTGGTTTCTTGGAGTGGGCCTGAGTCAAGTCCCAGTTCTCCTACATAGATGTGTAAGCTTGGGCAAGTCCCTAGCAATGGAATGATGAGGCTACCATACATGGTCAGTGCTCAGCATAATACCTGCCATAGAGAGAGCCATCCCTAGGTGGTGGCTGTTTACTGTCAAAGAAGCCTTAGGTGTGTGTAAGAGTTGTCTAACTTGATTAAAGTTCACATGGTTAGAATGTGGCATGATTGGGTGTCTTGGGGAAGGAAAATTAGTCATGTAGTGAAATTAGGGTTTTAAGGCTTGGATTCTAACCACCACCAATCTGCTGCCTAACTTTGGGCAAGTGATGTAAGGCTCAGCTTCCCCATCTGCAAAATGGAGATAATTATACGTGTCATGCCCACCTGATACAGTTTCCTGTAGGTCAACTGAAATAATAAATATAAAATTGTGTTGTATACTGTAAGGCAGCAAAGTAGGAACTGATATTCTGAAGGCCCTTTTTGTATAGGGACCTACAGCTGAGGTATCTATGTAAAACTGGGTGAAAGAACCGATTAAAAGCAATTATTTCTTTTTCCTAATGTTTGTTTATTTATTTTGAGGGAGAGGGAGAGAGCATGAGCAAGAGTAGGACAGAGAGAGAATCCCAAGCAGGCTCCGCACGGTCAGCACAGAGCCTGATGTGGGTTCCATCTCAGAAGGTGCGAGATAGTGCCCTGAGCTGAAATCATGAGCGGATGCTTAGCCGACTGAGCCACCCAGGCGCCCTGAAATGTGGGCAATATTTATTGGTGAAGTATTGAAAAAATATTTTATCAAATGATGAGTAGGGTAGTTGTGGAAATAGGGTGCCCTGGAAAGTAAACTGGCAGTGTTAAAAAGTTGCTCATGATAAGAACTGCAGTAGAAATCCTCTTATTTTAATGTAATTCGTCTAGTAGTTTATTGGTAAATCAAAAGTCTTAACCTGAAAAGATCATAAATTACACATACCTTTTTTTTTCTCACCATGGTGAGTGTAATTATCATCTGTCACCATACAAAGTTATTATAATATTATTGACTATATTCCTTATGCTGTACTTCTTATCCCCATGACTTATTTACAACTGGAAATTTTACCTCTTAAGTCCATAATATAAAAATTACAAGTACTTTTTATAGTAGATTTTAACTTAAAAAAGTGAATACACTTTGATTCACCAGATACTTGATGTAGAGCCAACCTCTGCTTAGACTGTGATTAGCTGAATAAAGTTCTACCTCATCTCTCTTATATAAAACCACATCTACAATGCAAAGTTTGTAAATGCTAGTATAAGGTCTTTGGTTTAAGATGGAGACCTTAGATACCTGTAAATCAATCTGAGGGCAGAATCCATTTAAACATTTATCAGATCTCATCCCCCAAATCTAAGATGTTTTGAGAACATTTAATTCAATAGAAGTTTATTTTAGTAACCTTTTTTTTAAATTAAAAAAACTGTTCATTTTTGAGAGAGACAGGGAGAATGCGCACACACAAGTGGAAGAGGGGCAGAGAGAGAGGGAGACACAGAATCCAAAGCAGGCTCCAGGCTCTGAGCTGTCAGCACAGAGCTGAACGCGGGGCTCAAACCCACGAACCGTGAGATCATGACCTGAGCCAAAGTCGGACACTTAACCAATGAGGCACCCAGGTGCCCTTTAGTAACCCTTGTTTTTTTCTTTAATTTTTTTAAATGTTTTTATTTCTTTTTGAGATAGAGACAGACCATGATCAGGGGAGGGGCAGAGAGAGAAGGAGACACAGAATCCAAAGCAGGCTCCAGGCTCTGAGCTGTCAGCACAGAGCTTGATGCAGGGCTTGAACTCACGGACTGTGAGATCATGACCTGAGCTGAAGTCAGACTCTTAACCGACTGAGCCACCCAGGTGCCCCAGTAGTAACCTGTCTTTATGGAGCTTTTCCAAATCATTCAAATTAATTTCCATTGAAAAGCTTTGTTTTCATACTGATATTTCTCCTAGTTATGTAACAGTTAATTAAATTATATAATTTTAACAAGCACACCTGGTGTAAACAGGTTTGGGAAGAAATAGGACTGACTTACTATGTATTAATCTTGCCTGGTGGAAGCTGATGAATTTGGGGTACCAGAAAGTAGCCTGTGAGCACCAAATGTTCAGTGTGTCATTTAGCCAGAATGTTTCACAGAAGAAACGGAGGACATAATGGAAAGAAAATCAGCAAGTTTTTATTGTAGCATGTATTTTGGCAACTGGATGTAAGATGCCTGGCATGAAGTGTTTGTTTTTGGTTTTGGGGGGATTTTTTTTGCTTAATGTTTCGTGAAGACTAACTTACAGTTATCCAAACATGTGCTGTTTCACAACATAAAAGCTTCTTTTCTCATGGGGCTGTTGTGATGTACACTTTGGAATTATGTTTAATACATAAAATCTGCACTCATTCTGGACTTCAGTACAAGAGATCTTGACAGGTTGGTTGGGGATGGAAACGAGATAGTTTAGTGACTTTTAAAATGCTACCAAATTGTTCATCCAGTTCTTGTAAAACCAAGGGATGCAACTTTAGTATGAAGAAAATAACATTTTTAAATTGTGTTTTTAAATGAATGTTTTTTTGCATTTTGTTCAAAGAACATTTTGACAAAGAATGTAGTTGAAGTACACATGAGTGTATATGTAATATGCTGACCTCTCATAATCAAAGGGAGGTTTTTTTCCCTCCCTTAGAGTTCCAGTGTTTAAAGGGAGGTTTAGCTAAGTGTGCTTGAGATTGGTTGTTTTTTTTTTTTTTAAGAACATTTTATATCTGTAACTCATGCATATTCTCGCCTTTTGAGAAAGGTCAATATGATACTCTTTTACTCTCTAAAGGAGAGGAGATATGCCGTAGATTGACAGAGCCCTAGAATTGAAGCCAGAAGGCTGTAATTCAACCCCTAGCCTGGGTGATGTCTGCAAGGGCCTTTACTCCTTAGTTTCTTTATCTGTAAAATGATAGAAGTAGGGCATTTTCATCCATAAAATGGGAATGACTATACCAACTCCTAAGGTGTGTCAGGATTAAGTGAGATATAACATATTACAAGCATTTAGCACTGTGTTCAGTACAGAGTAAATGCTTGAAAAATGTGGCATTTATCATTTCAAAAAACCAGAGGCGATTGCTCTAGGCCTTTACCATTGAACCTGGCACTTCTGTTTATGTAGGGTTTAATGCCCTCTTGCTGAGTAGGAATACTTCCGGACATATTCTTCAGGCCTGTCTCCTCCCATCTCCCGCTTTATACTCCAAAATAGACTGAACTTCTAAGTGATAGACTAATAACCGGTTGCCTTCATCTTGGCCTTTTTTTGGCTGGCCATTAATTTAGCTGTGAACCTTTCTCACCAGTCCTGTGGAGCTCTATGTGGGGACTTTCCTAACTAAAACGAAGGAAGGCAGTTCTAGTTTTATCTTTTTGACAAACCTCCAAATTGTTTTACAGAGAGGCTGCACCAGTTTGCACTCCCACCAAAATAGAACTCCCCCATGACCTAGCAATTGAACTACTAGGTATTTACCCAAAAGACACAAAAATACTGATTCAAAGGGGCACATGCACCCCAATGTTTATAGCAGCACTATCAACAATATCCAAATTATGAAAAGAGCCCAAATGTCCATTGACTGATGTATAGATAAAGAAGATATGGTGTATGTGTGTATGTATGTATGTATATATAATGGAATATTACTCAGCCATCAAAAATAATGAAATATTGCCATTTGCAATGATGTGGGTGGAGCTAGAGTATATTACGTTAAGTGAAACAACTCAGAGAAAGACAAATACCATATGATTTCACTTATATGTGGACTTTAAGGAATGAAACCGAGCATAGGGGAAGGGAAAAAAAGAGAAGGAGGCAAACCATAAGAGACTCTTAACTATAGAGAATAAACTGAGGGTTGATGGAGGGGTGGTGAGTGGGAGATGGACTAGATAGGTGATGGGCATTAAGGTGGGCATTTGTTATAGTGAGCACTGGGTGTTACGTAAGAGATGAATCACTAAATTCTACACATGAACCAATTTTACCATATATGTTAACTAACTAGAGATTAAGTAAAAAATTGAAATAAGAAAAAAGAGAAAAAGAAAACGAAGGAGGGCAGAGCTGGAAAGATTGGCCAGGCCTTTTTCCTTCCCTCTCTACCCTTCTCAGCAGGGAGATTGTGGCTGCAGTCTTCCTGCTCCTAGTAGCCAGTGCCTGCCCTTGTGGGGAAGGGCTGTTTGGGTACATAGTGCCTCAGCACCCGCTGCTCTGCTGGTCTGCAGCTCTCCTCCTGCTCCCCAGGTTGTTTTTATTTTGCCTGTGTTCTGATTTTAGTGTGGGCAACTATATCATGAAGAAACTGTTCCCAACAGTTTCTTCTCTGCTGATATTTTCTCATCTTGCCAACATCATACCCCAACTATACAGGAAGGAAGGAAAACATTAACATTTATGCAACCTTTCTTTCTGGAAAGAGTAGCCAACATAAAGAATTTGCAGAGGACTGAATGATTTGGGGATCTGGAGAAGCATTTTTTTTTTTTTTTTTTTTTTGAGAGCACGTGTGTAAGCGGGGAGGGACAGAGGGAAAGGGAGAGCAAGAGAATTTCAAGCAGGCTCCACACCCAACACAGAGCCTGACATGGGGCTCTATCTCAAGACTGTGGGATTATGATCTGAGCTGAAATCAAGAGTCAGACGCTCAACCCACTGAACCACCCAGGCACCCCTGGAGAAGCATCCTAATCAACATATCTGATTCCATGGAAGAGTCAAGATCTTCAACTTGGATGTTTGGACAGTCCCATATAAACTATGCATGCTCAGAAAGGGATGAACTTGAATGAGGACAGCCTAGCTCCTTGCTGAGGCCACTGCCTTCCCTCTTCATTTTACTGCAGATAAGGACTATTGAATTAGTTACTTTGGAAGTCCAGGAAAACAGCACTTTGAATGTTTTATTCCTCAAGAAGTTTGAAATGGAAAATGTATCTCTAGATGAGACCTAAAAAGCTCCAGTGAAGTTTTATCAGTAATTAAGTTTTTTTTTTTTTTTAAATGTGGTTCTGGTCAAAATGTATATGGACAATTGGGGCGCCTGGGTGGCTCAGCTGATTGAGCCACCGACTTCGGCTCAGGTCATGATCTCGCAGTTTGTGAGTTCGAGCTCTGCATCAGGCTCTGTGCTGACAGCTCGGAGCCTGGAGCCGGCTTCGGATTCTGTGTCTCCCCCTCTCTCTGCCCCTCCCCTGCTCATGCTCTGTGTCGCTCGCTCGCTCGCTCTCTCTCTCTCTCAATAATAAATAAACGTTAAAAAAAATTAAAACAAAAACGTATGTAGATAATAAAATGAGGTGCTATATGTAATATTAGTGTTGTTACTGTAATATCAGGTTCTTTAAATGACATATTTTATGTCAATTTGAATCATGTATCAAATTGTTCAATGAAGTGGAGAACATTTTGTAGGTATATATAAATATTTTATATCTACATAAATTTTAGTTATATAAATATTTGTATATATAGATATGTATATACAAATATACATATATATTATTTTAAAAGAACAGGAGTGAATTCTCAGTTTTTAAGAGTCTCTTATGGTTTGGCTTTCTCCCTCTCTAACTTTTTTTTTTTCCTTCCCCTCCCCCATGGTCTTCGGTTAAGTTTCTCAGGATCCACATAAGAGTGAAAACATATGGTATCTGTCTTTCTCTGTACGACTTATTTCACTTAGCATAACACTCTCCAGTTCCATCCATGTTGCTACACAAGGCCATATTTCATTCTTTCTCATTGCCAAGTAGTATTCCATTGTGTATATAAACCACAATTTCTTTATCTATTCATCAGTTGATGGACATTTAGGCTCTTTCCATAATTTGGCTATCATTGAAAGTACTGCTATAAACATTGGGGTACAAGTGCCCCTATGCATCAGCACTCCTGTATCCCTTGGGTAAATTCCTAGCAGTGCTATTGCTGGGTCATAGGGTAGATCTATTTTTAATTTTTGGAGGAACTTCCACACTGTTTTCCAGAGTGGCTGCACCAGTTTGCATTCCCACCAACAGTATGGAAACCAATTGGGCAATAAATTTCATATTAAAAAAAAAAAAACAGTGAAAAAAATCTGAGGAAATGGTGAGCATAGCAACCACATGATTTGGATCCTGTGAATCTTCAGGATCTCAGCCTTGGTTAAATAACAAAATTGAGTGGGAAATGCATACATAATTTGAAAGCATTTGTGTGATATAAATGATTTTTTTAAATTCTATGTGCAGCTCAAAGAAAATGAAAGCCTGATAACCAAAAACAATGAATTCCCCCATATGCTGTTCTCAAAATAGCTAAACTGGGATTTAGATTTAATTTTTGAAAGTGACTATAATTAATGCTTAAGGTAAAACCAAAAGTATGCATTATTGTTGCTTAAAGTCTAATTTAAAAAATAAAACCCACCTCTTTTATTTAAAAAAAAGAAGGAGAGCAAGGGACTCTTGTCTTGCTGGTATTTGAATCTTTAAAATGGTGCTTAAATGGAACAGGTTCACAGGGTAAATTCAAGGCCAATATCCATTTGTCAGTGAGAAGAGTTGAGTAACAAGCTTGGTAAATGCTTTAGGATATTAAACAAAATACTGTGAGAACAAAGGAATGACTAATTCTGACTGAGAAGGCCTTCCCTCCTCTCAAAGACTGGAACATTTAAATAAGGCAGTGGAATGAGTAAGACTTCAGCTGTGAAGGAGTAAAAGAGAATTTGGCAACTCTTGAAGAGTCCACCATTGCCATGCGTACTTCTCTCTTTGTGGCTTCAGGGTTATTCAGGGTTATTCTAACAGAGTTCTAGTTTCCCCTCCATCCTTCCAGTAAGCATCTTGGAAGGAACTCTGTCACCATGGTATAATTTCTGAATCAAACTATGACCGGAGACTCAGTGCTCTGATTGCGCTGGTCAAAGCCCATCTTGGATGGAATGGAGAGAGATGGTTCCCCAGAGGAAAAGTATGTTCTGTTACTAGAAAGTGGAGACATGTATGCTGGGCAAGAAAACCCAGCTTGCTAGATAGGCTTGGTTCAAAGGTCTCCTTGTCTTAGGTCTTTCCAGTAATCCATTTGTCACTCTTTCTCTTTGTTTGCTAATACTCGCTGATTAAAGTATCCTTTAATTACATTCCCCCTCCCCACTGGACTATGAGCTCCTTGAAACCAGGATGTATTTATTCAGTTCATTAGTGTTAACAGCCTTTTTGTATCAGAATCATGCTGTGTATTAGGGATGCAAAGATAAACAAGTTTGGACTCTATTCTCTTAAGGTACTTATGTTGAAGAGAGACTGAGGTCAGAAGATACTCCCATTTTCCTGGTGGGACTTCAGATCAGGACACTTCATTTCTGTAAAGAGATTTCAATTTCAGATACAACTTGATTTTTTTCTTTTTTTCCCCTGCAACTTGAATTTTTATGTGGAATAATGGGGTGTACTCCTTGTTTTGAATTTTGTAGAAACAAGATTTCATGTTATTACTGTGTGTTTTTAAACATGTAAAGGAAGCTAATCAACTAATTGTAGAAACCTCTACTAGATAAGGGTACAGAAACAGAAGTGGAGTGATGGGTTTTTATTTTTTTATTTTGCCTTTGTTGTGTCAGAAAACTCATTTTCATAAATTACAATGTGTGCAAATGCACATTCTAATTTAAATAACAGTGCTTCAAGAGAAAGTGAATTCACAAGGTTGAATTCACCAGGATCACCAACCTACACATAAGTATATGCTGTGTAATTTTTTTTTATGGATCAGGACATTTGTTTTCCTTCTATATACCAGCTGAGATATGTAATTAGCTCATATCAACTTTAGGTTTGGAATAGTTTTTTTTTGTTTTGTTTTTTTTTTGAGGGCGTGTGCAAGTGTGAGCAGGGGAGAGGGGCAGTGGGAGCAAGAGAGAGAGAGTCCCAAGAAGGCTCCATGCTCGGTGTGGAGCCTGATGTGGGGCTCGATCCCACAACCAGAGCCAAAATCAAGAGTCAGACGACCAACTGACTGATCCACCCAGGTCCTCTTAGGGTTGGAATAGTTTTTCAAGAGGCTTGGTCTTTATATACAACAAAGCACTACTTTGTGAAAGAAAGAGGATTGCTGTGCTGGCATCTGAGAAGTGAATAAACTTGCTTACTTAGAGCATGTCTGAAAATGTGTGGGATGGTGACTACGGCCATGGGGATGCCCCTCTGGAGGGTCAGGAATGGGGAAGGGGAGATAGAGAAGCTGACTGGTTACTGACAGCAGATATCAAGCAAGGCTTCCAGGCATCAGGGAGAAAAACCTTGAGTGATCCATGGGAGTCTCTTACACTGGGCACTGCACACTGTATTCAGGGTTTTTGAGTTTCTACCCTAGGGATAATGGGAAGAGAGTAGAGTCAAGGTTGTGCAGCTGGATGAATAGAGGAGCATTCAGAAAGAGTGGCAGCCCTGAAGGAAGGTAGTGATGTGCTGAACTGGAATCGTCTGTGTAGAGTATAGAGCCGGAAGAAGGAAGAGGATTTAGGACTGAGCCCTGAAGCATTCCAGCAGTAATGGACAGAGGGAGGAGTAGCATGGGAGGCTGGGGAAAAACAGATGAGAGTGGAATAAAAGCCAAGGTGGAGTAGAGGCTTTCCAGGTAAATGGACCAATCCTGGCAGGAGGTCGCTGTGAGGTGAGAGAACTGAAACATGCCCATTGTGTTTGGCTGCATGGCGGTTGCTGGTGATCAGAAGCCTCTGTGAAGCAAATGGTAGAAGCCACATTGGAGATGGGCAGCAGAGGGAGACATTGTGTGAAGTCGGTCCTCCAGGAATGTTGACTGTAAGGGAGAGGGAAAATGGGGAAGATTAAGTGGGATTTGCAGAGATTTTTGTTTTTGAAGTGGGAAAGACTTGAGAAATACATAAATGCCCTGGCAAATTATCTCATAAAGAAGTAAAAACTGATCAGGTACTGACAAGGCAAAAGGGCTGTGGGTTTTAGACTAGCACAGAGGGAGATACTGCTCCTGTTACAACAAGAAGGAAGGTACCAAGAATATGTATGCATGTACATTCTGGGGAGTTTAACTATTTTCCAGTGTGTATGTATCCATCCGGACTTTAAAACTATAATATAGATGCATTTCTGTATTGGCCGCTTCAGTGTTTCTCAGCTCTTTTTTATTATTAACTTTTTACCCCTTTATTAGTTAATTCAAAATACTTTTAATATTACTTAGTGAAATAATACTAAGGTATACAGTTTTGTCAAGTAGGGTTGAACTTTGAGGGCCACTAATCATTATAATGCCTAAGATTCTTTTGCCCCCTGTATTAATTTGCTGTAACCAAATTACACAGTCTGGTGGCTTAAATAACAGAAATTTGTTTTCTCACAGTTCTGGAGGCAAGTGCTCCTCAGGCCTCTCTCCTTGGCTTGCAAATGCCATCTTCTGGCTTTGTTCTCATATGGCCTTTCCTCTGTGCATGCACATGGCTGTTGTCTCTTGTGTTTCCAAATTTCTTCTTCTTGTAAGAATACCAGTCAGACTCAAGTAGGGCCTATCCATATGACCTCATTTAACTTTACCTCTTTAAAGGCCCTGTCTTCAAATACAGTCACATTCTGAAGTACAGGGGGTTAGAGCTTAATCAGGTGAATTTGTGAGGGAGGACACAAATCAGTACATAATCCCTCCCATCCCTGCTTAGGGACATTATTGCCCTTTTGAGAACCCATAGAATCTTTATCCTAATTGGTAACACTCTGGATTTTGCTTACTAAATTGAGTAATGGAGATGTAAAGATGTATTTCTTTATTGAGCACCTAATATGTGTCAGGCACCTTACCAGTCTCTAGGAATATAATAAATATGTCTTCAGAGAACTTTCAGACACACAAACTAAAATACTATAATAGATACACTCCTAACAGACTAAGATGTCAAAGAAGTGTTTGCTGAATGCATAATCAAAGTGTTAGTGACTAACTTCACTGAAAGAAAAAAGGAGAGACTTCATAGCAAAGGTGACATTTGAGGGGAATCTTGGAGGATGAATTGGATTTTTGAGTATAGAAAATGGCATTCCAAAAGAATAGCTGAATCAGTGAGCGGCATGAGTGAGTGAAAGAGCGTGGCTTATTGAAGGACTCGTGAATACTTTGGTTTGTGGAAACCTTACGGAATGTGATGGAAAAGAAATGGTGAGATGTTTAGCCAGAGTCTGAAGGATATTGAATAAAATTTGGCTAAGGGATTTGACTTTGATTTTTTTGAGCAATGAAGAATTAACAGTGTAAGCAGGAAGGAGGCCATATAAAATGCTTGTGCCCTCTAGAAAGATATCATGTCAAAGGAGTTACGGTTCACATCCTAGATATGGACTAACACTAGAGTGGTTGGTGTGGAGATTCCGGTCTTAGATGAGCCCTGGGGCTGTAGAGGAGAGGTCCTCCTGCATAAATCCCACCAGCTCATATGTCCACGAACATACACAATCCATGTGTAAGCTTAACAGTGCACTTATGTGTGTCTCCTGCACTACTGGTTGCAGTAGATTCTGGAATTTCCCTAAGGTGGCTTCTCTTGCACATCTGCCACTCTTAGGGACTTAATACTCATTTCTTACCAATTTGGAACATGATCCACTCACCTCACCTGGGAGGCATGGGCCAATGGAATGTGTACACTTCTGGCTTGTGTGCCCTGGCATCTGGGGGACTGGGTGTGAGCAGATGGGATTGTGGGTTTTCTAAATGTGCAGGCATGGCTATGACCAGTGACAGCTCCCCTGAACAGAGCTTTCATAGTATGGAATAATACACTAAATTAAAAGCTTCACTGAAGAATGGGAACCTTTTTCTACCTTGCACAAAGTTAAATTGGATAATGACAGTGAAAGTAATATACTCAGGAAAGTGTTTTAGAGGAATAATCCTGGTGGCATAATGGGATTTAAATTAGATAGGAACTGGGACATATAGAGGGTGGTGGCTAAAGGAGGAACATGTTTCTTTGTTTCCTGACTAGAAAGAGCAAGAACCTCTGGGCATGAGACTTAGGAGAGAGAGAAACATGTAAAACTCATCGTGGTACAACATAAAAAAAAGATGGTCAACAAGTGTAGTCTCCTTTTTCCTTCCCTTCTTGTTTGCAGACCCTCCCTGATGATTTGCATCATTGAGGGTGCTTGAAGAGTAATATCCCACCCCCACCCCCCCCCCACCCCCGATAATCACCTGCGTTGCTTTTGCAGCTTTTAAGATTATCTATGTTCAGTATTCTAGCACCTGTTGATTCAGAAGCCCTGAAGATGTCCATGAACTTCATCCAGGTATTTTAGGATTCTTGATATTCCTGGGGAATTAAAAACCCAGAGCCCAAGGAGGTTAAATAGTTTGCTCAGGCTTCTGCAGGCGTATTGTAAAGCTGAAGAAATGGCTGTATGAAAGAGGTAAATGACTTGTTTTATTTCACAGTGAATTGGGATAGAGCCAAGACTGATGTTCCTAACAGTGTTCAGAGACTCCAAAGTTGAATCTCGACAAGGTGCAATTGGGCAGACCATTCCATCCAACTGGAACATTTATTCCCACTGGACTCATTTCTAAGAGAAGGAAAAGGAAAGGAAACATTTGTGTTATGTGATCATAGGTGGGAGGAACGCTAGAAATCCTCTACTGAGGTGTTTTCGTTTTATTGATGAGATAATTGAGCCCCCAGAGAGGCTGTGTTTTGACTGAAACAACATAGCTATTTTGGTGGTAAGACTTCTGACTCCAAATTCAGTATTTTTAAAAATCCTACCCACTCCTTAAAAAACAAGCATCCAGACCTTACTGAGCTAGTTAAAACCATTTGAATTAAAAGGAAATGAGAAAAAGAGGGGAAGCAATATTTAGGTAAAACATCTGTAGGAGCTTTAAATTATACAGATTGTGAGCTTGGTCTGTAAAAATCAGTCACTGAGGATGTAGGGAAGTTAGTTTAGGAGCAACTAGGGGAGTTTCCCTTTTGTGATGTAAATCAGTATAGAATTGCCTAGATGTAGGCTATCTTTGAACTCATAAGGGTCTTGTAAAACAGTAATAAATGTGCTTTCTATTTGCAGTTTCAACTAACCTCTATAAATTAGAAATATTAATGGATACTGGTGAATCTGAAGCCTAGAGAGCCACTTGATAGGTCTTCCCTCAAGAGCTAGATATCAGTCTGTGTTTGTGCTTTCAAAGGGTAATATATCTAGGATGTGCATTACAAAGAAACAAAATAACAAATTTTTTAGTTCCCCAAGGTCTTTTCCACTTCTTTGGATTATATCAGATAATTTATAAGATGTGAAACTGATAAAAGACAATGTAACGCCCCATAATTCAGTACAATAACTCACCAAAGATCTCTGGAATCAGTTTGGTTTTCTAATATATTAACAGTTGGTGAGGAAAGGAAGGAAACCAGATCACATACATTTGAAAGTATCCACAGATGCGCCTAGAATCCACAGAGAGGTACTTCCATTTGTAAGTATTTTATTCCATTGGCAAATTACAAAGGTCTGGGAGAGTGGGAGATGAGAGATTTTGATTTGTGAAATTGTTATTTTAGAGCTGAATTGTCTAGGGAATTTAAATTGAAAATAATAAGATACTACATCTGACTCCTTATCTCTGCAGTAGGGTGGTATCTCAAGGTTGCGTCCTGTATTGTGCAGGGGCTTATGGTTTGTGATTCTTCCCAGCTTACGTAAGCCTCAGCAGACCTTATTTTTCCTACTGTGACTTTCTTACTGTCACCACCTTCTGTTTATTGATTGAAACTTTAAAAAATACATTAAAAGTAGAATTATTAGGGATAAAGGAGCAACTCTAGGCTGCATTTTTTTTTTTTTTTTTAAAGATGGGGATTCAGGGCTGGTCTAAATCTATTAAATAGCGTTATCTTCCATATATGAGTGGCCTCCCTCCTAAATTTCAGGTCCATATTATGAAAAATTAGAATGCTAATATTAGTTAACATGGTAAGTATCTAGGGGCGCCTGGGTGGCTCAGTCGGTTAAGTGTCCGACTTCAGCTCAGGTCACGATCTCGCGGTCTGTGAGTTCGAGCCCCACATCAGGCTCTGGGCTGATGCCTCAGAACCTGGAACCTGCTTCCGATTCTGTGTCTCCCTCTCTCTCTGCCCCTCCCCCGTTCATGCTCTGTCTCTCTCTGTCTCAAAAATAAATAAACGTTAAAAGAAAATTAAAAAAAAAAACAAACATGGTAAGTGTCTAGACATCAAAGTATTTTAGTTGGTATAATTTCCAATCAAATGCACAGATAATTTTTAATAATGTCTTCTGAGCTTTTTCTCCCTGGGGCTGTTATTTTAAAGGCTTTCCTTGCTGTGAATACTCTTGATTCCTAGGATATTGATGTACGTTTAACCTGGATGTAGATGTAACACAAACGGCAGTAACTTAGACTCAAATTCAGAAAATATTTTTTTCACTCCTGTATTCTGCCTCCTGCTCCCATCATTCACCTTAATATTTATTATGACAGTAGAATTGTCTGAAGAGCAGTAGGTCTGAGAATGAACTATGGCTGTGTGACACATCTTCCTTTCTTCCAATATTGGCAAAATAACAATTGTTTAATCATTCTACAGGGCAGTTACCTCCTCAAACGGAGTCCTGTCTTTAGAAATCAGCCATTTAATCATCATTAATTTTCTCTTTTATTCAGTGACAGCTAGACCATATGCTAGTTCAGAGCCTGGGATCCTAGCTCACTTCCTAGTCTTGTGCTGTGCAACTTGACTATGGAACTTAATTTTCTTGAGATTCTTTCCTTATCTATACAATAAGGATAGTTACAGTGCCCACTTTTCAAGGTTGGCTGTGAGGATTAAATCAGAGAACATTCAGGAAGGGTTCTTTCTGACTTTTCTAAGTCGGCATGACTGTACATAAACTTTGTTTAAATCACAAGATTGATTCATGGCCCACTAAAAGTATATTGTACACCTGCTTTGCAACTGAGTAGCCTGAAGGAAAGCCATCTTGTCCCTAAGATACCGATCAGTGCTCTTACTCCCTGTATTCCTCGATGTTCAGATTTGTGATTCCTAGCTTATATGCTAATCTAAATCTTTTCAGCTTTTACAAGATGTAAAAAAAAAAAGCATATAACCCTGTGAAAACTGTTCATTTTCAGGAACACTTTCTTCCCTGTGAGGAGTGTGTTTCCTGCGCAACTGTCCTAAGTTGGGCTCAAATAAAATTGTTGGTATTAGAGATTCTAAAAGGTTTATTAATTTTGTGTCAAGAATATTTACTACCTAAAAAAAAAAAAAAACAAAAAAACCAAAGCATTGTATAGGCTGGCTCAAGTAGATTATACAGTTAACCCTGGAACAATATAGGGGATTAGGGGTTCTGACCCTCCCACTCCCTTGAAGTTGAAAAATCCTTATATAATTTTTGACTCCTCCAAACTTAACTACTCATAGCTTACAGTTGACTGAAGCCTTATTACATAAACAGCCAATTAATACACATGTGTTTATATATATTAATACTGTATTCTTACAATAAAGTAAGCTAGAGAAAAAAAAAAATGTTGCTAAGAAGATCCAAAGGAAGAGAAAATACATTCTCAGTACTGTGCCATAAAAACTCCAGTATAAGTGGACCCACACGGTTCAAACCCATCTTGTTCAAGGGTCAACTATAATGTGTTGGAGACATATTTAAATAACTTATTTAATTTGTATCCAGTTTTTCTGTTTTTAAAATGTCCTGGCTTGCACTCCCACTTGAACCTTATAATAAAAGAATGAATATCCATGATTAAGGTGAGGGATCACCAGAGTTCTCGATTGTGGGAGGTTGATTATTTTTAAAAAATTTTTCTCAACTGTTAAGGACAGTACCAAACCATTAAGCCACCTTTCCAGCCCTTTGTCATATTTATTCTGACATTTCTTTTTGGGTTTTATTTCAGTAAAGATCAAGATAACCTTCAGTTTTGCCTTGGAAATTAGGATATAATGTCTGTTTTCTAAGACAGTGGATCTTAGTCCCAGATGTATGTTAGGATCACCTGGGGTCGGGGGGGGGGGGGCGGGTGGCGAGGTGGCGGGGATTTTGAATCCTATCGATGAAATACAGTTGCCTGACCCCATACCCCAAAGAGCCGTGTTGGAAACCACTATGAGAAATACTCTTTTTAGTGTACAGACTTTCTTTACCCCAGCCCCACCCCTAAATTAAAAGTCTATAACTCACAGCTAATCACAGCGATTCTAGATACCCTGTAGATTTATAGCTATTAATTAAAAGGCAATAAGAGTGTATATAGTTTAAAAGTATTTGAAACCTGGCTACAGCACATTTAGATTAACCATAACCTGTCTCTTTGGGTGGTAATGATTTATTTTGAGTTGCAATAACATTATATAGAGAAAACAAAATTTTTTTCTTGTCATTCTAAGATCCTATTGTTCTCTTTTAAAGATTTTGATTATATTGATTTCTGAAAACACTTGTGTGGTTTACATGAGTAATCTCTGATTTAGGAGATAAGAAATGGGTTCAGTCATCCTAAGAAAGCACGTTCTTCACTTTTAGGAAAAATTCCCTGAGGGAATGAATATTCCTTCTGTCTCTAATGATGGAATATACTTTCAGGAACTTCACAAACTTCCTTGTTTAAAGACACTTAACTTTTAACAAGTGTGGGTATGGGGTTTTGTAATTAAAGGAGAGTCATTGAGCTTTGAGTGTTTAATTCTGTGGTTTCTTCTGATCTTTGTCTGCCTTTAAGAGCATTAACACTATTTCTGTTCTATAGGTCTAGCAGCTGTTAGAAATACTGTGGATGTTTGCTGATATTAGGTGGCAATTTTATATACAGTCACTGCTGATTGGTTTGCCCAGGATTGAGATTTTTTTTTTTTTTTTTTTGGCTTCACACATAAAGGTGGCTAGATTGGGGAATTTGCTGCATATTGCTAACGATTGCTTCTAGAAGGACAGCATGTTAGCCACAGTTATTGCCATAAGCAAGCTGCATGCTGTGTATTAGTTTGAACACATGGTAAACATGTTATGGTTGAAATAGTGGATGTTCCTTGGAAGAGAAACCTATTTCAGAGAGGACATAAATTGACCTGTAAAAAAATGAGTGGAAGCCTTGAACCTTTGGATGTTGTATCTGAGTCTCTTGTTTAGAACCAACAAAAGGCGACCCTGAATCCTTTAGTTACATTTATGGTGTTATCTACATTACTTTTAAGTGGCCTACCCAGCATTTGAGTCTGGATTCTAATCATGGCAGAGAGTTCAGATGTTAATACCAATACAATATTTGTTTAAAATCTCACCAAAGTTCCATTTGTTCCTTGCTTTCTTGTTTGCTTGTGAAATGGAGTGTTTCCCTGGTGTTTTATCCCCAAAGGGGTGAAGGTCTGGATGCCAACTTGTGTGAGGACTAAACACTTTCCTGTTTTTTTGTGTGTGACAAATGACTACCCAAGATGCAAATGTTAATGCATATTTTATCTGAGTTTGTAATTAAAGCACTGCTCCAAGCAGTGATTAAAAGTCCTCTCTGCTCGTGTAATCTTTGTGCACTGTCAAGAAGAGGTGGGCCCTGGCTGAGCTGATTGCTGGTCCTTTTCTGATTAGGAGACAACCTTCAAAGAGCAGTGCTTCTGACTTTTTTCAGATTCCCCTGAATGGCAGGAGCCTTGCCTCCTTTTCAGAGTTCTTGCTTGTCATAGGGATAAATGGTGGGCGGAACGCTGCCTAATGATGACTGTGATCATGTAAAATAGCCTCTGATTAAAGAGTAGCTCTGTGGGCCTGCCTGGGTACATTATTCTCTTGGGAGGCACATTACTGGGGTGGGGTTGAGGGAATTCTCTTTCATATTCAGGAGATAAATTGCACTCATCAGAGGACTATTAGTTAAAGGCAATTTAGTATGTGCTTTTCTCATTTCAAGGAAAAAAAATGCCCCCAAATTGTCTATTTCACCTGGAGGGAAGAGAGACAGACATATAAACATCTCAGAAGTCTGGCATCAGGTCTGTGGACAGCAGCTCTTTGGGCCTTTGCAGGAGTTATTTCCTTGGCTTATGAAGGGCAGACTCTTCTTTGTGGCTACACACATCACTATGAAGGAGCCTCCTTTCATGTATTTAATATTCATGGAAGGTTTCCTATAAAATTACAGAAGGTAGTTTGCTTCTGCCTTCTGACCTTGCACCAGTCTGCTAGTTATTTGTCAAATAAAACTATAGACTTCAGTTAATACCTATAGAATTTAACTTTCGAGACTTTAATACTTGAGTGGAAAAGCTAGAAAAGCATTATACCTTGTGGTTTCCTCATCCTCTCAAAAAAGGGAAGGGGCTGTACTTCTGTGTGGTGCTACCATTAGATTGTTAGGACAGGAACCAAGATCCATACCTCTGGGTGTGTGGCAGCTATTGGAGTCCTAAGACTGTAATGGTCTTCCATTAATGGAAGCTTAGTTTCCATGTGTCCTTTTATGTAATCAGTTTGTGCTCTAGAAATGTCTAATCAACATTTCTCACTGATCAAGTGTAGATTTTTGTTTATTCTGTTGAGCTGATTACCAAGCCGAAGTATTTATTTCCCCCAAGGTGACATTGCTTCTGAAAGTCAAAGAGAAATGGTCTGGTTTGATCTGGAGATGTGGTGTTTAAAAGGTGTTAGGTGCATCCTAGGGCTCAGTAAGAGCATGCTTGGCCATTACTACGCAAAGGTAGCAGAAGGGTCCACTTCTGCAAGTTGTTGCCTTTGTGTTGGTCAGGTTTCACTTTTGTTGTCGTTTTTCTTCTCAGCTTCTTGGCTTAAGGCAAAGACTCTTGGCCTTGCAGGTGAAGAGTGCTAATTCTTATGGGAGAGACTTTTCATCTGCCATAAGTAGGGTCTTTACTTTTGGAAAATTACTAAAATATTTCCAACATAAAAATTAATTTCTAAAAATTCCTGCATAAGACTGAAGAACACTATCATTCATTAAGGGATGCTAGCAGAGTTTTGTCAGATTTAGAAAATAAATTGTGTGGAACATACTTTTATTACGAATTGATTTACTTAAATTCAAATTTAACTAGATGTCTTGTGTTTTGTCTGGCAACCCTTGTTGCAGGTAATGTCGGAAGAAAATTAGAGAAAAGAAATAACTCTGCTTATATCTGGAGGGGGGAAAGGAGGAAATCAATAAAAATGTTTTCTGACAACTGCAGTTGTGAGAAAAGTTGACCTCAGTTCAGTGTATCTGAAACTAGAGTTTTTCAAAGTTAGGCTAGAATGAGAAGGAAATGGGTAGAAAATACACAGACTGTAGGAGAGGAATGGATCATAGAAGACTAAGATGTTCCCTCTCATATTGGGAAATGAAAAATTGTATATTACAGTGGAAGGGTTCTTTATAGATTACTTAATCTTGGTATCTTCTTTCCTTCTAGAAGGAACTTGGAACTGAAATACTAAGAGGCTGTTACCTGACCACATTTTCATCATCATTTAGAGGCAGAACCTTGGCTTTGACATACCATAAGTTTAGAACTGATCGAACAAAACCATATACTTTTGATGACGGAGGCTTCTAAAGAGAGCTTTCATGTGTAAAAGTGATTATTACAGAAATTGAAACAGCAGTTACCCACTTTTAGTAACTACACTGTCCCTTCTACAGTAGCTAGGTTCACAATGTTCTCAGCATGTATTTCTGACTTATTTGGACTCTTGTAGGTAGCATCCCAGTTTACCCTGCCTATAAACTAAGGGAATTTGGGTTTAATGATTTCATTGGTAACTTCTAACTCTAGGACTCAAAAATCTGTATTGTCTGAATGCCTCATAAAGAATTTACAGTCCTGTTGATATGACATACCCATATAAAATAGAGATCGGGGTGTCTGGGTGGCTCAGTTAATTGAGTGTCTGACTTTGGCTCAAGCCATGATCTCACGGTTCATGAATTTGGGGCTCGCTGCTATCAGTGCAGAGCCTGCTTGGGATCCTCTGTCCCCCTTTCTTTCTGCCCCTCCCCACTTATGCTCTCTTTCTCAAAAATAAATAACAGAGCACCTGGGTGGCTTAGTCAGTTAAGTGTCTGACTTTGGCTCAGGTTATGATCTCACAGTTCGTGGGTTTGAGCCCCATGTCATACTCCATGCTGATAGCGCAGAGCCTGCTTAGGATTCTCTCTCTCCCTCTCTCTCTGCCCCTCCGCTGCTTGCTCTCTCTGTGTCTCTCTCAAAATAAATAAAATTTAAAAAAATTTTAAAAATAAAAAACATTTTAAAAATAAAATATAGATCATTATAACATTAGTCAAAAAATAATCTTAGTTAAGTTAAATGAAAATTTAATATGTTTGATGTATAAAGTAATCTTATCAGGGGTAAAGAAAGGGATAGCAGTGTTTAACTGAAGTGAAACTTCCTAAAGAATAGAAGTTGATCTCAACCTTGAGAGGGCAGAAGGGTTTGAGAACTGGGGTTGCAGGGAGGGCAGGTAGGAAAAAAGCCCATGAAAAGGTACAGAAGTAAAAATGATTATGGAATGTTCTAGAAGACCAGACTGGCTATAGCATATAATTCATGCTTGGAAATAGCGTCAGCATTATCACAATCTCCATTGTCCTGTCCCTTCTTGTCCCCAGTTTCTCTACCATTGGAATTGAACCCCTCACTCTGGCTAGTCTGGCCTGCTTATTTCACCTCATAAGAAAGCCTTTCAGACTCATCTTGGATCTGACTGGATAGAAGATAAATTGGCAAACGAGTCCATTTTGTAATGGGCTAAATTATTTCACTTTTCACAGGGTATATATCTTCTTTCCTGCTTAAAGAGATGACCATTCATTTGTTATTCCTAGTTGTTGTTCCTCCAGTAGCAAGCCTTGTGCCTTGTAGTGGTAGGTGTTCAGAAACATAATGTGTTCCGAGTTGTTTTGTTCTATATGCTTGAAGACCTGGCTCGACTTCACAGATAGTGGGAAAGAAATGTGAATGCTCTTTGATGAAAGGGGTCTTCTCTTTTTCATTTCTTTTAATCCCCTCTGTGCTTGATGTAGTGCCAGGACCGTGTAGCATGGTGAATATATGTGGGGAGACATGCTCATGTGTGACTGGCAGGAATCTACAGATCATGTGTTCCAAGCCCCTAGTTTCATGAGTAAAAGAACTAATGGTTAATAAATAAGTTTTATGAGTAAAAGAACTAATGTTTAATAAATTTCTTAAGGTGAACAGAAAAAGTTTAGTAGGTGTGAGAATCCAGGTCTCCTCTCTCTAGTGAGTGTTCTTTTTTTAGAATGCCTTGTTCTTTCTCATCTTCACTACACAGTACAAGAAAAGTTAGCTGGATTCAGGATGTTTCATTATCTGTCTCTCTATGGCATGCCTGTCTCTGTTTCCTGTTTTAGGAGTAAAGTAGAAAGAGCCCCTCGGAGTAAGGGTACCTGGCTTCTTCCTAACCCTGCCACTGCATTTGTATCTTAAAGAATTCACTTACCAGCTTCTGTTTCCACATCTGTAAAATGGGGTGGGCTTGGGGTTTAGTGCCACATAAATTGCTATGTCCCTTGTAGGTACATCCAATAATTCAGCAGTAGCCCTGGATTATATTAACTTATTGAGAATTTAAGAATGTTCTGTCCTCTTCCTTCCCTGTTACATAGTGTTTCCACAGCATTTGCCCCACGTAGAAGAGTGTAAGCATGAGTAGGAGTGAGGAGAGGGTAAAGGAGTTGGGGAGATGGCTCTGGGCTCTATTGTGTATAACAGACCTTCTGGTTTCCACTCGCCTATCCTTCATTCTCTAGGTAGCACAGGGTGAAAAAAACCAACCAACTCAACAGGATGAATCTTTTTGGTGTCTGATGCTCTATCTTCAGTTCGTCTTTGTTGTGGTCCATTTCGTTTGGTGTCTCAATGTCTGTGAAGCATGATAACACAAAGAACAAAAAGACAGGCTCTTCCAGAGAGTCGCCAGTGATGGAACAAAGGTTCCGAGGCATTGTGTAAGGAAACTGTGGCGGTGCCCCCTGGTGAGGGAAAGAAATGTGCCCTCTTCACCTCTTCTTAAGTGCTGAGCCTAGCCAGAGGACACGTTTTTTTCTAGAAGGCAAAGCCTTACACTTTTGGCAGCAGAGCTGAAATAGAAAAATTGAGCTTGACCTATTTCCGTAGCAGTGCGAGCCTCACATTGTCCTCTCAGGCAGTATGAAAATCCTTGAACTGGGAAACTGACAGCTGCAATCAGACACTTGCATTGAGGGAAACATCATGAATTTTAATAGGAGTGCTGCTTCTGGGTGAGGTTGGGAGGGGAAAGAGAGCCAAGCCAATTCAAACAAAAGGAGCAGAAGGGGGTTTGCTACATGTACAGCTCATGGCAGTGATGAGAGTTATATTCAAATTATTTATCCCACAATGATGTTGATGATTTAAGAGGGAAGGATTGCCGAACTCTTGTGAAGTGGAAAGGGTTATGAATCTTCCGTGATTATTAATCCCACTGTACTGAAGGCAAGGAAGGTGGGTATATCAAAACATGACTTGTTAGCAGTAGCCGTCCTCAAACACTGCACTTCAGTACCCAGGAAATGAGCCCCGGGAACCACATTGGCCACTACATAGACGATAGTGCTTCCCTCAAGGACACACCGGACAAGCTCAGACGTGTGTGTGTGTGTGTGTGTGTGCACGCGCACCCACAGAGCCACTTTCAAGTTGTCTTTCCTATCAGCCCTCTTGCATGGCAAGAGGTGCATGGCATTTCCCATTCTGAGTAGCCCTCAGCATCCTGTTTGTCCTGGGGTGGAAGGATTGGAGTTGGTGCCCGTTGTCAGACCTCTTCATGAAGAGGCTGCTTATTGGCCTCGGTATCTCCAGGGTGGTCTCTCAAGGAGAAGAGAATGTGGGAAGACTACTTCTTTTAGAACAGGGTCCCATGCCACACCCATACCTAGTCGTGTTTGTTAGAAGCTGAGGATCGAGTTTGTGAATTAATGCAATCATGAGCCACTTTGTTCTTAGTTGTTTATATGGCCATGCTTCGTTTTAGAAGGGGGACCTGAGTGTTTATTAAAATAGAAACCTAATCATTTCAGAACCCCTTTCTTCTGAATAAATCAAGAAATAATGTGTGTGTGTGGTTTTTAAGTGTGAATACAGCACTTAAAAAAATATGCTGCAGACTTTGTTCATCAGATTCCTCTGTTGGTGAGACTATTTAGCCTGTAAGGGTCTTTCAGCCAAAGACTGTTACCCAAGACAGCGCTGGCTGACATTCTGAATACTTTTTGGGAAGTACTGAAGAAAATCACCACACACTAAACAGGAACGGCAACTGCCATTTCAAGATGTGGTATTAAGGATAGAACTAATTTCTTGGTTTATGAGCTAGTCCTTCTGGAGCTGGAGGAGAGTGAGATGAGTATGTCTGTGCTGGGGAATTGGGACTCAAGCCAGACTAAGGCAGAACATGTCAGAAATGGAGACAAGGAACAGGGCTGTCCTTTACCAGGCTGTGAAGGAGGAATTCATCCTTTTTCCCCTGCCAGGGTTTATCACCAACTGGTGGAGGTGGTGGCAAGGACTTTGTGGGCCATTTGGCCTAGACCTCACATTTATGAAGGATTCATATTTATTCTTTAAAAATTATCACCTAATGGGGGCACCTGGGTGGCTCAGGCAGTTAAGCATCTAACTCTTGATTTTAACTCAGGTTATGATCTCTGGAACCGTGAGATCAAGCCCCACAGCATGGAGCCCTCTTGGGATTCTCTTTCCTCCTCTCTCTCTCTCTCTGACTCTCCCTCTCAGAAATTAAGTTAATTCATTTATTTAAATGAACTTAAAAAAATTACTACCTAATGAATTGATGTAGTTGTTGTAATTTCTATGCATTTAAATAATTTTTTGCACTATGTGTATAATATATCATGATGACGATAACCCCCTTCAGCATTTCTTCTTGTTTTAGGAAGGTGAAGTGGAGTTCCTGCCTCTCAACATGGGGGAGAAACCCTTTCCCTCTTCAGCTCCTTCCCTATTCTTCAAGCATGTCCTTCCTGTCCATAGTGCTCCTGATACAAGGTCTACATGGGTCCCATTTATCTTTATCCTTGCTGTAAGCTGGAGTATTCCTTTTAAGTTATTTAAATTGCTAGTAACAAACCCACTTTTGTGGTAGAAGATAGGTGGATGGGGCATATTGTGATAACCTTTACTTACATTTGGGATCCTGCTTGTGTTCAGATCCTTACTGCTATGCTGACCTGCCTCCATTTCTCCGTCTCACATCTGTTTTCTGCCTAAGCCCTTTGATTCTCCATAGCCATGTCTCTGCATATGCTGGTAGTAAAAGCTACCCCCCATGAATCTAATACTTTGAATCACTGAACCTGGAGTCCCCTTCTGTGTGCTATTCATCCATTCATTCATGGGTAAATATTCCCTGAGTATTCTACACTCAGGCACAGTGCAGGGTGCTCTGGCTACAGTATGGCAAAAGGTGAACACAGTCTCTAGGTGCTGGATGTTTTTTCCCCATCCTCCTCAGCTGCTACAAACTCGTGCTGACCTAGGTTCCCTAAACCTCCATCTTGATATTCCTTCTGGTTTTACTCACCTGCTTAGGTTCCCAAGTTAACCTTGCCACATCGCAAGAATCCAAGGGTAACTCCTGTTCATACTGATGGGGAAATAATGTACTAAAACGTCTTCCTGGAGGGAAACTGAGAGGCTTCAAGGTTGTTGTAAGGCAGGGTACTTACTAGTCACTCAGGTGCCATGATGGATTGGAAAATATCCAAGAAGGAAGGAGGCTCTTCTTTTCAGGCTAAATAACAGCCTCCTTGTTGGGAAGGGAATAATCAATCCCAGCTGGAGCAAAGAGACCACGTTCCCTTTGCTTTTCCATTCAAATCTAATCTAATGACATGAGTTTCTGACATGAGTAGCATTCTTGCCCAGACTTGTGGCCCCAGGGAGGGGATGGTTATTCAAGACAGCTGGCTCCCTAAGCAAGGCATATAACTTGATGATAAATGCTTACAGACAACTTCCCTTACTTGCTGATTCCAGTCTCAGTTTAATTGACACCCCTGGAGATTTGCAAAAAATAAATAGATGTTTCTTTGAAAGAATATTATTTCTCTGGATGCAAGAAAAAGATAAGAAATTGTGCATGCATACAGTTCATCAGTATTTTCCAGCTTATGGAATTCTTTAGGGAGGGATTCCTTTTATGCATTCCCTATGAAACAGAAGTTTCCTGTGCCTTTAAAACCTGTCTTGTGTTATAGTGTAGAATAAATCTGACCTGTGATTTTGTTTTTTTTTTTTTCTTTAGCTTTGTCTTTTGAAAGGAACCATTTCTATGAATTAGTAATTTGAAGTCACCTTGTAGATTTTTCTTCTGAAAGCTTACATGTAGCTAAATTCAAGTTTTAGTAATTTAAGAATTGTTTGTTTTTTCCAGGGTTTATACTCCTTTGGGTCAAGAAACCCTTCTTTGGAATAACAGTTATGCCTAAATCTCTAGACCTAGATGTCAAGCATTTCTTGTACATTCCTTTCTCATAATTGAAGATGAAGTGTTGTGGGCAAAGAAAGAATTGACTCATACATCTTTTCTGCCATCTGAGAACTTGGGCACTATAATGGTTATAATATCTAAACTAAAATGAATATTCTGAGAAAACAGACATTTATTTGAAAGAATTTGGAAGTATTGAGGGTATGCAGAATTTCTTTGCAGTTTATCAAAAGGACTAATGTTAATGATAAAAAATCTTATAAATCGAATTTTAGGACTGGATCAGTGAGTTGAAAAAGGGAATTAATAAGAAGCACTAAGACCTGGTGAGGTTTCAAAATCAAAGCTAGGCAAAAGACAAATTGTTTCACACCTTATATAAGTTACAAGTTGTATCACACCTTATATAAAAATTTAAAGACATACTAAACAATATTTTTGGCTGTCTGTGGATATATTCATCTATAATATAAGGGCAAAAAACATGGCTTAGAAGGCCCATGATAAATAACTTGACAGTATTTTCCTGAGGTGGCATAGACCTAAGGTAAGGAGGGAGGGAGCAGTGAGGCTTGGGGACCAGAAACAAAAGAGATTTTAACTTTATAATGTTTTATTTGCAGATATTAAAGGGATCTGAGGCAAGCATGACATAATAACTTTTGTTAACTCTGGAAGCTGGGCATTATTTGCTATAGTCTTTGGTCTGGTCCTAGATTACTTAAATATATAAAATTACCTTGAAAGGGAACCTCAAAAAAAGACTTTTTATACCTTTATTCTTAAGTTCCACATAAATCAGAGTAGCGGTGCACAATCAATAGATATAACCCTCTCTGGGTATTTGCATATTTACAGTGAGTCTTGATAAACACATAAATCCAACTGCTGAGCTCTCCTGTTTTGAATTCTCCTAAACTAAGTACTGTTCTAACAATTTGCAAATCAGTTATGTATATGTTAGTGTAACAAGTTTTGGCTGTGTTTCAGGAACAGGTGCCTTTTAAACAGGAAAATCTAATTGTGGTATTTGCCTCAGCCAATATCACTTTCATTTAAAAAATGTTGTCATAAATAATTCGAATGGATGGCATGCTTTCCGTTTCTCAATAGCCACAGGCATGTAACTTATTCAGAGGATTTCTTTGGCCTGGAAGCGAGACTTTTCATTTGCTAAGAAGCTTGCACTGGGAAAAAATGTTCTCGTTGCTTTTCATGTAGGATTTATGTTGGTTTGAAAATGAAAATTTTGAGTCCTTGTCATGTGAAAATAGATGCAGCTGTAGAAACCAAAATCTTATGTTTTCTGCAGCATAGAACTGCCCCACTTATTTTGGACTCAGGTCTGGTCAACTCACCAGGCTGGACCCAACAGCTTAAAACTAGGAAATATGTAAAGGGAAGTTTGGGTACAGTGTGAAATTAGGGCACAAAGCCTCCAGCACTTACCCAGTTTCCTAAACCTAATCTCTCCCTCAGCCCACTGATGTTAAATGCAGCAAACTAGAAGTAGGCAGGGGGACTGCTGAAAGGGAAATTGGGTGGTCTTTTTAATTACACAAGTGAAAGTTCAGAGCATAATGGCAAGGAAGGAGGAAAATAATTTTATTAAGATGAAAGCAACATAAAAAGTGGACATGATTCCTTAAAAAAATTTTTAATAGGGATGATTTTCCTACAAACCTAAATAGCCCTACTATATTACAGCATAGTGATGGTGTTTGTAGTCATAGTGCTGAGTGGTTGGTGTTTTCCAGAACAAGTCTAGAATTAACTGACCAAGTTTTTCCACACCATCTTAACTAATGGATCTCTTTGTTTTGATTCCAAAGGTCTTAACTACCTGGATGCACTCACCATTTGCTGAACTGATGCCATGAGGGTGGACTAATCTGATGGTGGATTTTTATATGCAGAGACTAAATTTCTGGAAAATATTGCAGGTTTTGCCTTTATGTTAAAAATTTAAAGGTCATAATATTTGTTAATACATGTTTATACCCTTAGCATGTCCAGTCTGGCAGCAAATGGAGTCCTGTTCTAAAACCATATGATTCTAACTTGTGCTTATAATTTGTTTTTAGAGAGTTGGCCAATTCTTTTGAAGTTATCAATTTCAGAACATACTCAGTATTCCCTAAATAACAGAAAGTTGGCCTGAACTTTTATGGACCTTATGACATTACTTAGAAATTGATCCTTAAAAAGAAAGATAAATCCTAAACATAAGTTTACATGCTTGCCATTCATTTACTTCATAAAAGTAAGACCTAGAAAAGTGGTCTGGTTATTTGGATTTTGGCATGTATAAAAGCTCTCCTGACTCATCTCAGTAAGCTCTCTTACGTTGTTTTCCATAAATTGTAGATCATGCTGTGACACAGTGTGTGGTCAGGTACAAAGAGTCACACAGGCAGAGGTCAGACTCAGCTCCTTCTCCTCTGCTTGTTTGACCTTGAGCCAGTTACTTACCCTCTTTGAGCCTTTGTTTCTTTTTGTTGAAAATGGTAATCCCCGTGCCTACTTAAGGTTGTTCTGGGGGTTTAATGAAATTCATGTGTAGATGAGACTCACTGTGTAGAGTATATAGAATTAGATGTTTCATACTTGTTCCCTATTCCTTTCTGTTGGAAACAGAAAAATTTGAATTAGAAAATTGCCACCGTTGGGGCCTCTGGGTGGTTCAGTCGGTTGAGCATCCGACCTGGCTCAGGTCATGATCCTGTGATTTATGAATTCAAGCCCTGCATAGGGCTTGCTGCTGTCTGCAGAGTCTGCTTCAGATGTGTGTTCTCTCTCTCTCTCTCTCTCTCTCTAGTATAAATAAACATTAATGAAAAAATTTCCTCCTTTTACTTTGGGTCTCAGTTTCCCCTTCTGTAACGCCTGTGGTTTGATATCCGTGTTTATTATTTGAAGATGGTAGAATCCTAGAGAGTGTGGACTCTGGTTCCAGTCACATCCGCTTGCAAATGTGCAGCTCCAGCTTGCCCAGGATTTGAGGAAAGCTCATAATGGTTGCCATAATAGGTTTCCTCTGACTTCCTTACCTGAATTCTTTTAAATTCTTGCGGCAGCCTCCTTCCAGTGTCGGAAAGCTCTAGAGTGTATTTGAAACTTTTTTCCTGTAGGAATTAACACTGGGATCCTCGGTGGGGGCAGTCAGAGGATCAGCTTAAAAATTACCTCATTTCTGGGAAGAGTGATCATTGTCTCTCCTCCAGAATACATTTGGTAGCCAAATAGCTATGAATTTTTCAAGATATTTTTATCCTGTTAACAGAGGTATTTCCTGAAACCAAATCTTTGATCTCAAGATTCTGTGATTAGTTGTGATTGGTGAATAGCCATTATTATGAAGAGGCCCCACTGGGAAAGGAAAGGTTAGGTCCAGTATTTTTTTTAATGGAAACAAACTAAATGTCGGGAGTTGTCTGTAGATGCAGTTATGAAGCCCTTTACTGTCAAGTACTGTCTTCTCTTAGCTTCAGTTCTGTTTCCATGGTAACCACAGGGTCTCTAGTGCCTGGCTGAATGGTTTTACAGGAAGCTGAAAAACATTGCTATTCTAAGTAGCTTTCTTTTTACTGTACAAAGGGATCCTTCCCTTACTGTTGGCTAGCCAACATTTACTGGGAACAAAGGAGACTATTTATGCGGATTGTATTCTGGGTAGAGGGTAAATAAATGGGGAGACCCCAGTCCCTGCTTACTGACTTGTGAATTTGTTTTTGTGGTGATTGTTCCTAGCATTTTGGAAGATCCAAATAATTTACCTTTTCTTTATTTCAGATATGGGTTTTCCTGTTTATGTTAAGCAGAATTTATATTCTAAGTATAGAACTGGTTTTAAAAAAACAAAAGGTGGTGGTCTGTGGCTGGGATAATATTAGTTATGGTGAATTTATAGCTTTCAAGTATCTATGAAGGCAGTGTATTTAACAACAAAAAGTGCCCCATGCTAGCAATAGACACAGAAAGATAATGGCTTGGCAGTTATTAGGTTTATCCTTTATTGTATGTTAAAATTATCATTTGGATTTTCTTTACATATTAAAAAAACCCTGTATTTCCATTTGTTTACATGGTAGAAAAATTATATATGGTAGAAATGTCTTTGGCGGTTCAAAATTAAATGCAGTTACTTTCTGGCAATTTATGACTTGTGCTCATTTCTTAGGAAAGAAATCAAGGGTATCAGTGCAGTTCCATTAAAAGCTGATATAATAAGTTTAATTTCAAATATAAGCCACTTCCTCGACTTCTTTTCTGAGCTCTTTCAAATTCTCTTTAGAAGTAAGTTAGAAAAAAAAATTTTTTTTGTTTACTCTTTAGTAGAGACAGCCTTTTAAAACTGCACTCTTATAATGAAAGCCTTTAATTTTAACAGATGTGGACCTTTGTTCCTAATCTTGCTCTGTGTCTTTCATACACACAGTTAAAATTAAAGACAATCTATAGAAAATTCCAATGCGTGTTTTATATGCCTGATGTTCATCATCCTTGTGCTGGCAGGCCAGGTCCAAGGACCCAGAGTGGGATCCCACAGGGTCAGCCAAGAGGGTCCCTGTCTGTACGCAGAGTAGAAGAAATCAAACACGAGCCAGCAAAAGGTGAAAGCAGAGTTTATTGAAGGTACAGAGAGAGTGCAGGTACAGAGCATTTGGGAGACTCAGGAAAGGAGAGAGTCTTGTCTTTGCTTGGGGCTGAGGGTTTTTATTGAGGATCATGGTCTGATGTATGTGTTCTCTTAGGCATCCTGGAATTGGTAGTTAGAACAAAGATAAGGACCCAGGTGTCACTCCTGGGAGCCAGGGGGTCTTGGCATTGAGATATTTAGTGCCAGTGATCTGGAATATGGACACGATGGCTTCTTAGTCCTTAGATGTTGTCTGTTGTGCTGGAAGACTCCAAAGAAATCATTAACTCCTTACCCCTTACAAGGAGGATATACATTAAGGCATGTGTATGGCAGGGGGTGCAGATCCTAGCAAGAATAGAAACAGGAAGGGAAGCAAAGAGCAGAGTTTCATGGAGACCCTCAGTTTCCCTGCCTCAACCCCATTTCTTCTACGAAATGTAGTTCTTGTTCTGCAAGATGAGTATTTCATGGGAGCTGAGATTTGTGACCCGGACTGTATTTAGATAAAGTTAATGCCAGTTTAAACTACTCCTTTACTGAGACCTAATGATGTTTCTTTTGCATTTTTATCTTATCAGGTCTTGGAAATTTTCAATAAAATAGTTTTGGAAAGTATCTCATGAGACACTTATTTAATACATCCTCAAGTCTGACTAGCACCAAATGGCAGATTTAATAGCAAATTGCTTTGCTTTAAATGTCCTCTACCAGATGGTTGCAGTAGTAGGTTTCATAACTAATTTTTCTCAGGTAACCCTGAAATAATGATGTAAGGAATGTACTTTTTGAAAGAACTTGCATGATCTAAAATGAGTTTTTAAAAATTATTTTAAGGTATCTAGAGCCAAAATTTGATGAAGTATTTCCTGATGTTGGGGGAGATCATCAAGACGTGACTACTGGTTGACCTGTGAGTGGGATGTGGGTGGTCAGAGGCTCCATACCCTTTCCCCTGTTCTTGGAATGTGGGTTCTGCTTGTCTTCTCCACTCCCAGGGGCTGCTCCAAAGACATAGCTTTGAGATTATGTGCATTGAGAATATCTGCATGATATACGTGACTGAATCCAGTTAAGACTTCTATGTGAAGTTTGAAGGTTTGACAGGCAAGTGTGGGGATCCAGTTGTCTTGCTGCCACCCAAGACAAGTTTCGTGTGTAAGCTGCCTTTGCTGGTTAAAACTGCCATCGACCAACCTGGAGTTGTCTGCCTCTTTGTTTTTTTCCTGACCACTAAACAAGGGGCCAGTTTCAGATTTCATCCGGGACAATCTCAAGAAGGTTTTGAACCAACAGCTGAATATTTTCTTTCTTTCTTTCTTTTTTTTTTTTTTTTTTTTGTTTTTTTTTTTTTTTTTGTTTTTTTAGTTTATTTATTTTGAGAGAGAACACAAGCCGGGAAGGGGCAGAGAGAAGGAGACACAGAATCTGAATCAGGCTCCACGCTATCAGCACAGAGCCAGATGCAGTGCTTGAACTCAGGAACTGTGAGATCATGACCTGAGCTGAGATCAAGAGTTGGATGCTTAACCAACTGTGCCACCCAGGTGCCCCCTTAAAAAAAAAATAAAATAATGTTTATTTTTGAGAGAGAGCACACAAGCAGGGAAGGGGCAGAGAGAGGGAGAGAGAGAATCCCAAGCAGGACACTGTCAACACAGAGCCCAACACAAGGCTTGATCTCAGAAACCATGAAATGATGATGACCTGAGCTGAAGTCGGACACTCAACAGACTGAGCCCTCCAGGCACCCCTGAATATTTTCTTTAAAGAGTTATAGGATTTGACTGGTATATTCAAAGAGGTTATAGATTATCTTGGCATAGAAAGCCAATATCATAAATCTGGGAACAAGGACTACCTTGCATGATAATGAGTTGATAGAGACTGATTGAAGGAGTGTGGAGCCTCTAGAGAAGGGCTATTTGGAGGAAATGGGATTCAGGGCATTTCATTAATTCAACAGAAATGTACTGAACGAACCTTTTATATTAGATGTTATGTACTGTGCTGGAATTATAGCACAAGTAAACAAGACTGTGTCCCTAAATGTATGGAGCTCACAGTCTGGTGAGAGGTCCAGACACAAAACCAGGCAATTACTTCAATGATAATGTCTATGTTGGGCGAATTACAGAGTACTAAGGGTACACCTAGATTTGTAAGGAGCAACAGATTTCGTTGAAGATTTCTTTGAGGATGTATGAAGCTGAAACAGAAATCCCAGTGGACGTTGCTATTTACCCATTTAAAATAGGGTTCCTTTTTTTCTGCACTTAACTTTTTGGACACAGTCTCCTAAACTTTTCTTAGAAACTAAAATATTTGGATTTTAGAATTTTATAGTAAGAAGAGATCTTATAGAAATCCAGCCTGTTTTACCACCAGCACCTTTGTAACTCTGGAAAGGAGAAGAAATGCAAATTCCCAAAGTGTGCCAATGGGTCAGGATAAATAGACCTCCTTTCATTCATAATGTGAGTGAGTGTTCAGGGAAGATTACATCTCTGTATCCTCTACCTTTTTTCTTTTAAGGAAAGGTTTTATTCTCCTAATACATGCATCGTATCTTTGTCAGACCTCAAGCCTTTGTATCTGCTTCTATCTCCTTTAACAAAGGAGAACAAATAGGGAAATTAAAAAAAAATAGTTGAATCTGTTAGTCTATGTAATCTATTAAGAACTAGCACTAAAATTATGGCTGCTGCCCAGTCACCCTGACCTAATTAATCTGTCTCCTAAAGGATAGGAAAAATTACTGTTTTTAAATGGCCCACATTCCTTTGGAAAGCTTAGATATGCTCCCATAGATATATTATTTCTCAGTTGGATGTTTCCCCATTAGATCCTACTGATTGCTTTAATTTTGTACCTTAGCAGAAATATCGCTTCCCCCTGGTTTATGTAGCTTCTTTCATGAGCCACATAACATCCATTATTCCTGAAGAGCTTCTTGCATTGAAAAATTTAGAAGCAGACAGTAAGAGGTCTTCTAAACTGATACACTTTCCTCACCCTTGTTAAGAATGATTCTCAGATGTTATTCGTCGTATTGATATGTTCTTTTCAGAGTCGCATTTAGTGACACAGCCAATAACTCAATGTTAAATCCCAGTTTTTAAAATTTATGATAAAAGGAATGAGACCACCACAGCTAAAGAACAAGAAATATGTTGAAAAACATAAAAGAATCTTGTAAGTGTTCAAATATATGAAATATTCTCAAGGCATTGGGTATTTTATTTTATGAGATGTTCTTTTTGTGCTTCTTTATTCCTGTAACTGTCAGGGTGCTCTTCCATTATAGTATTGTCTTATTGTAACATTTTGAACGGTAATTTGAATGATAATTGTTACTTTTCTTGTCCATTTCTACCAGTAGACTGCATGCTTCTTGGCTTTTGTTTATGCCTGGCATATTATAGGTACTTGGTTAATGTTAGACTGAATGTACAGTGATAAATTAATGTGATTCCCATTGATGAGAAATACCATTTTTCATCATTGATGAGAAATTTATTTTAGCTTACATACGACCCTGGCATTTTGTCAGATATTTCACTTTGAAAAGTATTGACTGAGTTTGGGACACTACTAGGAACAATTAAATATGTAGTCCATATGCTTGTAAAATGTAAGCATGGGCAAATAATGACTGTATTATATGGAGGCTTAGCATTACACAAATATAATTTTAGCATAAAATTGGAATGATATGCTCACAGTCTCTTTTCCTCTGCATTATCTAAAAATGTTGACCTTGCGGTGCCTGGGTGTCTCGGTTGGTTGATTGTCTGACCCTGGATTTCAATTCAGGTCATGATCCCAGGGTGATGGGATCAAGCCCTGCATGGGGCTCCAATTAGAGCCAAAAAAATTCAGATATCCTTTTTTTTAATTAAGATATCTTAAACTCCCAGAAATTACATACAGAAATGTGGTTCATGTAATGTACATATACACACATGTATACATATACTGGTGAAATATTTATAAATATGTTTATATGTACATATTAAAGAATAGTTTCTACCATCAGCCTACTGGAATAAGAGGAGCACTTGGGTGGCTCAGTAAGTTAAATGGCCAACTCCTGATTTCCATTCAGGTCATGATCTCACAGTTAGTGAGATCAAGTCCCCCATCCGGCTCTGTGCTGACAGCATGGAGCCTGTTTGGGATTCTCTCACCCACTCTCTCTCTCTCTCCCTTCCCCTACACTCTGTCATGCAGTTGCTCTCTCTCAAAATAAACTTAAAAGTTTATTTTTAATGTTTATTTATATTGAGAGAGAGAGAACACGTGTGAGTGGGGAAGGTGCAAAGAGGGAGGGAGAGCATCCCAAGCAGGCTCTGCTCTGTCAGCACAGAGCCCAACAGAGGACTTGATCCCGTGAACTATGAGATCATGACCTGAGCCAAAATCAAGAGTTGGATGCTTAACCAGCTGAGCCACCCAGGAGCCCCACAAAATAAACTAAAAAAAAACAAACAGTATTTGAGGCCATGAATTAATGAAAATGAAGAAATAACCACTGCTTTCACATGTGATCACATTTAGTCTTTAAAGATGAGATGAAATTGGTATCTTGCTTAAGGTTTCTGCATGTTAAAAAAAAAAAAAAAAGGAGGAGGTGAGGTGGTCAGGTTCAGGCTCAGCAGTGTAATGATACAAAAGCTTATCCTCAGCAAATGCTTCCTGTGTTTTTAGTTAATACCATAAGGTGAGTTTCCTCTACAGTGAAAGTGAAAACAACTGAAACCTCATTCTCCTTCCACGGATGTTAGTTTTGGTTTACTCATCAACTTCTCTGCTGGTGTTCTCTTACTAGTGAGTTTTAACTTTACAGTTTTGTTGATCATAGTAATGACAGTCCAAACAGTCCATATCTATATTGTGAAAAATGTGAACAGAGACTTGTATTTTTTTAGAGGTGGGGGAGAGGGAGGGAGGGAGAAAGTGGGGAGACAGGCAGAGGGGAGAGAGAATCTTAAGGCCCTATCCCATGACCTTGGGATCATGACCTGAGCTGAAATCAAGAGTCAGACCTTAACTGACTGAGCCCCTCAGGTGCCCATGGAGACTTGTATTTTAAATCAGCAGCAGTAGAGGGAGAGAATATTCCCATTCACTCCTTATTTACTTATTATCAGTGCAGTCTATCATCTGTGTTTATATCAATTTTCTTCTCTTGACTAGTCAGATACAACCCCATGAAATTGTAAGAATTCCAGCTTTAAAAAGGTTTTGATTTTTCTAAAACAATATATGGACTGGATAACTTCTTTTGTTTCAGAACCGAGAGTTTCTGTCATGCAGACTGTGGGATCGTAAGTGGACCCTTAATGCTGCTTGGGGGCCATCATTGTTTCCCTCTTGGGACAGTGCACCACATTATTCAGGTGTGATGGGGAGCTGGTAGGCAGAGGGTTTAGGGTCAGGACCCGGATGGGGGCAGGGCTCCTTTTTTAGTTAGAGACACTACACTGTACTGTTTCTTTAAATAAGAGCCTTTGCTGAGGACATAGCAAATCCGACCTGTTCCTTTTCCCTTTCAGAGTAGAGGCAACAGGTATTCATTAAACTAATAACGAGTAATTCCCCACAATCCCAGATTGCAATTTTACACCTTTTCTTCCTCCTCAAACCTGCTGTATGTACATCCTCTCTCAGCCTCACTTTCAGGTGATGACTTTGTTTCAGTTTTCTCCGTGAAGTAGGAAGCAATCAGGAAATGTGCGCCAGCCCCACCATGTGTTCCCGCCTAGCAGCATCCACCTGGATTCCTTTACCGGGAAGACTGACCATGGTCTCATGCAAGGCCATTCCCTTCTGCACTCTGTTCCCATCCCCTCTCTCTTACAAAGGGACACAGCTCCAGCAGGTCTCTCCTTTCTTGCTTGTGCCACCATCTTTCTCCTGCCTACTAGATCCTTTCAATAGCATAGTATTGTGTTATTTCTCTCATCTTAAAAAGCAAGTTCAGCGATGCCTGGGTGGCTCACTCAGTTGAGTGTCCAACTCTTGATTTTGGCTCTGGTTGTGATCTCACAGTCTTGAGATTGAGCCCTGCTTTGGGCTCTACACTGGGTGTGGAGCCTGCTTGAGATTCTCTTTTTCTGTCTCTCTCTGTGTCTCTCAACTCCTCTCCCTCTTATTCTCATTCTCTTTCTTAAAAAATTAGAAAAAAAAAATTCTGCTAACCACAGACTCCACTTCCTCCTTCTGCTAATCTTCCCATTTTTTCCAGTCCAAGCTCCTTGTAAGAGTTGTCTATATCCGTGTCTCCAGTTCTTCTGCTATTGTTTTTTTTCAAGAAAAATGTTTAATTTTTTATTTTGAGAGAGCACAAGCAGGAGAGAGAGGCAGAAGGAGACAGAGGAATCTCAGGCAGGCTCCACACTCCGCACAGAACCCAACAGGGGGGGCTGGATTTCATGACTATGAGATCATGACCTGAGCCAGAATCAAGAGTTGGACACTTAACCAAGTGAGCACCCAGACGACCCTCTGCTATTCTTTTTTAAAGGTGCTGCAATTAGACCTTCTCTTTAACCATTCCGCTAAAACTAGTTTTCATCTTTAAGAGCCCACCAATCTCTGTGTTGCTGATTTGGTGGTCACTTTGCAAGGTTCATCTTACTTAGCTGTTGGTAACATTGACACAGGTGATTCCTCTCTCCTCCCTCATCCTTGAAACACTTTCTTGACTTGTTGTCCAGCATACTACTGACTCTTGTTTTTCTTCCTCCCATTCTGGCTGCTCCTTCTCAATATTCTTTGCTGGTTTTGCTTCTTCTGTTTGACCTTACAATGTTACTGTGCTTCAGAGCTCAGGCTTTAGATCTTTTCCTTAGGTGGATGCATTCATTGCCATAATTGATCTCAAGATTTTAAATACCATCCATATGCTGGTGAGTCCCAAATTTCTACCTCCAGCCCTTATCTCCACCATGAAATTCAGATTTGTGTATGTCTAACTTTCTGCCTGCCACCTCCACCTAGATGTTTAATAGCCATTTGACATGTAATGTTCCAAATCTGAATTCATGAGCACCCTCTCCACCATGAAAGTTGTCCATTATCTTGTATTCTCTCCTATTAGAGTTAATGACAATCCCAACTTCTTAGTGGCTCAAACCAAAAACCCTGAGCTATCATATTCTCTCTTCTTTCATATCCCCTTATCCAAGGGGTAGTGTAGCCCCTTCTCACTACCTCCACTCCCAACACTTTTGCACAAACCATTCTCATCTGTTGCCTGATGTAGCAATAGCCTCCAACTATGCTGTCTATGCTTGCCCTTTTACAGTCTAGTCTGAGCATGGTGTCATCCTATTAAAAGGGAAGTCATGTGATGGTCCTCTGCTCTGAAGCCTCCAATGGTTTTATGTCTCAGAGTAAAGCAGAGCCCTTACCAATGGCTGACAGGGCCCCATGTCATCTGCTCTGTGTCCCCTTACTTCTCTGATCCACTCTTCCCCCTCTTTTACTGTATGCCAGGACTTTTCTTGTGAATGTGCCAAGTGTGATCTCTCCGCAGGGTCTTTGCACATTCTGTGCTGTCTGCCTAGATCACTTTTCCCACGTGCTTGTCCCTTGGTCTCTTTTAATATTGTGTTCAAATGTAACCTTTGCCCGAGGCCTTCCCCAACCACCCTATTTAGTTTTGCAACACCCATCCATGTATTTACTGTTCTCCTTCTTTGCTTTATCTTTCTTCATAGCACTTACTGCCTTTTGATACTGCATAAATTTACTTACATGTTTTTATTGTGTTTCTTTTCACACTTGCTTTGGAAGGACAGATATTTTTGTCTCTTGTTATTTCTTTTCTAATGTTTCTATAGCATCTAGAATGGTGCCTGGCACATCATAAATGCTCAAAACAAATTTAATACTCTAGGAGGTATGTCGTGTCCTGAGTCAAAATACATGTTTGTTTAAACCAGTTGTGTCACTTATTCATTTCATAATGACCATTCCTTGAGAGTAGTATTTGAGGCAAATTGGAGCCTAATTGCTAGTTATATAATTTGGTTAACTATTTAACCAAATGTGCATTCATTGCCTGGAAACTGAGTCAAAGAGAGGCAGGCATCTCTTGGAAACCATGTTTGGGAAAGCCAAACTTAACACTGACAGGTGAAATCATTAGAAGATTGATTAGGAAGATCTAAATAATATAAAACCACTGTTTTGATCTCTTATAGTCCCTAGACTTGTTAAATACTTCTTTTCCATATAATAAGGAACTTAATGGTCTACTTTGGCATTTATTCTAGTCAAATACCAACACATTTAGTACCAGATAAAATATTTCTTTGTAATAAAATCAATTGCTCAGTCCTTCTAAGAACCCCATGAACTGTGAGATCTTGACCTGAGCCGAAGTTGGACACTTAACTGACTGAGTCATCCAGGTGCCCCAGCAATGATTTTTTTTTTTTAACTTTATAATTATTACTGGGAAAAGAGTACTTTTAAAAAAAGAGGACCTCATGTAGCCAGTTGAAAAACAGGTAAAAGTGGAACCTACCTATGTCCAAAGTCTAGGAGGATAGTTGTCCTCGACACTGGGATCAGCGGATGAATGTCCTCCCTGTGGGGGATCCAGTTTCTGTGGAATCTCAAAATGAGACAGTGTGTGTTGCGAGCCAGGGAGTGAAAAAAGAATATGAAATTAAGACTATGCCTTTAGGTATAGGGCCTTATAAGGGCCCTGAAGCCTCCTCTGATGTTAATGATCATGTTGGTGATGGAGATGAGCATTTACACCTTGAGCACTATTCCAGGCAGTTTCCATACATTATTCCCCAAGACAACCTAAGGCACGCTGTACCAGAGATACAGAGAAGTCATGCCCAGGGTCACACAGCTGGGAAGTGGAGTTGTTAGAAGAATGACGAAGGGGAGAAATGAAGAAATTAAACTGAGAACAGAGACCTCCGTCAACCTCAGCCTTGCCACCGGTTATTCAGGGAGACATGGAAAACTTCACCTTGCGTGTATGTCCTCCACTTGACTTGTGAAACAGACATATTGATGCCAGCTCTGAACTCCTTGTTCTGTTGTTCTGAGGTCAGGGAAAGCGTGTGGAAGTGCTTTGTGAAGAGTAGAGTGCTTGGAAATGTAGTATGACATGAAATCGATTTTCATTCCAACTCAGTATTATAGGGGAGGCTATGAATTTTGCTGACTTTTTATTTTAGTTCTAAGGTTTCTAATTTACTTCTGATGTTTCTGATTTATTTCTTGGATGTGATTTTTTTTTTTTTTTTAATTTTTAGGTTACTTGTCTGCAAGACTTTTTTGGTGATGATGATGTTTTTATTGCTTGTGGACCTGAAAAATTCCGTTATGCCCAAGATGACTTTGTCCTGGATCACAGTGGTAAGGCAATTCTTTGACTGTCTTGATAACTCTGAAATGGAGGCTTGGGGTGGTCTGGCATGTTGAAGAAAGGGGACGTTGGCCGTATTCTTTTTGAACTAACGAAAGCATTTGCCTAGTTGTAAAACACAAACAAAAAATTTAATTCAAGTACTTTTCAATTTTTAGCCATTTTAGTTCTCTTTTTACTGCATTCTTTTGTCTCTGAAGTGGATTTCCCGCCCAGTTTCAGAACAGGGGCTGGCTCTGCCACCATAAATATATGGATTGTATTGAATCTGAAATGGTTAGTGATAGAATTTCCATGTGCATAATTGGATACGTAAAAGGATAATAACTAAATTGTTGATAATAATTGTCTCAGGTTCTTTTTTTATCTCGTTCTGTTTGCAACTTAAAAAAAATAATGACATGCATTGTTCATATTTGCAGGAAAAAAATGAAGCTATTTTCAATGATACAATAAGAAAACCCCTTTCTCCAGAGTATGCAGTTTTCAACTTTTTAGCAATAACTCCAGTGAGTTCGAGTGTATTCATTCTGGAAAATTACTTTACTCTGTTGTCTTGAATTAATTTAAACCTATTACAGTAATACTAATTATTTTAGCTGAGAGTCAGTTTCCTCTTTAAATGAAATCATACAGACATAACATTTCCCATAGGAGAGGGATGTTAGAGATAACACTCTTGAATTTCATGAATCAGAAAAGTTGGCTTTTCAAAAATTAGGCTGATGGTATCCCCTTTCCAGTTGTAGTGATTCTGACCATCCAGAACTAGAGAAACGTATTACCAAATAAATAGTGTGATCCATAAACTTGTTAAAATTTGAGATGATACATTTTGTGGTACCAAATTTCCTTGTGTAATTCTTTCTTGTTACTCTGTGTCAGTTACCTTGGGGATAATTTATCTACTTTGTGCTTGGGCCTCATTTATCTATACTTTTTTGTTTTTGTTTCATTTTTTCACTGCTGCTACATTTCTTTGAGGGTTCCTGTACTGTTTTATATTCTGTTGGACTGGCCCTGGTTTAAACTGGTACTACCACTGGAAAGAAGTGCAAGGAATGTCCTTTTGTATTATGTGTGCTAATACTTTCCCCTGTTCTCAGGGATGACTAAGGTTGACAAACTGTGTGTTTGCATTATCCTCTGTATTTTACATCTTCCTTGATTTTAGCTTAATTTCCATTTCGTAATATTTCTTTCATATCAATATTAGTAAATTAGAAAGCTGAGACACTTTAATACATTATATATTTTAGGTTATAAAGTTAATTTGGGTAACAACAACAAAACACTTACCGAGCACATACTATCTATGTAGCAGTCATTGTTCTCTGTGCTTTATGTGTATGTTATAAACTTCCGCAGCCAGTTTTATCATTCATAGTTTTTGTTGTTAGCTACTGATGACCTCCAATAGTGAAAGGTGGGTGAGAGCTACTGATTTCTTCCCTCGCCAGTTACTTAACCTTCTGCATACTGGGGGTAATCGGCTTTTTGATAAGATTTTGTGAGGGTTAAATGAGTTAATATAGGTAAAGCAGTTAGTGCCTGTAATATAGTATGCACAATTGCACACTATTATGTTAACTGTTGTTGTAAATGTCATTATATCACCACCGTCAGGCCATAACATTAGACCTAATTCTGCCACTGTTGTATTTATTAGGGGGCAAAGTTGTTGCTTTTAAAATCAGTTATTTTAATCTTAATTAAAGATTGTGTTTAATCTTAACAAAGTCCTAACTCTCTATCCTTTTAGGATTCTGACATCTTGCATTAAAGATTCAATAAAATGCTAATGTTGTCTTAGCCAAGTAACAAAATACTCCTTTGAAGAGCTGGCTTCGGGGATGGGCTTAGAGTCCTATAATGAGGGTGTAGCATTGAAGTTCTAGTTATTGGTTCTCTACATGTGCATTTGTGCTTATAAAAGAGTGGCAGTGCCTTTAAGGTGATTCTGACTAACACACACACCACTCCTTTCAACAGTGGAGTACTTTTTAACATCCATAATGCTAATTAACTAAACTGAGGTTGCCACAGCCTCCTTCAGAGTAAGGTTTTGATTAGGGTCTTTCACATGCTAACTAGCCTCCCCTGGTGTGTATTTTCCTGATTAGTGTACTTCACATGTTAATTTATTGCCCCTGAGGTATAGATTTAAAACCAACCCACATTTTAATCTTACTGCATAAATTGAAGTATTTTAACATAAATTACAGACAATATGTTATCTAATCTAATCTTTATAACAAGTTTAGGAAGCAGATTTTATTCTTATTCCAATCTCATAGGGGAAAAACCTGAAGCTTAGAACCTAACCTAGGTCCCCCAGTTAGCAAAATCAAATCCGTGAGTCATTCAAAATCTGCATGACTCCAAAACCCATGTTGTTAGTTATTCAAATTAGCAGTGATTATTTTAGCTGTAATTAGTTCTGGTACTCTAAATGCTATTTTATTGGGTAATTTATGGAAAAACCAAAGTTATTGTTTAAATTAGCTAGTTTCCTCATTTTTGATGCTCCATACTTAGGGAAAGTGGAAAGCAAGATGGTAAGGAGTTCCATACCCTTTCAAAATAAGATTATCAGAGTTGGGAGAGAATAATAAGATTGTAGCCTTTTGCTCTCAATGCTACTGACGAAAAAAAGAAGTTGCACATGTTTGGATTAGGTTCTGTCCGTGTGATCAAGTTAGGACATTGGGATTTCTGTGTTCATTAACAACTCCACTGCAATGATGAGGTGTGGTCTACAAGATGTGTGCTTCACTAAGGATAACCTCAGGTGTACTTTTGGGACAGTTGCTCTGTATATTAACGTTGTTTGACAATAATAGGAAAATGATCCAGGAATGGTTCTAAGCAGTAGACTTATGTTCACGTGTGATCTTTCCTTGGTTAGTATCTCAACCAGACTTAATTAATGCACTTGCCTTCCTTTCTAGAATGCCGTGTCTTGAAGTCATCTTATTCTCGCTCCTCAGCTGTTAAGTATTCTGGATCTAAAAGCCCTGGGCCCTCCCGACGCAGCAAATCACCAGCTTCAGGTGGTTAATCATTCTCCTTTCAGTATTCTTTGATTATTATGAACTTCTAGTTTTTCCCATGTTTGTATGCAGCTTGGTTCCAAAACAACATATAGGTGACATGACTTTTAGAATCAAGCGTTTAAGTCTGTTTCTCAGAGTTGTCATAAATGTGCCAAGACACTTGTTTGTTTTGTCCTGACATATTTTCTTAAGAACAGTCATTATCTAGAATCTTCTAGTATTTACTTAGAAGTGCTTCTTCACATTGTGCCCACTGCATACTATATTTTTAACTTTGTGCTATCTGATTGTGAATATTTTCTTCTCTTACTGGTTTAAAACATACATAGACACATCTAACACAGAAATGGATTTACTTGAAGAGTTTCACAGGTGTTTCCTTCTTTAAGCAATTAAATAGTAGCAAAGATTATTATTGGAGTTAGTACTTATTTAAGAGTCGGATTTACCTGTAATTAATTTTCTTTCAGGTTCTAAACCTGTAGATTTGTCCTAATTTTGAATGCTTTGGTGCACTTTTTTAAAAGCTAAAAACATCTATCAATATCTTGATATATTCTATAAGATTTGTCTATAGTAATTATAAATAATTTTGTAATATCATTTACTATTAAAGAAGGGATTGTGAAAAACCCTGATTTTACGTATGGGAAATCTAGAACATTATGAAAGTAGTATCAATAAAAACTACCTCTAGCATAAGGCTCTTTATAAAAGACTGAGTTTTTTGGACATTATGCTTTTCACTGGTTCCCCTTCAGCACCCATCCCACTTGACTTAGGTCAGGTTGTTTTACCCTTTTTTTGTATATGTGTTCAGACCTGCTGAATAACTGCTCTCCTTACTGTCTCCTCCTCCTTGTATTCACTGAATGTGTACAGTTAAGAGGGGTGGCCATCACTCCAGTGCCTACTCTGCAGCCAGATCCCCAGGTGAGCCATGATTAGTATGGCTTTGTCGCTCTGCTGGGTTTTTTTCGTTTTTGTTTTTTTGCCACATTTCTGTTTCCTTTTGCTCCATTTCCATGAACGTATCTGGCTCATACCAGTGTACATGTGTGCACTGTGGAATGCTTCACGGTGCTTAGGATGCCTCAGCCTCCTGTGTTTATTAGAAAACCGGTCGTTGTCAGATTGCCAGATGCCTCTGTATGTACTTGTAGGACAAAGCGATGAAGAAGCACACCACCTCCAAGGGCCTATCTTCTAGTTAATTTTGGAAAATACTCTGTTATTGAAAAAGTAATATGAAAATGGCCATAGAAGCAATTAAATTCTTCTGTTCTCCTTCCCCTTCTAGTCTTACCTTCCTCCCCACCCTACAGCTAATAGGCCCAAGGCTCTTCTAAAAGTATTGACAATATCAATATTTTTAACTGAAAGCATTTCTCTACCGTGGACCTTATTTCAAATCATATTATGCTTTCTGTAAAGTATCTCAGACACAAAGAAAGCTAATATAACATGAAATTTGCATAAATACAATTACCTGAGCTTACCATAGAGTCAAATGTAGATTTTTGTCAGGTTCTTAACTTTTGTTTTAGCCATAGGTTTACAGAGGTTTATCATAACAATAAAATAAATAGAAGTGAGGAGAGTGATTCAGGAATCAGGTATTATAATGAATCCAGTACATACTAAACTAAAAACATGTTTCATAATCATATTTGTATAAAGAAAGATTTATTCAAATCTTTTTAACTTGGATTTGGAATGCTTACAAGTTGACTCAAAAAATCTTAACATGGCAGTACCCTCAATGTTTAAGTCCATATGTGCATTTGGGATAGTAGAGTAGATCTTAAACTCATAAGTAAAAATTGTAAGATGTTTAAATTAGGTTTTAGAGGGCAAACAGCTTCTTTATGAGAGATTAAACTTAAAAGTATGTTCAGCACAGGGCACCTGGGTGGCTCAGTCATTTAAGTGTTCAACTTTGGCTCAGGTCGTGATCTCAAAACTTGTGGGTTCAAGCCCTGCGTCAGGCTCTGTGCTGACAGCTCAGAGCCTGGAGCCTGTTTCCGATTCTGTCTCTCCCTCTCTCTCTGTCCCTCCCCTGCTCGTGCTCGCTTGCTCTCTCTCTCTCTCTCTCAAAAATAAATCCTAAAAAAAAAACAAAACTATGTTTAGCACATACTGCAGTTACAGAAACCTGACAGCTTTATGTTATTAAAAGCCAAGTACCCATAAGTACAACTCACTTTTATAGACCTCTTTAGCTGTGTTATACTTGTTAACATTTAGAAAATTCCATGGGACTAATTGGAGTGTCAAACAGAGCTAGAGTAACTTTATAGACCTAATATTGTAGTTTTTCTGTGTTGGGACAGAAGTGAAGTCTTCTGGTTGACTGGATTCTTCAAGAAAACTCTATCAGAATAGTTAAATAGTGTGTAATAAACAGAGAAATTCATCCAGATAACATAATTCAGTAAATATTACCATAATTTGAGTCCTAAAAATTCTCACTTTAGTTTTCTTGCTTGTAAATCTTTCAGAGTCTACCAAGATAGAAAGTATTCAAAACAAACAAAAAAGCTTCAAGTTTGTTTCTTACCTTACAGTTGAGGGGAAGGGCACATGATAAATAGCCTTATGTTGGGAAAGAGAGTCTGGGGTAGTGAAGGAGTAGGAAGAGGACCAAGGTGCTGTCGGCTTGCTGCCTGCCTACCAGTTGGTGGCAGCAGTGTGAGGGGCGTGGCTACAACATGGGACTGTCTTGGGTCCCACTTACCGTCCCTAAGACTCTGGAGAAATGTGCAAATAAATGAAGTTAAGGACTTCTCATTAGGGAACACTTTTTAGGACCTTTCAAATGCTCTGGGAAACTTAGAGACCCACATATGACTTAGTATGTCTTTAGAATGAGATTATTTGGCTGGGAAGTCGGGGGGAGCACAGATATAGACATGTAGTTACTAACACCAGTAAAATCCTGGCAGTGAGTTTTATTAAGAAACTATGTCTAGGCAGGAGGTGGTGTGTTTTTAGGGAGATTGTTTGCTGTCAAGATTACATTTGCAGGAATTGATTTTTCTCTTTTGGTCCCTTTTCTGTCACCGTTCCAAGGTAGCCTTTGTTACCAGTGTGGTGTCTGAATATCTGTGAAGCTAATAGCACTCATTGAGTAGGGATTGGTGACCTGACAGGTTGCTGTATGGAATGAAGAAAAAAAGGAATAAAATTCAGTCTCAGCTCACAGCAAGTTGACTCATTCATTGCCCATAATAATCTCTACTTTATGTGAATTCCTGCCACCTATTCCCTTTATTTAAAGACAATTTTTAAAACAAACAACATTGAAATTTAACTTGAGAAATAACTAGGACTGCTGAATATTCTTAAAAGTTTCTAACTGCACAGTTCCTCGTGTTGTACTCTAAAGGTGCACATGTATTAAGAAATTATAGATAACTGATAGTTATTTATGCATGAGGGGTTTTGAATTAGAAAAATTAAAGTTTGGTCAGTTAAAAGTGACTAGAAAATTTTTTCATCCATACCCAATTTTTAAAAATGAGCAATGCAGGGGCTCCTGGGTGGCTCAGTTGGTTAAGCATCCAACCTCAGCTCAGGTCATGATCTCACCGTCCGTGAGTTCAAGCCCCACATCGAGCCCTGTGCTGACAGCTCGGAGCCTGGAGCCTGCTTCGGATTCTATGTCTGCCTCTCTCGCTGCCCCTCCCCCACTCATGCTCTGTCTCTCTCACTCTCAAAAATGAATAAATGTTAAAAAAAAAATTTGTAAAAATAAAAATGAGCAATGCAGCAAACAAGCATGACTTCATAGGCCTAGATGTCCTGGTTTACAGATAACACATCCCATTACAAACACTTGTTGATCCAGGACTTTTGCCCCTACTCGAGGATGGGTGCTCACTTTTTTGAGTCACCTATTTAGGACTTTTGTCTCTACATTTTGCTTTTTATACTCATTAGCTTCATTTAAAATAGTTGTTTGCTTCCTCATATTTAAAAAATGAAGAAGAAGAAAAGAAAAAGATGGACTTTGTTTTTCTTTCCATAGAGATAAATGGTAGTTTTTATCTTTAGGCAAAGCTTTGAAGGTTAATGATAAAAGAAGTTACACACATTTCTTAGAAAAATAATTACACCAGTCCTAGACATTTACTACCAACTTTGTGAAATTACAGCAGAAATGGATCCAGTTGATACAATTAGGAATAAGCATGAGCCATGCTGAAATGTTTGACCAGCATTCTGTAGTATAAAATCCGTAAATTTATCTTCCCCTCTAAACAGCAGTGGTTAGGGGCGCCTGGGTGACTCAGTAGGTTAAGAGTCCAACTCTTGATTTTGGCTCAGGTCATGATCCCAGGGTGGTGGAATCGAACCCTGTGTCAGGCTCTGGGCAGAGTGGAGCCTGTCTAAATTCTCTCTCTCTCCCTCTGCCCCTCCCCTGCTCATGCTCTCTCACTCTCAAAAATAAATAAATAAACATTTTAAAAAGAAAAGAAAATAGCAGTGGTCATACTTTTCCTAGGTGTGCTCTAAATTGAGCTTTCAGCAATTTCAACAATAAGAAGTGTATGGAAGTTTGGAGGGGGTTCTATAAAAAATCATCAAGATTTACTAAATAATGGGAGAAATTAAACTGTGAAGACAAGAAAATAGAAGGAATTTAGAAATGACTAGTTTAGAAAAAATAAAGTTGAAGAGTGCCTTTTATGGCCTTCAAACAAATAAGCAGATGTTAAAAATGACCAGTAACTTTCCCTTTCTATTAATAATATACTTAGAATATGTGTTTGGATTATTATGATGGAATTGGTTTGGAGAGCTGTAAGAACTTCTTGGTTATTCAGGTTGGTATATACCAAGAGAGTGGATATTGGAAGTTAGAGAGCAACCTTCATAGTAAAGCATTACAAATATACCGTCCATTTCATTTCTCTACCCTTGCTAGTGGGTAGGGTGTATGGACAAGTTCTCATTCACATCTCTAATTCCATAATGTTTTATATATTTGTTTATGTCACTTTTGGAGAACTATTACTGAAAACAATTTTAGTTTCACTCCTTATTTGTCTGATACTTTGTAATGCAATAAGACACATTACTTTTGCTTTTTGCTGATTTGCCATCTGCTTGGAGCTTTAAATGAATCAAACCTTCACTGGAGCTATGTTGTGCATGTGCTTAGTGTTTTTGCACACAGTTGGGTTGTTTTGGGTTTTAATGACCTCTGTCTCCTCTGTTGTCTTATGGTCAGTTAATGGAACTCCCAGCAGCCAGCTGTCTACTCCTAAATCAACGAAATCCTCCAGCTCTTCCCCAACTAGCCCAGGAAGTTTCAGAGGATTAAAGGTATGAAATAGGATATATGGCATGTTTGTGTGGTTTTGTTGTTTTGAGATGCATAGTTTGGTAGTTTAATGTGTTCAAGGGCTCGGGTGTAATAACAAATCAAAAAGGAAAGAGTTTAGGATTTGGAGCCCAGAAGATCAGGTTTTGAATCCTTTGTTTTTCATCTTGTAATCTGGGTCATCTCACTTAACTCTTCTGAGCTCAAGTATTTCCATCACTAGAGAGGGACTAATAAGGTTGTGGTTAGGGTTGAATATATTGTGGTAAAGTATAATAAATGGTAGTTTTCCCATTATTATCAACATGGTTTGCAATGGGTAAGCCTTGGAGAACACTGTAATTCTTCTAACAATCTCATTTTGAATCATGAATTTAATATTGCTAGCTAACCTAATTTGACTTTGCAAAAGTCTAAAATAGAACGAAATACTAGCATGGTACTTATATACATATGTAGTAACATAAAAAGATACGTTCATTTTGATGAGAAGTTAGAAACAAATCTTGGGTTTTGACTGTGAGGTCCTAAAAATATAAATGGTAACTTAACATGATCAGCAGTTGGGTTAATAGACATTTTGTCTAATAGAGAGGGAGAAGAATGATAAATGAAACCGTATTTGCAAAATTTCAACAACATTGATTTCCCTTAGTGGTTTTCAATCATTTAAATTTATAAGAGAAAATTTGCCTGGTAAAATAGCAGTAAATAACTTGGGTTGAAGATTGAAAGTTTCCTTTTGTAGAAACAATCAAATTATCTGCATGGTAATGCACTCTAAGAATACTGAAGTATACCTAGTGCCTTGTATGTATGCGTATGTGAACTTAATTCTCTTGGTGCTTTGGTGACATTGGGAAGATCTTCATTAGGAATACATTCTCCAAAGATGATTTTGCCTAAACACTTCAAATATTGTCTGAGTGGTTTTCTTTACTTTTAAGGATGTTGAAAACATCTTTCTCATTAGTAAAATGAATTGTAAGCACCCACCACCCCTGGGTGAGAACCTGCTGAGCCTTCAGGGCAGTGAGGATCATGGGCCCCCTACTTCTCGAAGTGCTCATTCTCCACCTGATGCTAACTAAGGTTTGTCTGTCCTTCCCTGAGAATGTGTGAACACCCAAAGTGACCCTGCATGATTCTTGTGTAAGTCACAGAGATCAAAAAGAGAAATTCCTTCTGGAAAAGGACAGCTTGTCTGTTTTTGTGCCTGCTTGCCTATGTGCGTTGGCAGAAATTGGACCAAGGCTAGCAGTAAGTTTGGGATCAGCGAGTACATAGCTGTCACCTGCCTCCAAGTGGTGGAAGCTCCTTCTCTTTATCAGAAGAACCAGGCATTTTCTGAGGTGCTAAACTGGCTGAGGTCAGCTTATAATATGATTTCAGTGGAATTCTTAATAATTGAGAAAGTGGTATAAATTAAAAATCACTAATCAGCTAAGTATTTTCAACTCCCCCCCCCCATTTATTGTCCCCCAAATAGATAGGAGGTGCACTGTTTTTAATTTGAGTAACTTTCAAGAGAATTAAAGTAAAAATAATCAAAGTTCTTTCACCTCTTTTCTAATTCCACATATTTTGTCATGTGTTAAAATAAAAGCAGGTGGCTCCTAGTGCTGGTAACTGTTAGCCTTAGGGCAGAGCCCACACAAGCTTCCAGTGAGTCATGTGAAGGCTGTCATGTCCTCCCCCAGACCATGGCTCTGGGCAGAGCCTCTGGCAGGTACCTGATTCTCTGCTTCCCTGGAGTTTCATTCATTTCCCTTTTTCTGTTATCTGTTGGTAACCTTTGCTCCCGTCTTTCTTTTTGGCTCATCTTCAGCTGTGAGCCTAAGGTTGTTCCTTTTCATTGGTGCCACTTATGCTCAGAGTACACACCCACCCTACGCACTTGCACACAAAGTCACACAAGATCACTCGTACTTCTGAAGTGGAGGTTTGTGGAATTTTAAAAACATAGTTGTTTTTCTGCTGAGACATTAAAGTTGCTCTCATCTCTCTGAATGTATCAGAAATGGTATAGCAACCCCAGCACCTAGCACAGAGCTCCCTGCTCAGGATTACTTATTGGTACCTAAAGAGTTAAAGAAAATAAGAGAAATATTGGTTACTGCCCAGATGGAAAATGAGATTATCTGTAAGATAAAGAGTAGTGGTCTTTCTGTTATTGCTGGGAGCCTCTGCCTTGTGTGAAAGGAGGTCCCCGTCCTTGGATTGCCCGTGAGATTTACCTGGGGACTTGCACTCCAGTGAACACAGCCAGAAGGAAAGCAGCAGGCACAAAGCAGTTTATTAAGGTGGAAGCACACTCAAGTGGGAGAGCGCAGGCATGTTCTGTGAGGTGGAACCAGCCGCTAGGTTGCTTAGGGATTGGATATTATTGGGTCTTTCTGGGCAGGGAAGAGCTGGTGTGTACAGTGGGGTGATCTCTAGTGGAGGCTGCTTCCAATCATTTGGGGATTCCTCCTACAGGTTGAGAGGGGGAGTTTTTGACCCTATAAGGTTTGTATCTGGATGGTCATAGCAGTCTTTCTTGTGGAGGGGGGCAGTACCCGCAATGCAGATCCATTTAATGAGTCTAGAGGTTACCCTGGAGCAGAAGCAGAAGAAGAGAGCCCATGCTTGGTACCTGTGGCTCTTGAATGGTCAGCCCCAAGGTCTTGGAAGTCACAAGGTCAGGATGTTGTGTCCCAGGCTTTTGATGTGTGACCTGTTTATCACCATCCTTGCCTTCAGGTCAAGGACTTTGGACTCTGTCCTGGCCTTCCTTCCACTGTTCAGATCTGGCTTTTATGTAACATTTTCATGATCCCACCCCCATCCCTCCCAAACCAACTTTGTTTCGCACTACACTTGAGGCCTGTGGGCTTCACTCACAGCTTTGAGACCTCCCCTGTGTTTTCTTTCTATCTGTTAAATAAGGACATTTCATTTTAAATGCCCTCTAAAATGCTAGGATTATAGTTCTTTTAAGTTGGCAAGAAACCCACCTAGGAAGCTGGGGAGTCTTTCTCTTCTCACTTTAAAGCTGATACAGAATTACCAAATTTTACATTAAACGTTAGCAGCTAAAGGAGTGTCTGCCACACTGACCAGCTTTTAGGCCACAATGCCAAACTGCCGCCTGGGTCATTCCTTGTGGAAACCTTCCGTCATGACTGTCCCCAGCGATCTATGGTACTGGATATTGTCATAGGCATGAAGACCTGCCTTTGAAATACTGCAGCTTAGTCATGTTACTTACTGTACGAAATACACTGATTTTAATGTCTGTAAGCGCTAGTCAGCATCTGTCCACGTTTGCATTATTTTCTCTATTCAGTGACATTACAAATGGAGAATTACAGATAATTACCATGTGTTAGTGCTCTGCTTTTTTCTTCCTCTTCATTTACAAAGGCTTATTAAGATCAATTAAGAGGGATTGTCTGACAATGGAGGACTGTTTTTCATAGGCAGGAACTATTTATCCTGGTTAGAGGCTTTAATGGCTTTGGGGATAGATAATCTTTTTCCAGAGAATCAGAATTGACAAAAACAAGCAAACCACACCAGGACAGCATGTGCGGGAGCTGTCACTCCTATCTCTCTATCTGCCAGGACGAAGCTTTTGCCAGAATTTTTTTTTTTTTTATCTGGGTTTTGCTAAGTTGGGAATTAAGCAGAGTCAAGTCTAGATAAGCAGAATTTGATATTCTCTTAGAACCTCCCCATCTTTATGCAGTTTCTGAGAATCATTTTAGTGTTTTGGTGGGGACTTTGGATGAACCGGAAATGAAAATAGAGTCATATTGTGATGTTTAATCTCTGACCACAGAGTGTCCCTGGCTGTTTTTTGTTTGCTCATTGAAAAAGAGGAGAGAAATACAGAAGCAACCCACCTCTCCACAAAAAACTATTCAATTTCCTTGTAATACTCTTTGAGGAAGACATTTCTGCTCCATTCATGTGCATTTATAAAAGATCATGCTCTTTGAAGGGCTGGACCAAAGCCAAGAGAGGAAGCAAAGCTTTCTCCAAATTGTGAATTTTTTTTTTTTTTCAGGATGGAAGTGTAAGAAATAGGGTGGCAACCAAGCAATTGAGGTCCTTTTAAACCTAAAACTGAAAGATGTTAGGGTAACTGAGAACTAGTTGTACTTCGATTATCCTTTTTTGGTATTGCTAGTTCCCTGAAACTTACAATGTGAAAACAAAATAATCTCAGATCTGTAGTTTCATCTTCATTTTATAGATGGGGAAACTGAGATTCAGAGATGTGAAGTAACATGCTCAGGGTCTCAATGGCCCCTTGGGATCTCTGATCCTTTCAGGGTCTCTGTCTCTAACCTCTGACTTTCCCTCCATTACTGGAGGATCCTCCTGAATGACTGCAGCCCAGGCATCTCAGGAGGAAGTTGGTATGATTATTATGGAAAAGCTATGCACAGGTCTTTTAGGAGGGGTTAGTGCTGGGGATGACTTTCTTACTGAGTATCTGGGTTTAGATATGCATAAATGCTCTGAATAAAAATGGGTTGAGATATCAGAAAAGGAATGGGGGTGGGGGTGGTTGGGGAAAAGGGAGAGGCAGTCCTGGGGTGGGGGAGAGGTAGATGAAAGGAGGTAGAAAGATAGAGAAGTACCTAGCACTTCTACCTGACCCCATGAAGCTTTAGTAAAATGACAAAGTTCACAAGAGGTTAGGGTTATTGGTTTTCTTTAAGCCAGAAATCGAGCTGAGTATTGTCAAGATTGACATAGGCTGGAACAAGATAGTGTAGTCCAGGCCCAGCAAACACATGGGTACCTGGATATGAGATAATGTTACATGGTGGTCCTGTCATGGAAGCCACATTGCGAGGATAGTAGTGTAAATGCGGTTTGAAAACAGAGCCCATGCTTATCACCATTACTAGCCTCTAAAGACTCAGTGAGAGGGGCGCCTGGGTGGCTCAGTCGGTTAAGCGTCCGACTTCGGCTCAGGTCATGATCTCGCAGTCCGTGAGTTCGAGCCCCGTGTCGGGCTCTGTGCTGACAGCTCAGAGCCTGGAGCCTGTTTCAGATTCTGTGTCTCCCTCTCTCTCTGCCCCTCCCCTATTCATGCTCTGTCTCTCCCTGTCTCAAAAATAAAATAAAAAATGTTAAAAAAAAAATTTTTTTTTTAAAAAAAGACGCAGTGAGAAAGCAAGGCCAGTGTATTAAACAGATGACTAGAAACAACGTGGTTAGACCAAAAAGTCATAAAATGAGTTGCTAGGGCTACTTAGGAGGTCTCTATTAGACCATTTCCCCAAAACCTAGTCTGTAGGTAATAGAACTTGGTTTTCCTTTTGTATAGATTTAGGGAAACTGGCTTTCCTAGGACAAGACCACTGGTGGTGGTGGTCACCTGGGAAGGAGGTAGTTCTGCAGGCCAGAACCAAGCTGCCTTCATGACACATCAGGCTTTATCTTGACCCCAGGCTACCTACTACAGTCAGACACTTGGGGAAGCCCAAAGGCCTTTTTAGTAAGGCCAATTCATGCCAGGTTGTACTAGGCTTTTGTTCTTCTTTAGTCCTCCTTAATAATTAAAATTTTCTGTGAGTGTTTCAGTTTGAACCAGTTAAGCTAAAGGGAACCAAGACAAATCTCTTGCCCACTCAGGCCAGAGGATTAAGGCAGATGCGGCAACCCATAGTATGTAGTTACATAGAAGGACAGTATCAAAGAATGAAGCCCAGAGCTCATTTGTGCTTAGATGCCTCCATTTGGAGAAGGACATAAGATAGTATAGAGGTTAAAGCATGAGCTCTGAAACTAGAGTTTCTGGGTTTGATCTTGGCTTGGCCACTCACTAGCTGTATGATCTCCAGTAAGTCATATCACCCTTATCTGTGAGAAAAGGACTAATAGGACCTAGAACACAGGGTTGGCATTAATTAAATATAGGGAAAACGCTTAGAATAGCTTTGCTGTTCTTTCTTATTGTAAGCCTTGGGATTTCCAGGTTCAGCGTTCATATGAAGGAAGTTTTACCTACAAAGAAAAATTTAACAAGCAGTAATATGTAAGAAGGGAAGAAGAAGTGAGAAGTCAGACTTCAGATTGTATTACCTCCTCTGCTTTTCTCTATTATGAATTGCCTTCCTGACTCTATCCTTCATCTCTGTTTTCCTGTCCTCTTTATATAGTCTGACTCCATTAGTACTCTGTGAGGCAACTTAGTAACAAGCTATCTCAAAATTTAGCAGCTTAAAATAGCCATAAAAAATTATTGTCTCTGGGTGCCTGGATGGCACAACTGGTTAAGTAAGTGTCAACTTCGGCTCAGGTCATGATCTCACAGTTTGTGGGTTCGAGCCCCATGTTGGGCTCTGTGCTGACAGCTCAGAGCCTAGAGCTTGCTTCGGATTCTGTGTCTCCCTCTCTCTCTGTCCTTCCCCCCACTCACATTCTGTGTCTCTCTTTCTCTCTCTGAAAAATAAATAAACATTAAAAAAATTAAAATAAATTATCATCTTGCATAGTTCTTGTGGGTCAGGAATCCAGGAACAGTTTAACTAGGTGGCTCTGGCTTAAGATCTTTGATGAGCTTGTAGTCAAGGTGTGCACCAGAGCTAGTTACCTGAAGACCCTGCTGGGAATGGAGGACCTCCTTCCAAGGTGACTCACTCATGTGGTGGCAGGTTGGTGCTGGCTGTTGGCAGGATGCCTCAGTTCCTCGCCATGTGGACCTCTCCATAAGTTGGCTTGAGTATCCTCAGAACATGGCAGCTGGGTTTCTTCAAAGCATATGATCTAAAAGAGAATGCCATGCAGAAGCCCTCCTGTCTTTAACCTAGTCTTGGAAGTCAGACGCCATCATTTCCATAAGAGCTTAGTAGTCACGTGTCAGCTCAGTTCTGCATGGGAAGGGTCTGTATTAGGGCATGAAAATCAGGAGGTGAGGCTCAGGGGAACCATTTTGGAGGCCACACCTATTCTCTCTGCTTTCATCTCTTTATCAGCCACCCAAAATTTCTTTCTTAAGCTTCCCCTGTTCCCTCAATAGGTTCTGTCCATTCTCCTTTTTGAGGGCCACAAACGTCTCTCTCAGTATCAATGTTGCTGCTTTTCTCTTCTCCCAGTCTTTTGTTCCTACTGATCACTCCCTGCCCATTCTTTTATCTCCCCTTCAAATTCTAGAATCCCACCACCACTGATGTTTTCTTCTTAATCCTCATCTTCCTCTTGTCCTCAGCCCATGATCTCCTGTTTCCTCTGCCCAAGCTCCTCACAGTCCCTTCGATCTAGCTGATAACTTTCCCTGTGGGAATATTTTCTGTGCTTAAATCACAGCATTTTCTTTGGGACAGATAGGCAATAAAGAGTACTAAATGTGTCATCAGCTGCCAGATGGATGAAGAAAGCATTTCCCTGGAATTTCATTCATCACCCATGTCCCAGTTTAGGATTTTCAAGGCTGTAGTAACTTAAGGCTTCAGAGTCAGGGGCACATCTGTGGACACTGAGGGATAAAATGTCTCACATTTTGATGCTGAAGTGTATGCCCAGAGGCTGTCTACTGTGAGTATTCTTGTTGGTTGAAAGAAGAAAGGAAAAAAAAAAAAAAAAGTACATTTGGAACACTATCCAACATCTTGAGATTATAAACCGTCTGATGTGCTGATATTTTATCTGATGATGTCTCCTGGGTCTGCTGGTGGTGAAAGATTTTCCAGATTTGTGAAGTGTGATGAAAGGGCTGGTAGTATCTCATACTGATTGGCAGAGCTAAAATGCAACTCTCTGACCTCCTGAACTTCAAAACTTCTTTTCGAAGCTGTGAAATGTAAATCCACAGTAGCCGCTGACCTTAGACGTTTTTGCTTTTCCCTGGAGCTTTGGTTTTTCTCTGGTATTTAAAGCTAGTTAATAATCTTCAGTACTGAGAGACTGACTACTTTTATACTTTTTATTACCCCAAAATGCTGGGTGGTGACTTCATCTCTGAATGTAATTGATTTTGTAGACAGAAACAAAAACAGAAGAGGGACTAAGCAGTTTTGAAGACTTCAGTGGCCTAACAAAATAAATCATCATTAAGAATCTCAGACTGTTTCAGGACGGCGATTTGCACATTGTGGTTGCTCAGTAAATAGAGGCATTTGGTGGGTAAATCGCTCAACTGGGCTGAAGCCCACCTTTGTGGGGCTGGAGGGAGAGTTTGCCGAGCAAATCAGTGTATAAATAGGATCAATTTTAAGAATTTTATTTGAATATAAGCAACTCCTGTGTTAATCTTAAATGCTCCCTTATTCATGAAAGTGAGCCATTAGAAACTCTTCTTGGTAGTATATTAAAGATAATTGGATGGAATTAAGACTTAGACGTTGTAGCATTTAAATTGGTCTGTGCTGGTGACTGACTGTGGTAATTTCCATAGTTTGAGCTGAAGAGTCAGGCACCTCTCCTAGCACCCTGGCATCCTAGAAATTGGTGAGACCTCACAGTGAAAGCATACAGACATTTTTAGCAGGTAGGCATGGTTTACCACATGTCTGTTGCTTAAAAATCCAGTAAGCAACAATTGGTATGAAAGGCTCACTGGTAAGGATATGCAGAGAATCTATGCTGGTTTTGGTGGACCATGTGGTCGACTGAGATAGCAGGGATACTCAAAGGAACGGACAGCCCCTTTCAGAGACTGTTGAATTGTACATGTACAGGCTGTGTGTTCTCTGTAGTCGGACAATTCACTATTTACCACTATTAACCAATCACAAATATCAAGCACCACTAATTTTGCCAAATGAAAACAAGTCTAAGGTATGGCTACAGATAAGAATACATTTTGTATATTACTAGCCTTTAGGTATTGATTCACATTAATTGTTCTCATATCTCATTACTAATAATGAAGTATTTCAGAGTGAATTATCACAAATCCAGTATAAAAGTGATAAAGATTTCTTGTTTTTATTTTAATTCTTAAAATCCAAGTGTAATTAACATGGTGTTACATCAGTTTCAGGCATACAATATGATGAGTCAATAATTCTATTACATTAATCAATGTTCATCACAGTAAGTCTACTCTTAATCCCCTTTACCTGTTTCACCCATCCCCCTACCAGCCTCCCCTTTGGTAATCACCAATTCTCTTTATTTGAGAGTCTGGGGTTTTTTTGTCTCTTTCTTTCTCCATTTGTTTTGTTTCTTAAATTCCATTTATGAGTGAAATCATATGGTATGTCTTTCTCTGACTTATCTCACTTAGCATTTTACCCTCTAGATCCATCCATATTGTTGCAAGTGGCAATATTTCATTCTATGACCGAATAATATTCCATTGTGTATATATATACACTACATGTTCTTTATCCATTCATTTATCATAGATACTTGGGTTAATTCCATATCTTGGCTGTTGTTAATAATGCTGCAGTAAACATAAGGATGCGTATATCTTTTTGACTTAGTGTTTTCGTTTTCTTTGGGTATATACCCACTAGTGGAATTAATGGGTCATGGAGTAATTCTGTTGTTGTTGTTGTTGTTGTTATTATTATTATTAGAGACAGTGGGAGAGAGGGGCAGAGGGAGAGAGAGGGAATATTAAGCAGGTTGTATGCTCAGTGTGGAGCCTGATGCAGGGCTTGATCCCACAATCATGAGATCACAACCTCAGCTGAAATCAAAAGTTGGGCGGTCAACCGACTAAGCCACCTAAGTTCCCCTATTTTTAATTTTTTAAGGAATATCTATATTGTTTTTCACAGTGTCTGCACCAGCTTGCATTTCTACCAACAGTGAATGAGGGGTACTTTTTCTCCACATCCTCACCAACACTTGTTTCTTGTGTTTTTTATTTAAGCCATTCTGATAGGTGTGTGGTGATACCTCATTGCAGTTTTGATTTGCATTTCCCTGATGATTAGTGACATTGAACATCTTTTCTTGTGTCTATTGGCCATCTGTATATCTTCTTTGGAAGATTTATGTTATTAAATGCATTTTTAATTTAGCATTTATTGTAATTCATACTGGCTTTCTTTTTTAATGGAATTGATGTTTTTAAAATATTAAATCCACAAAAATGATAATGGAAGTAAATCTATTTACAAGTAGTACCTAATATACTGACTTAAAACAATCTTCAATACATTTCAGAGGTTATCTTTTTAAAGAAAAAAAATTTTTCTAAAGTTCTCTTTATATGAGGAAAGGCTGTGAATTGGTACATTATTTGAATAAATTATAAGGATGTGACTATAGTTCTGTAATCTGAAAGCACATTCTAAATATACCACAATGAATATTTTAATGAGTGGGTCTTATACTGGGTGGCATCCCTATATTAATTTTATAGCCTTGGAGGACTTTGTGTTCTCAGAGGAGGGGACATTGTGAGAATAGCCAAATAGCTCCTGGGCTCTGGAGTCAGATCTGGGTTTAGATTCTGACTCTGCATTTGCTGTGGCATTTGGGCAAGTTATATAACCTCTCTGAGTTTTGGTTTCTTCACATATCAATGGAGATTATAATACCTAATTCATAACATATAAGGTACTCATTTTAGGACTTGCCACAAAGTAGGCATTCAATAAACTGTAATAAGTGTCTTCTTTCCTTTTCTTACAAAGAGAAAGTTGTTCTTTGGCAGTAGATAACTTGCAATGGTTAGATTGTTGGATGAGTGACAGAGAGAACTTAAGGTGGCTGAAGAATTAAAGTTGCTGCCAGAACCTTCCTCCAAAGAGGTTCTCAAACTTGGCCACACATTAGATCATCTTTGGAGCTCAAAAAAATACAGATACCCACACTCTACCCCAGGGATTCTTTACTCTGGGTTGCAACCCAGCAATAGAAGATGTTGGATCATCCCAGGTGATCCTAATGTACAGCCAAGGCCAGAGAAACACTGCTTTACAGCAACAGACAGACCCTGAGGGTTATTCTGTTCTAGAGTATGAAAGTGTAAGAATTAGATTCCTAAGAAGGTTCTTGCGGACAAAGAGTTTATTGCTGGCCAGATTCGGCCCACAGCCTGATTTTCTAAATTCAGTTTTACTGGAACACAGCCACACACTCCGTTTACATGTGGTCTGGGGCTGCTTTCATTCTACAATAGGAGAGCTGAGTAATTGTGATACAGACCATACCACAAAGCCTAAAACATTACTCTGTAGCCTTTATTTTTAAAAGTTTGTTTATTGTTTATTTATTTTTGAGAGAGAGAATATGCACAAGCAGGGAAGGACAGGGAGAGAGAAAGGCAGAGAATTCCAAGCAGGCTCCATGCTGTCAGTGCTGAGCCAGACACGGTGGGGCTCAACATGAGGCTTGAACCTGTGAATCTTGAGATCATGACCTGAGCTAAAGCTAAGAGCTGGACACTCAACCAACGGAGCTACCCAGGCACCCCTACTCTCTAGCCTTTTGCAGAAAATATTTCTGACCCCTGCAGTAGGCCAATTAAAAATTGAATCAGGGTGCCATTTCCCAAGATGCATCAAGAAAGTCGACTCATTATACAATATCTCCTAGATTCTGCTCAAGTGTTTCCTTTTATTAAAAGTCAGAATTAAATAGTGTCCAGCATTATACTCGAAACTCAATATGCTATAATCCATTGATATAGTCATTTCTACTTTTTTTTGAGAATTGCCCATTTTTGAATAAAGCTTTACATTTTTAGTGTAGTACCTAACGTTTCTCTTTAAATTTTAAGTTTTGTGGAAGTTGTAACAATCTACTTACCAAAGAAATTTAACGTAGGACACTCTGACTTGATTTCTTACCTAAATGTAGAAAGCTGAAATGTTACTGATTTAGCATTTACTCAGTCAGCCATGAATGCTTTTTTTAATGGTGCTAGCAGTTGAGAACACCTTAGACTTTTTCTGCTCTATTTTCAAGTCTTTTCAAGTTTTTAAAAATTTTTTTAAAAAATCTTTATTTATGTTTGAGAGAGAGAGAGAGAGAGAAACAGAGTGCAAGTTGGGAAGTAATGCAGAGAGAGGGAGACAGAATGCAAAGCAGGCTTCAGGCTCTGAGCTGTCAGCACAGAGCCCAACATGGGGCTCAAACATACGAATTATGAGATCATGACCTGAGCCGAAGTCGGATGTTTAACCAACTGAGCCACTGAGGTACCCCAAGTCTTTTAAAGTTTTCAGCAGAACTGAACAAAATAGAAATAGACTCATAAGTACAGAGAACAAACTGGTGGTTGCCAGAAGGGAAGGGAATTGGGAGATGGTGAAATAGGTGAAGGAGATTAAGAGGTAAAGTATAAGCTAGGAAATATAGTCAATAATATTGTAATAACTCTGTATGATAACAGATAGTAACTGTACTTATCGTATTGAGCATTTTATAATGTATATAAATGTCAGATCACTATGTTGTACACATAAAGCTAATGTAATGTTGCACATCAACTATACTTCAGTTAAAAGAAAGAAAATAAATATACATATATATATCTTTAAAGTGCTTAACCTAGTGCTTTTCAGTAGAACATTCTGAGATGATGGGAGATGATGGGAAATGTCCGTATCCGCATTGTCCAATACAGTAGTCACCAGACATGTGTGGCTGTTAGGCACCTGAAATATGGCTAGTGCAACTGAGGAACTGAATTTTCTTAAAATAAAAAGATAAGATAGAATAGAATAAAAAATAAATAAAATAAATAAAATAAAATAAGATAAAATAAAATAAGATAAAATAAAATAAGATAAAATAAAATAAAATAAAATAAAATAAAATAAAATAAAATAAAATAAAATAAAAATGTTCTTAGCAGAAGCAGGTTCTTATGTGTTTCCTTTCCTTGGTTACTCATAAAAATGGACCTGCTGCTGCCAGATGGGGCCGTAGAGCCTGGTCACATAATGTTCTCAGAAACATCTCCATGGTCTTTTACATCCCCTTCCCTCCTTGACCAATCAGGGCCTCATTAGGAAACATGCCCCCCCTGACTCCCCACCCCTAAATATAATCACATCTTTTTGAACCAGTTAGTAATTATAGAAGATAATCTTGAAAGAGCCCAGATGCTGCCATCCATTTAGGCTTTATTGAGGAGGATCTCGCTAACATGAAGCGTGTAGGCACTTCTTTGTGCTGTCTCAGCATCATAGTTGCTGATGGAAGCATAAATGCTCATTAGCATTTTAAGAGATTTTAATAAAAATTGTTAGTTCGACAATAGGAATGGGACAGGTTTAATCAAGAACACCAAATTTTAATCTCTCTGGTGCTAATTCAATCCTTGCTTCAATAAGAGAATAATTCTTAAGAGGGACAGGGAAATACATAAATTGTGCCTGGGAAACTGTGAATTTTGTAGTCCTAGCTTCATCCCCTGCATTTTCATTGCTCTTTGTCTGCATGCCTCTCAGGGCACTGGGAATGCTTTGCTTTATGCTGCACAATAGACACTTCACATTTGCCAGGGATCTGTCCAGGGATCTTGGTGAATACCCAGCTTTTCTTGTACCCTTGGAGCACCAAGCTTCTTTGCTGGGGGGTCAAGTGAACTTAATCACTAGCTGTGTGATTCAAGCATTACAAGTCCAGATTCATGCCTTAGTAAAATGGCTGCCTCTCACAGGTGTTCAGAGTCCTTTGTAATCATCAGAACCTTAGCAACCATTTCTTGGAATGAAGAGGTTTCCCAGAAAGGTTTTAAGCATGTACATGTGTCTCCTTATGAGATTGTAAACCTCTGGGCGGTAATGATCGTGTCCCTTCATCTTTATATTCTCTAACAATTCAGCCTAGATTATTGCTGAGGGAGGAAAGGAAAGCTGTTGCTGTGTCAAATCATGTCCCTGTCTATTCAGATGTGCTGTAATAAAATGACTCCCCTTTGTGGTTTCATTTTCCAAGCTTTATTTTCAAATAAAGGAACATTATTTGGATAGGTAATTAGATATGTCACTCCTGTTAACTCTACAGAGGTTTTTGGTTTTGTTTTGGTAATTGCTTGAGGTTTAGCACTTAAAAAAATTTCAGTTTGAGAGTTTTGAAAAATGCCCTTCTTGCCATCAGTATTTGCTAAGAAGTCTACACTTCCTGGTGATTTAGTGAAACCTTTGTCAGGTACTCCTGAAAGTATCATTTCATTGCCCCCCCCCCCCTCCCCACCACGGGCGCTTCCCCTGCTCAGGCTTCAGGTTAGGTCCTGCTCTCTTTAGTTACTAGGGAACCAGTTCTCACACCTGCTCTGTCTCCTGGTCTCTTTCCTTGTTCTTTGCTGCCTCTGAATCCCAACATAAACCATGTTTGCAGTTGCTGGACTGTTACTGAGTTCCTGGGATTCAGAATAGGTCAGTGTTGGGGGGTTAATCAAAACAAACACTGGGAAAGTTACAGTGCTTCACAGGAACTCAATTAGTAAACACTCTGAGGAGTCACTCATCCATGTGAAAATGTATATGGAGGTAAAAATGCCTGCATTTTAGTCCCTTCCAAGAGTTCCCTCTTAGAGAAGCCTTGAGTTAGAACACATCAGCTTTCAGTGAACCAAAATGTACTCAAATTAGCTCAAGAAAGGGGCTTATTAGAAGAAAGCTATCTGCTTCCAGGAGAGCTAAGCAAGCAAGCAGGTGGGGGGAAGGCAGGCACAAAGGCAAGTCTGAGGACTTCAGCAGTGGCCGTGAGGCCTACATACTGCACACCTCCATAGGCTCAGAGTGTTTGGAGGAGAGATGGTTTCTGCTCAGCACCCAGGCCTGACTCAGCCTGCTGTGGCCTGAGGGTGTGGGGCTGCCCCATTCTGGGCTGTGAAATTTAGACATGCAGATAAGATGGTCACTGCCCCTGCTGTTTCCAGGTATTAACAGTCCCCCTCCCCCATCACTGTAATCTAGGGGTGAGCAGTGATCAAAAGGGATCTTTCCAGGGCACATGGGTGTCTCAGTCAGACTCTTGATTTCAGCTCAGGTCACGATTTCATGGTTTGTGAGTTTGAGCCCCACATCAGGCTCTGTGCTGAAAGTGTGGAGCCTGCTTGGGATTCTCTCTCTGCCTCTCTCTCTCTCTCTCTGCCCCTCTCCCATTCATGCTGTCTTTGTGTCTCTCAAAATAAACTTCATTTAAAAAAATTTTTTAGTGTTTATTTTTGAGAGAAAGGAAGACACAGAGTGCGAGCAGGGGAGGAGCAGAGAGAGGAGACACAGAATCCAGAGCAGGACCAAGGTTCTGAGCTGTCAGCATAGAGTCTGATGCAGTGCTCCAACTCACAGACCATGAAATCATGATCTGAGCCAAAGTCGGGCATTTAACTGACCGAGCCACCCAGGCACCCCAATAAATAAACTTTAAAAATAAAAAGGGATCTTTCCATTTATTTTTTTGGGATATACTTTCTCCAAAATGACATTCTTCTTGTCTTTATTCCATTAAGAATTTGGCTGATATGAATTTTTTAAAGTTTTTTTTAATGTTTATTCACTTTTGAGAGACAGCGCGTGCGCAAGTGGGGGAGGGGTGGAAAGAGAGAGGGAGACACGGAATCCAAAGCTGAGCTGTCAGCACAGACCCTGACACGAGGCTTAAACTCACAAACCCTGAGATCATGACCTGAGCTGAAGTCAGATGCCTAACTGACTGAGCCACCCAGGCGCCCCTGGCTAATATGAATTTAATTTGGATCTCTTATTCACTTGACTGACCGTTTTCAGTCTACGAAGGGTTAGATTAGAAGAGGAATGAATTATGTAGCAAAAGAGCTCTTGTAGCCATTGTACATTCAGTAGTTGGAAAACAATTCTCAGTCACTGGATTCTAGGCTCTATGCTAGATATTTTAAGGAAAGGTATACTAATAACTAATAATGACTTATATATAATATATACCACATATAGGTAATATAATAATGACTAATTTATTATTTTGTACTTACTATATTTTAAGGAAAGGTATACTAATAACTAATAATGACTTAATTACATGTCAGTGAGTTGACACGCTAAATGTGTTTACATGTATGAGCTCATTTAAATTTACTTGCAAATCTTTGAGCTAGGAGCTGCTACTACCCCTATATTCAAAGTAGAAAATTAAGATTTAAGAAGTTTAAGCAACTTTAAAAAAAGATTCATTTAATGTATAAAATGCATGATAAAAAGTGGTGGGAAACAAATTGGATAGGTAGGTAGGGAGACAAATCATGGGATTATCCTATTGGTGTTCTGTTGGTCACAAAGACCCACTGAGGTTTTAGATCGATCGTAGGGGTCATACCAGAACTATGCTTGCAGAAGTTTCCTGGCAATCCTGTGTGGAATGTGGCTGAAACTGAAAGTAACTAAGGAGGCTTTTGATGAGGCTCCAGGAGAAGCCCGAGGAGGACCAGGACCAGCTTGGTAGCTGTGGAAACAGAACTGACTGAAGAACCTTGTAGTTTTCTTTTCGGCTTCCCTTTAAGCCGCCTCTCTGGGCTTTAGTTTTAAACAATCTACCTTTTAAACATTCTAACATAGAATACTGCTGATTCTGGAGTTGCTTTTCATTTCAGCAGGAAAAAAAACAAAAAAACAAAACCAGGAGAAAACAAAAAGGCTAACATGTGAAAAACTTTGTCCTCCATTTACCTTGTGAGAAACAAAATGATTGAACTCCGAGGAGTCTGTGGATGGTGAAGTGTGAGCTGACTGTAGCGTTTTCAAGATAAAGGGTGGCCTGAAAGGCACCCTGCACGTACACACGTTGCTACAGTTATTCTCCATGTCAGAGTGAAGGAGGCAGAACTTGTGAGAAGCATGGTTGCCACTCAGGACAGGAGCTGACTGGTTGACTCTCAGAACTGCCTTCCCTTGGCCTTAGGTTTCCCAACAGGACATGCTGCTGCTGGTTTTACTGTCCACACAAGGTGTGGCTACATGGGATCTGAGAAAGCAGACCAATTTTTAATGCCTCTTATTCTTGAGACTCATATCTTATTCCAGAAGACCTTCTGGATGATCCTATTTGAAGCAATGTGTATAAATCAGTATTGGGCTTTCCTGGGTTTCGAACCAAACTCCGTCTCAGCAAGGTTCTTACTTCATCCAGAGGAAGGGAGTGGGCCCTGTGTCATTTGTGTTTTTGATCAGCAAGTATTAAATCAGGATTGTGTGTACCAGGCACTGTGCTGCATACGGGAGATGCAGTGATGAATAAGGCACTGCCTTTATGGGACAGAGGTACCAGGACAGCTTGGGCATCGAGGCAAGTAGGTATGCACAGCAGTACAAAAGATGTCAAAGAGGCTTCTTAGTATCTGGTAAGTCCTTTGACCTTGGAAGCTCCTGAAAGGAATCATTAAAGAAAGAAAGACAAAGTTCAAAGAGGAAAATTTGAGTTTAAAAGCCTACAAGCCCTTAGGGATAAAGAAAAAAAGAAAAAAATTCCCTAAGCATACGTAATAGTAAACATGATATGAATAATACGAGTTTTTCTTTTTTTCTTTAAGTTTTATTTATTTTGAGAGACAGTTCTCATGAGCAGGGGAGGGACAGAGAGAGAGAGGGAAAGAAAATCCCAAGCAGGCTCTGGCCTGTTGGCACAGAGCCTGACGCGGGGCTTGAGCCCACGAAGCTGCCCGATCATGGCCTGGGCCAATCAATATTCAAAAACCAGACACTTAACCGACTGAGCCACCCAGGCGCCCCTAATATGAGTTTTTTAATTCTTTTAAGGATTACAGATATTTTTGTGACTGGGAACTGCAGTGTCACTGAGTTGGAATCTGTCTTTTAGTTTTATCTTTTATTTCCCTCTGGTTCCTAGTAGTAAAAGTTTTTAACATGCTTAGGAGGAATTCTTGCTGTCTTGGGGTCAGTAAAGAAGAGGGTTGAGCCAGGGCTACACTCTGGATCCTGAAGCCACAGGAGGGTGTGGAAGGTGGTACAGTGCTGGGCATGGGGCTGGAGTTCAGAAAAGGGCTCCCCCTTAGGGCCCCCCCTGGGGTCGGCCACAGGGCGGTGGTGGGATCTGGGGACTCGGTGCTGACATTTCTTGGAATTACCTATAGTTCCTTGTTCAGCGGTGGTGCCATGATAGTTTCCTTTACTTTATTCCCCTGAGGTCACAAGCAAAACAGTATCAAAGAGAATAACATACTGTCAAGTTTCCTGACATCCAATCTGAATTGAAAATACTTTAAGGAAGAGATACGTTAATGGTGTGTGTGTGTGTGGAAGAGATGAGAAAGAGATACCTCCTCTCTTCTTGTATCATTATATTTTTGCACAGTATAAGCATCTTCTTTAAGGATTTGCTAGCTGAATATTTGTAAATTTATCCTGATAAGTAATGGTCACTCTCTTTCAGCAGATTTCTGCACATGGCAGATCTTCTTCGAATGTAAATGGTGGACCTGAACTTGGTCGTTGCATGAGTCCTGAAGGTAGTCCTCAATCTGATGATTTCTTTTATACAGGAAGTTATCCATGTGAACTTGGTGGCCACCCAAAACCCACTTGATGCTAAATTATAATCTTCCTAAACAGGGATGTAATCATGTCACCAATTAGCCTATTGAGCTATAGTGGGTGGGAGTCACTACAAGATAGATAAAGTTTCCTTGCTTCTAATTAAGCTAACCCAATTTCAGATTTTACACTTGGGCTTACGTATTTTTCTCCTTAGTGGCAGTCTGCTCACAAGTCCTACACATAGACTTTCTCTCAATTAGGTAGCAAAACTGTGTTTCTTCATTGGTTGTCTGCTGTGTGCTGGGCACTGGGGATGCATTGTAAAAGTAGTCATTTTAACCACTTTGTCCTCCTGCCTCTCCCCCTTCCCCTTTTTGAGAAGACTTGGAGGCAGGAGTTAGCCTTCACAGGTATCCCAGCTGGGTGGAATTTTCTTTACTAGAAAATCCTGAGGAGAAATCTTAAAAATTTATAAGATGAGATTAAATCCCCACCATTGTCCCCTTCCCCTTTCTTGAGTGTTAACAGAAAAGTTTACAAAGCTTAGGTTAAGCTTCCTTTTTACTTATTTCAGCTGATGTTTGGGGAATTTGTTAGGTTTATTGATTATGTTTGTTTCAGATTCCACAGCAAGGTTAAAAGCAAATTGGTGATTCAGGTGTTCTCCTCAGAAGATATGCTTAGAAATTTTCTAATGATTCATCATTGACTTAGAAATGAATGCATTGCAATTTATTATTGCCCAGATACATAGGAATCTAGATGAATGCTGATGTGTTTGCTAGACTTTGCATTTATCCTTTTGTGCAGGTGTGAATGGAAACAGGTGCTCTGAATCATCAACTCTTCTTGAGAAATACAAAATTGGGAAGGTTATTGGTGATGGGAATTTTGCAGTAGTCAAGGAGTGCATGGACAGGTGAGGATAATCATTTGTTCACCTACACATACATTTCTTCCTTAGAGTCTATTCTTACCTGAATGTATGAATAAAATGCCTTCCTGGGAAATCTCTATTTCCCCCTTTCTGGAAAAGTCTGCTGTTAGGATCAGCTGCTTTGTAAGCCCACAGGCAGTTTGACCAGAAAAAATACAGGTATACACACAGAATATGAAGTTGCTTTGTATGCAGTTGAGGTGAGAGATTTATCATTTAAAAAATAAATGTATATAGCACTTACCTGTGTCAGGCACTGTTCTCAGTTAATACCGAGTTGTTTATACTAGTAGTTCAGGATACATGAGCTCTGACTCTATTAAGATCCGAGTCAGCCAACTTTTGCCTATATTAAAATTATATTTTTGCTTATTCAGCTTCATTTTGTTTAAAGTCCTAAATTCTCAAATGGTAAGAAATCCATTCTTTTAAATTCCAGGCCTTTTTTAAACAATATAAAAACTGGAAAACACTCAGATTAGAGTCTTTTTGTTTATAGACCAATGTCTGACCTGTTGTAAGTGGTAATTTTTATTATTTGTGGGGAATTTTCCAGAAAGTTGTAAGTACAGCTTTTCCATTTTGCCAGTCTCCAGTGAAGCTTCAGTGCCCCTTGTAGAGGACGCTTCCCTGCCCTCTGCGTTGTTTGACTTAGCCCTGGTGCACAGCTTGTCTCCCAGGTAACGAATTAAGCAGCTAAAATATGACCTCTGAAGACTCGTTAGAAGTCTGAGTCCAGGGCGCCTGGGTGGCTCAGCTGGGTAAGCCTCCGAGTCTTGATTTTAGCTGAGGTCATGATCTTGTTGTTTCTGAGTTTGAGCCCCACATTGGACTCTCGCTGACAGCGCGGAGCCTGCTTGGGATTCATTCTCTCCCTCTCTCTCTGCCCCTCCCCTGCACATGCTCTAGTGTGCATGCTCTCTCACTCTCAAATAAGTAAAATATATATTAAAAAAAAGAAATCTGAATCCGTGTTTGGTTTATGTTATGGAGAAGTAATTTAAATGAATGTTATTCTTTTAAGGTCAGCTTCATCAGTATGTACTTTGACTATATGGCAAAAACAGCTGGACTTGAGAGAACTAATATATTCCAAGAATACTTCTATATTCTTTGTTGAAGTGTTTTCCTATTCTACAGGAATTTTTTTGGCGTGTTCAGATTAAATTATGTTAAAGGTGATTAAAAGTGAAATAACAACATCAACATTTGTATGTCCGAGTAAATGACTGATCTCTCTACTACCAGATATAAGCCTTGAAAGCTATGGATAAAATGATACCAGATGGAGTTCTGCTGAGAAATAGATATTGAAAGTCTAGGGTTTTTTAATCATTAATAGATTAATGTAAAGATATATTGATAATAGAAAGTTCTCAGTTACTTTGAATCATTTTTCTTAATTTTATTCTGCCTCCTAAGAAAACTGTTTTGAGATTTTAGTATGGAAGAAGTTCCTTGTCCAACTCTGATACAATGTAAGTATTTTTAATATGTGACTTATTTAATAATATTATAATTAATATTTATAAAAGAAGATTGACAGGGTGACTTTGGATTTTTCTTTTTTTTGGGGGGGGTACCTTTCTCCCTGACCCCACTCAACATTGTTCCTGATGTACAGAGGAGGAAGCCAGTCCTTCTTCCCTGAATTTGTACTGTAGAGAAAATCAAGAATGATTGTATCTTTGATTTGTATCTTTAAATTGCCTTTCTCTGTTTGTTTCATAGGTCCACTGGAAAGGAATTTGCCCTGAAGATTATAGACAAAGCCAAATGTTGTGGAAAGGTACAGTATACATAAATGTTGTATAAAAGAAACTGAGAAACCTTGGTGTGAGGTGTTTGCTGGAATTTATGTGGACATTGACAAGGCCTTAACAGGAATAGGCCACTGATCAAAAATGGGGGAAGCACTATGAAGCTGGGGTTTTTTGTTTGTTTGTTTTTGTTTTGTCCTGTCATTGTTTCAAAAATTTAATCATAAAACAATAAATTGAGTTCATGTGGTCTTAGCTATCAAAAATGTAAGCTCTTTTCTTTGGGAGATGCCTATTTCCAAACCCAGCAATCCCCAGAAGATATATCAAGAACCGTGATGGGTCTAAGACTTTACCCTGCTTTCAAACTAACAAATTAGCCTGCTAGCTTTATGGATTCTAGCAGAAGATACCAGGTTGCTGGGTCAGTGACAGGAGACTTTATTCCTCATGGCACAAGAGGTGGCTTTGGTTCCCCGTAGCTCTCAAGTCCCACAAAAGTGATGCGGAAGGGTTGCGGCAATCGCTGTGCACACAAGATGTTTCCATCACAGTTGAGGGTCCTCAAGCTTAATAAACCCCCAGTCTTATGAAGGGGCCAAACCTGTCCAAATCTTGCCCCAGAGGAGAACTTTATTTTTATTACCATGGTCAGGAACCAAATCTGTCCTCTACCTCTGAGGGAGACCCTAACTCTACCCTTGGGAAGATAGTTTGTCACAAAAGCTGATGAAGATGTGCGGAAACACCATGAAGAATTGTCCTCCCCGCCCCCCCGACACCAGATGAACTTTTTTCTCCTGTCCCACTCTCAAGCTGGGCTGGGAAAGATCAAATGATGAAGTGCTGCTGGAGTATTGCTAAGTTAATTATGTTTGAAAAATATTCTATAACAGGGATGACAAAGACTTTTTTAGATTACTTTCTGGTAGCATAGCATTTAAGAAAGCAAGTCTCTCAAACTCAGTAACACATGTGGCTATCTGAAATGTGGCTAGTCTGAACTGAAATGTAGATGTAAAATACACAGTAGACTTTTGAAGACTTAAAAAAAAGAATGTGGTACCTCATTAATGTCTTTTGTATTTGACTGCATGTTGAAACAATAATACTTTGGAAAAATTGGGTTACATAAGTTATTTTATCTGCTTACTTTTACATTTCTTAATGGGGATATGAGAAAATTTAGATATGTGTGGATCACCTTATATTTCTGTTGAACAGTGCTGTTCTAGTGCCATATTGTATAAAGTTGAGTCTTGGTTCCATGCCTCTTTTTGTTCCGTTATCATGGAAAAGTTACTTAATCCCTAAAATGTGGTTATTAATAAAATCTAAGACACAAGGTCATCATGAGTATTAACTGAATTAAGATATGGAAAAAATGTAGAGAAGTATCAGTATATAGGAATTTAACACATATTAACTGTTAACATTATTAATATGCCACAGGAATTCAGAATTTATAATTAGGAGACTTTGAAGTGATAGTAGTAATGTTATATTTATGAAACTCTAAACTAGTCTTAACTGGATTTGTATAAAATTGTGAATTCTTAACAAAAAAAGTATTATTATTATGGTGAAGTTTCAGAAAGGCAAAAGGCACATTTGTCATATCTTTTTTTTTTTTTTTTTTTTTTTTTTTTTTTGCCACACTGTGACAGCTTATGAAGCTGAGGCTATCCGAAATGCCCCCCCCTTTTCTTTGAAGAATAAGGTTTTTTTTACAGTTAATTTTTGTTAAGTAATTCTGTGTGCTTTTACTTGTTCTAACAATATTATTAAATTTTTAACTGCAAAGCCTTTTCCCCAGATGCAAGTGTTGCTCTTTCTGGTATGGTGTGCTTTAGGCAGAATGTGTCATAATTTTGGGAGCCCAGTTCTAAACAACATATTACTCAAAAAAGTAAAATAATAATGATAATAATAATAATAATAATTGCTATGGTAGGGATATTGTTTACCTGATTAAACTTTAAGCAGCTGTTTTAGTAGTTGAGAAAAAGCTCTTTATATGCAAAAACTTTTAATCTGGTGCACTAAGTGTTGAGGCAAATGATTAGGTCACTTTAAACATTTGGATCTGTTTTTCCTTGTTATTAAATGTCATTCTATTTTTATAATTCATGATCATATACCTATTTGCATTCTTACATTTTGCTTATTTGAGCAACTATTTCAATATTGACTATATAAAATTATAATTTTATTTATTTATTTAGACTTTTTTAAAAAGTTTATTTTGAGAGAGAGAGTGAGAGAATCCCAAGTAGGCTCCATGCTGTCAGCGCAGAGCCCAATGTGTGGCTTGATCCTATGAACTGTGAAATCATAACCTGAGCCAAAATCAAGAGTCAGATGCTTAACCAACCTAGCTACCCACGCACCTCTAAAATTATAATTTTAGCCCTTGCTTTGTTCCAAATAAGTTGCTTTTTCCATTAAATATTACTCTTAGAAAAAAAATGGTATAAATAATTTGTTTTTAAAAACAAAATTTAGAGGGTGGTATAGTGGAATTAGCTATATTCTGTGGTATTGTCAGTTACCTCTGCTTTGTGGGTTGTACACAGAAAAATTAATAATGCTGACAATGATATTTGTGTTTTACTAAAATGTATAATCTATCCAGGCTTGGACATAGAAAAATTTTGCACATTACCTTTAATGGCTTGCTCAACAAGATATACCAGTTTCACTGATAAAAGAGATTCAGATTAAATAGCTTCCCAAAAGTCCCACAGAGGCAGAACAGTGATTGGAATTTTGTGCTAGTTGGTGCCATATCCTATTACGTTAGCCAGTCTGCCATGTTCCCTATCCAAGTTCAATTTATTCACTTGTTCACTTAATAAGAACCTGGGAAAAAAGTGTTTAACCTTTCTGGCCTTCTGTTTGCTTTTCTGTAATTTCCATATACATTGTTAGATTGGTTTGCTCATGTTCCTAAAATGTAACGTGTGTGCAGGAAACTGCTAGGAAGAGTGTAATTTAGCATATAAATTAATACCAGTTCTGTAGAGAATGTTAGGGGAGTTTGGAGGTAGCACATGAGAGAGAAGTTAGGTGACCGGTGAAGATGCCAGAGAGCAAGCATTCGAGCTGGGCCTCGAGCAGTGGGGAGGATTTCAATAGGCAGCAAGGAAAACAAGGAAAGCAAGGAAGCAAGGAAAGCCTTCCAGGTGGCCTGCATGGCCTGAGCAAGGGCCCAGAGGATAGAAAATGTGTTAGGTGCTTCTAAGTAGGAGGTTATTGCAAGCCGTGCTGTGGGGCCACATTTATGGACGCTGTTGAGAAGGCTGTGATGTGTGTAAATTTAAGAATTCTTCCATATCTAGTGGTCTAAATAATACTCATTCTAAATGATTATTTATTAAATTTGCACAGGGTATGAAGCTCTGAGCTTTCTGTTATGGTGCCGCATCCTTCGCTTGGGGATGCATCCTTCACTTCCCACAGTTATGTATTCATTATCTACATGTAATGGAACCTAGCGCAACGTAAACCCAAATGTATATTGTATTAGCTTCCTGAGACTGTTGGAATAAATTACCACAAACTTGGTGGCTTATAACAGCAGGAATTTATTCTCTCACAGTTCTGGAGGCCAGAAGTCTGAAATCCACGCTCCCTTTGGTGCTCTAGAGGAAAATCTGTTCTTTGAGTAGCTTCTGGTGGCTGATGGCATTCCTTGGCTTGTGGCCACGTCGCTCCAACCTCTGCCTCTTGTCTTCACATCACTTTCTCTTCTATGTGTTTATTTTACCTCTTCTGTTTGTGAAATCTCCCTCTGTTTCCCTTCATAAGGACAATTGTGATGGTACCCAGATAGTCCAGAGTTATTTTGTCATTGCAGAATCCTTAATCACAGCTGCAAAGACCCTTTCTCCAAATAAGGTACTATTTACAAGTTCCAGGGGTTAGGCCTTGGTATCTGTGGGTGGCCATCATTCAATCCACTCCATACATCTACCACGGAAATCACATGGGGTGATCTGAACATTTTCTCTCTCTTACTGTATTATCCTCAGCAGTACTCATTAAGCAGTGTGGATACCACCTGGAAAGTCACCGTTGGCCAAGAGCAATGTGCAATGTGCTTATTCACTCAGGCATTTCACAACTATGCTCGTTGCTGGAGAGCAAGGTTGAACAGAAGCTTCCAGACAGCAGGATGAGAGCAGTGGTTGGAACAGTGGGAATTGAGGAAAGTAAGAACAGTGCCTCACTCAGCCATGGTTGAGTAGGGGAGTCTATTTAGAGGAGGAGAGGTCCAATCTAGACCTGAGGAATACATAGGAGTTCCCCCGAGGAGTGGAGGAGGTGGGTGGGAATTCCAGACAGAGAAAACTTTTGCAAATTTCTAGAGGTCCAAGTGAGAGATTGGTAATAGGGATAGAGGTGAAAGGATGGATTCAGAGGCTGTTGAGAAGGTCTCCTGGCAGGGATTTGGGATTGAGGGGCTGTTGGTAGCAGATGAGGGAAGGGCTTGGGGATTCCTGTCTGACTTGGACAGCCAAGTTCATTCAATGAGACAGAAGGCACAGGAGGAAAGGGCTGCTTTGTGGGGCTGGGGTGGGTGGAGACAAGATGATGAGTGTAGTTTGGGAGAGTTGTTTATTCCCCAATCCATTTCTCTCTCCACCCCCACTACCCCTTTTATACATTAAAAACCACCACAGCCAAAGATAAGGTGGTATCCTTTGCCAAGTTAGCAGTTTTCTTTGTTATTTACTCTCACTCAGAACCATGGACCACTGCCATGAAATGATTCATATGTAAATTATTTGGAGTTAGAATCCTGAATCACTTAACATGAATAATGGTAGATGGCTGAATAATGTAAGTTCACTGCAGTTCAAGATAAAAGTGACGTTCATATTGCATTCAGAGATTTTTTTTCTGACAAATGTAATCTATAGAGTTTACATATTAGAAACAAAGATTACATGTGGGTTGCCTAAGAAATAGGAAGATGACGTTTGGAAAGATTTTTATGGACTACTTTTGTTTTGCTTCCGATAATGATTAGTTTAAAAAGTGGATTGTTCCTTCCTAGACAATTTTACGGCATAGTTCAGAGGTTGGAAGACAAAGGCTGCCATCTCCCACATTCCAACAGAAACATTCACTGTGTGCTTAGAATACAAGCCATTGTGGAGGAGAGTACTGAAGCTGAGATAACACACAGTGGTGGAGAAAATGTTGCAGGACCTGCTCAGTGTTTCCAGTGTAACACTGCCGGTGGTCCTGGGGGAAGTTCCATGATGCAGAAAGTTCCCAAGAAGACTTTCTCTTGAGCCCTTTACTGAAAAAGATAACTTTTGAAAGGTGTAGTCTCCTTAGGTGGTAGACATCTTACTTTAGCTCCAGTTTGAGAGAGCTCCTGGGGTACTGGTAGTGGGGATTACTTTACATATGTCACTCTAAATTAGCATCACTAACAGAGCCTCTGAATAGAGGGAAATTTACAGACTCTTCCAACTTCAGAGGAGAACTGAAGTGATAGATCCATTTAGCCTGAAAACAAAATGCCTCTTTTACTGCGGTGGTAGTAACTCCTGTCATCTTGGCTTCATGTAGAGTGAATTAAGTGCATTTGCTCGCCTTTGCATGTTCACAAAAGTACATCTAACTCTGCTTGTTAGTGCAATAAAAGACAAGCCTGGCACAGATGATCCAGAGGCCTCTAAGTAAGTGAACAAATGTGGAGGGTTTGCTGAGTCTTTGTTTCTGTGTCCACAAGGAGTTGGCTGAGGGACCAGGGCACTGTCTGCTGCTTTGTGCTGTGGCTCTGTAACTTAGACATAGGAGTTTGGAAACAGGTAGGTGGCCCTGTCCCCAGCCTCCCAGCCATGGTGCGCTAGGCTCTGAGAACCGCCGCTCTTCCCGGAGATTTGGGAGCATTTGCTGAGTCTCAGGCTGGGCATAGACTTCCCACCCCTGCTCATTAAGGGGTATAGATTCTCCTCCCTGCACAAAGTCTAGCGTGGTTCTGAGTTACACCGCAACTCAGTGTAATACACCTCTAGTTTCTATCTTTTCAAGAAATCAAGTATTTTCAGCTTTGCAGCTGTCATTTTCACTTTGAAAAATTCTTTTTACTGAAGGATTCCTCTTTAAAAGGTTAGATATTGTGGAGCAGCTGGGTGGCTCAGTGGGTTGAGTGTCCGACTCTTGATCTCAGCTCAGGTCTTGATCTCAGGGTTGTGAGTTCAAGCCCCACCTTGGGCTCTTCACTGTGCATGAAGTCTACTTAAAATAATAATAATAATTAAAAAAAAACAAGGTGATGTTGTGTAGCACAAAAAATGTGAGCTTGGATGTCAGAAACCTAGGTTTGCATTTACCTCAAAAGGCTGTTCTAAGGATAAAGCGTTAAGACATTACACAAGTACTTCGCAAAGCGACTGACAAATAGTGACTAGATTCCTAGTAAATGTTGCTTCTTTTCCTACTTCTGTTTAGCATTTGCACTGTCATTTGCCAACACGGACTGAGTGATTACTTGGACAAGCACGGGGCATTCAATGCTCAGGAAACGCTCCACATGTGTGGGAGCTAGCACAGATATTCTGTGGATGCTATTCTTTTGTTATAATGTGTACTTCATCTATTGTCAGAGTATTTGAGGTGGCTTAGAGTAAAATGATATGTACACATGGATGTGTGAAGATAAGACAAGAACCTAAATGATATCTTGACCTAGAGATAATTCTCTTATTGCAGTGGACACTAAATTTGGTTCTGAGATTCATGATAGCAAAGGCAAAAGGGACGATATGAGGGACATACACACACATATGGGTGTATACATATGTGTGCATGTAGGTAGCAAATGATATCTCTTAAACAGTAAGCTTTAGGTATAAGTTACATTTGAAAACCTAGAATGTGTCAGAGGGCAGTTAGTTAATTTCACAGAGCATATCCTAAATTCAAAGTAATTCATTATTATAGCTACTGAGGATCAACAAATGTGATATTCCTGAAATATTTTCATGTCTCATAATAAAGTAGAGCAATAGTTATACATGATTCATGGTTGGTATATTGAGAATAATTCCTTAATGCTGTGGGTAAACATTTTTGCTACAGTTGCTGATCCTGGCTGCATGACTCACAAGGATTGATAAGTAGTATTTTCAGGCAAGTGGTTAGAAATAAAATGAGAACCATGGTCCCTATGGTACTCTGTTTTCTGATTTCTGAAATACAAGATAATAAGGAACATCCTTCTGGGGAATGATTTTATATCCAGCCATAGAGGAAAAACTTTTTTTTCCGCTTTGTAAATTTCAACATGAAACTCAAATTCATATTAGTAATGGTTTAAAAACAACAAAAAATTTAATGCTCAAGTTGTATTCCATACACATGCAAATTTCCTTGTATACTTGATCTTAATTTTGAGTGTTACATTCACATTAAAAAAGTGGTTCCATATGAATCACAAAGCACAGTGCTGTGTGCCCAAGCTGCCAGTGTCATGACCTCTTAAGGTGTTGAAGAGATAAGAAGGCAGTATGTTTTATGTGCCAGGACAACACCATTGAGCCCTTTCAAGGGACGTTTTGAAGATAATCAGTTCCTTTTTGTTGGTGACAGTGACACGTCACACTGACTTGTCCTGTCCCTATGGAAACCAGCTTGGCCAGGGTTTGGTTTGCTTTGCGCCAAGGGGGATGCTTCCCGTCAGCAGACTATGCACCCTCTAGGTTATAGAAATCAGGCAGATGGTTCTGTGGTGTCTGATCCACCTCTCTAACCCCTTCCTTTGACAGGAGCACCTGATTGAGAATGAAGTGTCAATCCTGCGCAGGGTGAAACATCCAAATATCATCATGCTGGTCGAAGAGATGGAAACAGCTACTGAGCTCTTTCTGGTGATGGAATTGGTCAAAGTAAGAGGATGGAGAGATTTCAGGAGATTTCATTGGTGCCAAATCCCAAGACTTAACCATGTTCTTGAAGGACCTAATTGGAAAAAATGATCTCCTACCTTGAAACTTTCATTATTTATCATCATTTTTCATGGCACTTATGTCATTTTTTCATCTGCTCCAGGCTGATGAACCTTCTTTGTTACCTTCACGGGATTGTCACCATTGACATTTTGCTGTGTTCTTTTTTATGTGTCCATTAGGGTGGGGATCTCTTTGATGCAATTACCTCTTCAACCAAGTACACTGAGAGAGATGGCAGCGCGATGGTGTACAACCTGGCCAACGCCCTCAGGTATCTTCATGGCCTCAGCATTGTGCACAGAGACATCAAGCCAGAGAACCTCTTGGTACGTCATCTCTGCTGTTTTTGTTCCAATTCATACCTCTCTCCCTTTAAAATGACATGATCTCATGCAAACAGTATCATTTCAGAGTCTATACCAATCCTGCAATAAGGGATTGAGAGAATTTAAATGAAGGGACTCAGCATGACTCAAGTTAGTGACCAGTGACCATAAAGCATTAGTGGATTTCTTGAATTGATATGTATTTCTGTATTTATTGTTTATCAGACATTAGAAAACACGTTTCCATTTACGTTTTTTTTTTTTAAGTTTATTTATTTTGAGAGAGAAAGTGAGAGAAAGAAAGGGGCAGAGAGAGAGGAAGACAGAGAATCCCAAGCAAGCTCCACACTGACAGCACAGAACCTGATGTGGGGCTTGAACCCATGAACTGTGAGATCATGACTTGAGCCAAAACCAAGTGTTGGTTGCTTAATGGACTGAGCTACCCAGGCACCCCACATGTACATCTATGTTTTGATTGATGGTACTGACTAAAGAAAGGTGAGAAGGAAAATTATTTTATGAGGTAAAAATTCTGAAGAATAAATCAGAGAATGAGAAGCTTATAGGAGGTGGAAGTAGAATATGACGGTTTGTTTACATGCAGAACAGAACTTTGGGAATAATTTAGTCCATTTATCTCAGCTTTACAGGTACAGAAATTGAGACTCAGATGTTGATTTTTCTTGTTTACAAGTCTTATTTGTCCCACTGTTCTACAGAAGAAAAGTCTGTGGCACTTGGAGGGCCCATAATCTGGTCCCAGTTTACCTTTTTAGTCTCTTCTGTTACCGACCCTTCCCCACCTATCTGGCCAGAGTGACACTCACCTTCATGTCATATTTAGCACACCTCCATGGTGGCCTTAATAAACACAGCTTACTAATTGGGCTAATCTTTGTGTCCACATTGTAGAGAAATTTTAGAGAAGCTGATAAGGGACTTCTTCACACATTCCCCCTAGACACAAACAAGACCATTTTTTCCCCTCTTTTTCTACCTTTCAGGGCTGAGTATCATCATCATTACTGCTTAGGTGAGGTTATCTGAATATTTTATATCATGATAATACAAACCCAAGTTTTCCTGTCCTTACTCATTAGACTGAACTTTATCAATACCATTACATATCATTGCTTATTTCCATACTGGTCTACATTTGAAATGCTGCCTCTCCCAGCAATGTGGCAAATGTATTCATCTTATAAGGCACTGAGCAAAAGGCATGTCCTCTCTGACGTCATTCCTGACTCCCTGGACCGAGTCAGTCATGGCCACCTCTAGTTTTGCTCTGCATGCCCTGATGTGGTGAGTTTATCATGTGCTTGTCTGTCTCCTTCTATAGGTAAGCACCATTAAGGGCAAGGTATGTATCTTAATTATTTTTACGTCGTCAGTGCCTTGGACAGTTTCAAGGAAGCACGCTGTGGTGGATGTGGAGTAAATGGTTGTTGACTAACCATTGACAGTCACTTAGCTAGCTAGCAGTGAGCACTCACTCAAACACAGATCTTTATAACTTGTCTCATACTTGTACTATACAAATAATTGTGGAAAGGAATATGCATTGATGTTTAGGATTTAAGGCCATCCTGGGGGCTTTCTGCTAATCCAGAGTATCCGTTTTCCCCTTTTGGTAATATCATTTGATGATTTCTGAGTATCCATTTAAAAGTATATGAGCTTTTTCCTTCCTGTCTTCTACCTTGAGGAACTGTGTTCCATGTCTAGATTTTCCTCTTAGGAAAATAAATATCCCTTCTCTGTAAAACAGGATGTATGATGGACTTCATTTTACGATCTCTAAGGAGGACTGGGCCTCAGGATAGAAGTGAGAATATGGTGTTCTCCCCTCAAAACAGCCTTCTCACCTGTTACAGGCCCAGGGTCCTCCACCAGGTGACGAAGGTTGGCCAGGGGCTTCACAAGCAATGGTGACAGGGCTTTCTCTGGCAGCGGCCAGACATAAATGCCATGGTATTAATGAGGATGCCTCCTTTATTTCTCCCTTCTGTCCATGGCCCACCTCACGCTGGTGGCTGCATGTACTGATGTTTTCTGAAAATACAGACCTGCAGGTCTCTAGGGACAATTGGTTTCTGTGGCACCAGCCCATTCTGTAGCTTTGAATGTCAAGGCCCTGTGAGGAAGGCAACTGAGGCATTAGTGAACTTGCCTGTAAACCAGGGAATGTGCATTTCCCAGCTCATTGATTCCACTCTCCCCTCCCATGTCTTCTCTTCGTTTACTCACAATGTGTATACCATTTCAGAATCTGATACCTTATCCTTTTATCACGCATCAAAGGAAGAGAATATGATGGAGATGGGTGTCTCCAAGATGATGTGTCTCAGAATATAACCAAGAACTTGGAATCAACTTTGTTGTCTAGTCTAACTTGCCCTAGATGAGTCTTCACCCCTCTTCAAGACCTGCACCAGCCCCAGTGTGCTACCCAAAAGGGAAGGGAAGGAGGATATCTGGATGAGGCTAATGTGTGCTCTAAAAGGGTCAGGCTTTGGAAACCTTACCTGCACATATCTAAGTAAAATATGTACCTGCCATTGAAAATTGAACTAGACCACTCTGCAGATTCTAGATTGAGTCAGCAGGTCAGAATTGCCCTAGGATGAGAAAGTGCCATCGAGGCACTAGAAGTAAGTACACAGAGTGACCATCGGCCTCTCCCTACTCTAAAAATGAATTCTGTTTTTAAACAGCAGAGCATTCAGACATCTGATTTGCATCCCCTTCTCTGGTAGCGGTGTCATAATTTAAAACCCTGCCAGCAGAGATGTATGGGTCGGCGTGTCAGGGAGCACTGGGGTGGCCATTAATGCTGTGAGTTACAGCCTGGTGGTGCCCTGTCAGACTTAACTATGAGAGACCAGTGATAAATTCCGCTTTTCCGGGAGTTCTGGAGACCGAGGAGAGAAGAGGGTTGGTTTCTCCTATTTGAAGCCCTTCTAAATCATTGTGTTGACATTTTATTTAGAGAACGTGCAGCGTTTACTCCGTATGTGGGATCTACATTCCTCACATTTTTAACTTTTGCATTCTGAGCGCAACTTTTGACAGAGCATCTCTCAGCTTGTGGTGGGGCATTTGAACACCACAGGGCTAGAATTCTCACAGTTGTGATTGCTTAAATTCACTCAGAATCTGCATAGGGGTGCAGGCTGCAGCCGGGGTTCTGCCAGGCCTACTCTCACTTTCAGACACAGAATCTGTTGCAGGATGGTGTAGTGGGATGGTAATGGTTTTGGTTGGAATTCCCACTTGGTAGCTACTAGTAACTTGAGTTTTCTATGCCTCAGTTTCCTCATCTGAAAAACACGGGTAACAGTTATTTTCCTAATCACCCAGGGGGGGTGACTCTGAGGTCCAGTGAGATAACGTGTGGGAAAATATTGGCATCTCTGGAGTTCTGTGAGGATGTCAGTAACTGGGGAAAGAACTAAGCACACTGCCAGAACAGAAGGCCTTTCTCTGGGGTCCCTATGCATTTGTCCACCTCTTTTTTAAAATCATTCTCTGAAAGGAAAGCCATATGTGTTTATATGTCAGTGTCATTCTCTTAAAGCAATGTACAAATGTGTGTCTATATGTGTAGATTTATAGATATTTTTTCCTGCTTTGAAGAGAACCTCCAGCTAATATTTGAAATTTACTCATATTATCTTTCACATATTTGCCTCTGTGTCAAGTATTGGGGAGAAATGAATCAGATGAAATATTTTTCAGGCTTGTCTGCTCCTTATGACACTTCTCTTTAGATGTTTAGCTGAGGATAGGATGCCAGTTGCCCAGACATAATTCAGTGATTATAAACTGTTCAGTACCTTTCTGTTTATGCTTCTGCATCTGACTCTGAATTCCTTATAGGGGATATGAGAAATGGGGCTTCAGGGACTTCTGAGTGTCTATAGCAACCCTCAAATACCCATAGGCATCCTAAATTGCATGTCGAAAGTAAACACTGTTTTTCAAAAAAATGTACCTAATGAGTGTATTTTGAATTTGCAAAAACAAAATAACAGTGACATTAATAAAACTTTTTTTTTTACTTTCATGATATAGACATTTAAAATTATAATGTTGCTTAGAATGTTCTTATCACTGCAATTACTTAGGGAATTTCTGAAGTCTGGGTTTCAGTAAATGCATCATAAATTCTAACTGTAATTCTCTATATCAGATTGTTCTCGTTAATGTTTACATTAAACATAATGGATGGAAGGTCGTCCTTAGACCCTGGCATGACTGAGAACTTGGTTTCTGTTGCTTTAGGCTAAATCATTAGTAGCTTTGAATATGCCTCTGCTGAGTTGTGGCTGACTCAGAATGATAAATATCCGTGAGCCTCACCATTACTCCCATGAAACTTGAAAGTCATAAAGATGTATGCTGGGGATGTATACTTAGTACATAAATGTGGAAGCAGTTATTAAACACTATGGTGAAAAACATTCTTCTTTCACTGATGAGGGCATCACAGGTAAGGAAGGTATTTAAGTGCCATACTTTTTAAATGCCTGTACAGATTGGGTATCGCTGACAAGGGGGAGCCCTGACGTGCTTGATGCTTTTTAATGATGTCTATATAAATCACTCCCCCTCATTGAGTATCAGATTAATGGACAATGTTGTTAACATGCTTATCTTGAAAAAACGTAATTTTCTAAATTTTTCATCCTTTAGTGAGTAAGCGGCTTGGGTGAGAATCTGCCTCAGTTCATAGTAAAATGTGAAGAAAAGCAAACTAAATAGGACTAAAATATAAAAATAGAGAAAGACATTATATTAGTAAAGATTAGTTCTCTGCAGTTGCTCTTCTCTGAAATTCACTGTTTTCAGAATGGACATCCAGGAGATGAATAGGTTAAAGATTACATAGTTAAATCTAAAAACCATCTATTTAGAATGTGACTCTCAGACATTTATCCCCAAAGAAGAATTTGCTTATGTATAAAATTTCCTGATTATAGAACCAACACATGTTCATTGTAAACATTTTAGAAACCAGTGAAAAGTATAAAGAACAAAGCTGAAGTAATCTTTGGTGTTACCACCTAGAAATAAACTGAACATTTGGGTGTGTTGTACTGAATATATAATTTTGAATGTTCTTTTTATGTAATATAGTGAATATTTTCCGTAGGATTAATACTTATTTGAAATGTTCTTATTAGTGACTGCATAGTATTTTATCATAGGAATGTTCCATGATTTATGAAGTCATTGTCCTGTTAGCCATTTATGTTCCTTCCAATTTTTAAAAACATAGATAAATTCTGAGATTAGTGGCTTTGTGTGTAACCTTTGGGTTCATCTGTATTCCCTTAGGGTTGGTTCTTAGAAGTAGATTTACTGGATCAAGGCTTATAAATAATTTAAAGAAATTTACATGTTGCTGAAATGTTTTCTAGGAAGATTGCTTCCATTTAAGCAAAAAGCACGCACGTCTTCACCAGCATTGTTAAACCGTTTCCAGTATAATTAGTTGATTTCATCAGCCAGTCCTTCCAGGAAAAGGAAGGAACCTTCACTGAGCCCTGCTCTGAGCTTGGTCTCTTGACACCACCCCTGTGAGTTAGGGACTAGTCTCATCCCACTTCACAGGTGAAGAACATGCACAGGGTGGTTTTTGAAGGTCACTCCACCAGAAAATGGCAGAGGTTATTCAGGCTCAGGCTGTTTGATCCCAAAGTTTACTTTCTTTCCAAACTTCCAAAGTTTTTCATTATGTGATATTTATATTCATCATTGACTGTTCAGAGAACAAGTCTTGATTTTATTTTCTAAACATGACTGAGATTAAAGTCATGGTGCAGGTAATAGACTCTCCCACCCTCCATCTTCCCAGGAGGAGTTTGGAGGACACAGTCTAGGAGGATTAACTCCAGGACAGTTAATAAACACCATTTCGGAGTCTCTCACGTACTTCACACTCAGTGAGGATGTAGTCAAGTTCCGTTTCCTACTGTCTAGGCCACACTGGGTAAGCAGCTACCTGCACCCCTAACTGCCGTGGCAGCATGCACATATATTCATAATACTCCTAGATAAGGAACTTTTTAAAAAAGTTATTTATTTATTTTGACAGAGAGAGAGAGAGAGAGAATCCCAAGCAAGCTCTGTACTGTCTGCACAGAGCCCAACACAGGGCTCAAAATCACGAACCATGAGATCATGCCCTGAGCTGAAGTTGGACACTTAACCAACTGAGCCACCCAGATGCCCCAAGATAAGGAACTTTTTACAAAGATGGAAGATACTGTCTTCTGTATTTCACACAATCATGCAAAATCTCTAAAGAAAACTTAGAGCTTTAGAGCATCAGAAGTAAACAATGGTATTATCAACAAGGAGAGATTTTTTTTTAAATTTATTAATCAATGTTGTTTCTATCTAGTTCCAAGGGCCCCTTTGGAATCATTGAGAAAAGAAACTACTTCTTATTATTGGCTGGTTTCTGTTCCAGGTGTGTGAATATCCTGATGGAACCAAGTCTTTGAAGCTGGGAGACTTTGGTCTGGCCACTGTGGTGGAAGGCCCTTTATACACAGTCTGTGGCACACCAACTTACGTGGCTCCAGAAATAATTGCTGAAACCGGGTAAGGCTCCTGGTGGCTTTGGTTAGTACTTGAACTTTGGTGGAAAAAGGTATGTTTTGCTGCTCCGGCTGCTGTGTATTCACACTCCTCCTGGGAACGTGGAGGGTGGGAGAGTCTGTTACCTGCACCATGACTTTAATCTCAGGAACTGAGGTGTGTGCTTCTGTGTCCAAGAGCTCTAGGCCTGGACTTTTGTCCCAGGGCCAGTCTTGGAAATATGGCAACAGTTCCCAATATTGTGGTTAGCTCCGGAGAAGAGTAGATGTCCCAGTCCAAAGGGCAGTTAATTCCTTTGTGTGAAATGAGTGGTTTGACACTGAGGAAGCCCTTCGTCATAACAAACAAAGGCAACTACTCCAGTAATTTGGAGGGTTCCTGGGAGTAATATCATTATTTCTCCCCTCCACCCACTTTGTTTTCTCAGCTATGGCCTGAAGGTGGATATTTGGGCGGCAGGCGTGATCACATACATACTTCTCTGTGGATTCCCTCCATTCCGAAGGTCAGTGGCTCTTTGAGTAACAATATCTGAATTGTAAACTCTCCCTTTGGTCAGGAAGCAGGCATTCTCATCCTGGCAATCAGGACCAGAATCTGGTCAATAAAAATGTCAGTTAAGGAGTGCCTGGGTGGCTCAGTTGGTTGGGCAGCCGACTTCAGCTCAGGTCATGAACTTAAAAAAAAAAAAAAAAAAAAAAAAAAAAAAAATTAAAAAAAAATGTCAGTTAAAAATTATATAAACATACCTTTTACTTTTTTTCTTAATTTACAACCTATTAATGGATATTCCTTGACCACACTTCTGATGTGAGGTCAAGGCCTTTGCTTGGTATATGGTTCCCTGAATTTCTTGTCACCCTTCTGTAAAACACACCAAATCATCCAATGTGTACAATATCCATTCTCAATCTTTTTCAAGTGGAGTGAGATTTAAAGATCTTTATGAAGTAGTCTGATCCTTCTAGGTAAACAAACCTTTTCCCGTTTTTTTTTTTTCTTCCAATTTTTTTAATGTTTATTTTTGAGAGCCAGCGAGCAAGCAGGAGTCAGGAGGGGCAGAGAGAGAGGGAGACAGAATCTGAAGCTGACTCCAGGCTCTGAGCTGTCAGCACAGAGCCCAACACGGGGCTCGAACACATGAACTGTGAGATCATGACCTGAGCTGAAGTTGGACACTTAACTGACTGAGCCACTGACGTGCCTCCTTTTCCAGTTCTTAATAGTCATTTCTCCTATTTAATTTGACAGCAGGGTTTTTTTTTTTTTAACAACTCACTTTCCAAAGCTTTCAACCTAGTTCTCATAGAAACAGTGAACTCTTTCTTTTTAAATTAATTCTATCTGTTCACATAGTATTTCACATAATATTTAATGAAATTTAAATTAATTCTATATGTTCATATATTTCACGTAATAGTTAATGAAATTTAAATTAATTCTATCTGTTCACATAATATTACAAATTCTTTCAGCATAAATAGGCCTGGGAACAAACAGAGACTGATTCTTGGTAATCACGTATCTCACCTGGGGCGGTGGGGGGGCAGAGGTGGCCACACACAGGTGTCAGAATGTGTGACAGCGGGCATAGAGCATACCCAGTACTGTGAACATGAGAGAGTGCGGGGCTTTGGCCACAGGGCCTCTTTTGATCTGTCCCATCTCCCTCTTTGGAGCAAATGAATGACTTGGGAATAGAAGTTCATCTAATGATGCAACTTTGATTTTCTTATGTATCTTCTTGAGCTCTCTTTTCACTTTAATCTCTGTTATTGTTCATTTTACAACTACTGTTGAGTAGCTACTGTGTGCCAGGCACTATTCTAGGTGTCAGGGATCAAATGTAAAGCATATTCTCTGATGTCTTATTTATGGTGTTGTACTTCATCAGTAAGTTCAATACATTTAATTTGCTGCCTCTCCCCCAACATTTTATTATAAAGCTTTCAAACCTACAAAAAAGTTGAAAGATATATCTTTTTTAAATGATAATTTTCAATTGATTTGAACAAGTTTTCTTTTTACTGACATTACAGTAAACACAAGAGTGACACAGAGATGTCAGTTTCTACTTTTGAGAGCCTTATGGTGTAAAGACACCCATCACCAGAATATTGATCAAGAATAAATTCAGTATGAGGGTATGCTTATTTGAGGGCTGGAAATCACAAAGTTTAAGTGAAAGGTAGAGCATTTGAGTGGGACCTTGTCCTTGTGGCTAGGATTGGGTTTCTGCAAGTGGGAAGCTCTTGCCATCTGGCCATTAAATCATGGTCTTCCTTCAAAGTCATTGCTTAGGTGGGTTACACAGACTATAGGATTACTGCACTATTGGCCATCTTTGCTGAACAGTTAACTACTCCAAAGGTTAGAGCTGTCAGTCAGTTCTGTGGATTTATGGGGAAGTTCTTCTGATCTGGGCTGGCTAATTGGGACTTGATGGTTTAGTGTGTTATCACTCACACGCCTGGTAGTTCGCTCAGGATCAGCTGGGACAACAGATAAGACTTGGTCAAGTGCCTTTCAGCATTCAATGGGCTAACCTTGGTTTCACATGATGGTGGATACAGGATCCCCAAAAGCAGCCAGAGAGAGGGCAAGTTCCTTTGCTCAACCACTTTCCAAGTGTTCACTTGACACAGATTTGCTGATTGATGTCCCATTGACCAAATGAAGTCAAATAGAGTAAATGTGAGAGAAGATTAAGCAGGTATGTACATGGAGTGGAATAATTTGTGGTCATTTTTACAGTTCCATTGTGTTCTGGCTGGTTTTAGTGATGATTTGTTTGGGGAACTAGTCAAGTGAAGGGGGTAATTTTGTTGGCAAGTGATCATGGGGCCTGTTATAGCAGAGTTTCCATCCTTGGTTAACCCAAGTTGAGATCAGTTGGAAAGGGGTTATCAGGGATCAGTTTAGAGGAATGTGTGCTCACAACTCCCTCTAGTGTTTCCACATGCCAATGCAGTCTGTGGGTTTGTTATTTGATTTTGCTTTTTGCTTTTAACCAAAAGCGAGACTGAGACTCAGATTGAACAGTATGTATCTATTGTGACTTGTTTCTCACTGCATGGCAGCTTCTTTGTGGGAACTGGAGGTAAGTATGTGGCTAATTAAAAGCAATAAAGCTACCTTTTGAAAGCTGTTGACTTAATATGTTATATTCAGAAGCTGGTCCTACAACCACGATATTAGTTATTGCCTAAGCAAGTCTGATCTTGGGGCCACTGACAAAACATAATATTTGCATGATAATTTTGTTTTTCTGAAAGATGCACTTATACCTCCCATAAGCCAAATGTTTAAACATTATTTTGTGAGGTAGCTTACAACATTTTCATGTTACCTCATCAGACAACTGTTTAACAACTTGGCATTGAAAAGAAGGAATGTGCTCAAACTCCTGTTGTTTTCCATGTTTTTCTTAATGTACATTTTTAAACTTACAGCACCTTGATCCATGAGCTGTATGGTTTAGGATTTTAAAGTGCCCTGAACATCTCAGCCCAATTGTGGAAGTATAAATGTGTAAATAAGTCCAGTGTGGATTTAATCAGAGTGGCTTTTACTATGTGACTACTTAGAAGGATAAATTAGCTTTCTGTTCTTCTACTGAGGGAAGCTTGAAATGCTCAAAGTGCTTGCAGTTCACAGCATGGATCCTTTAGGTGACTTCTTATTGCTGGGACCCCCTAGGCTTTTGTTTGTTGACTCAGACTATTTTGCCAAGAACCTAAATAACTTGCTGCAGTTACACTTCCAACTTTTTAGCTGTTTATGAACAAAATAAAAGTCCTGTATGTTAACAAAATATAAGCTATTTGCTATTCCAGGAAAAAAAAAGATGATGAGTAATAGAGCAGGGTGGCTAAAAGCAACGGTTCTGGAATTGGGTGATTTTTAACATCTTTTTCTAACATTTTCTCCTGGAGAGTTGAGCTGAGTTCAGTCAGTAGGGAAATAACAGTGAAAAAGAAAACATCAGACAACCTAGAGAGAGTTTGTGCAGGCTCATAGAAAAGCACTTTCCAGGAGGGCAGTGGGAATCGCTTGCCTTACCTGGTTGTCTGGCCTGACTTTTGCTACTCATTCGATGTGCCTCTTGACCCAGACTTTATGAACTGGCAGGTGTCAATTCAGCTGGGCTTGTTGAGATGTCCTGAGTATTCACAAAAGCCCACAGACTCTGCAGGCCTACCTTGGAGATGTTGTGAGAGTGGTTCCAGACCACCGCAATAAAGCAAATACCACAGTAAAAGCAAGTCCAATGAATTTTTTGGTTTCCCAGTACAAATAAAGGTTATGTTCACACTGTACTGTAGTCTGTTAAGCGTGCAGCAGCATTATGTCTAAAAAAACAATGTGCGTACGCTAATTAAGAAATGCTTTATTAAAAAAAAAAATAGAGGTCCCTGGCTGGCTCAGTTAGTGGGGCATGGGACTCTTGATCTCAGGGTTGTGAGTTTAAGCCCCAGGCTGGGCATGGAGCCTACTTAAAAATAATAATTAATAATAATAACAGTAAAATAAAAAGTACTTTATTGCTAAAAAATGCTAACCGTCATTTGAGCTTTAGTGAGTTGTAACCAAGGATCACAAATCACCATAACTAACAGATTAATGATGAAACAGTTTGAAATATTGTGAGAATTACCAAAATGTAACAGACGCAAAGTGAGCAGATGCTGTTGGAAAATGGTGCTGATGGACGTGCTCCCTGCAGCGTTGCCACAAACCTTCACCTTGTAAAAAAAGAGTACAGTTATCTGCAAAGTACAGTAAAGGGAAGCAGAAATAAAACGAAGTTTGCCTGTCCTCTTTTTCATTAAAGGTGTAGGGTAGTCACATCACACAGCCCCAGAATTTGCCCCTAGGCACTGCCCCAAGTGACCTGTTTCTGTGGACACCACACTTGCTCACTCTGGGAGAGCAGTTAGCATGACTAGGCTTACGTCTAGAAGGCCGGGTGGGGTCTCATGTCAGTCCTCTGCACAGCAGGCTGCAGGGGGCCTGTTGGCAACTCCAAGGCAGATGGTGCACACTGAGACTGGACTTCCACTCCTGGATTTTCATCTTGACTCCAGCAGCTTATCCTGAGGTTTCCACTAGGGCTTTGTAATGAGTGGCCTAGAAGGCTAATGATTTTGTTTTCTCTCAGCCGTTGATGCACCCACCAAGTAAGGGGGAGGTGGGGCTCTGTGGCTCTGCGTTCTAGGAGACAGTGACATCCACCTTCCTGAATGTTTCCCAGCAGTGTTTTTACGTTTCTGTGTACCTTCCCTCAAAAGTCAAGGCGTTATGTTTCAGTAGGCACCGGCTGTATGTGCAGGAGCACCTCTGAGGGTAGCACAGTTAGGTACGGGCTGAGGAAGGATGCCCACCCTGGGAGGGCAGCAGCATCAGTTCACCTCAGTCTGTGTGGTTCTAGTCGCTCTTCTTGGATGGGCTCTTTTTTTTTTTTTTTTTTTTTTGCAGATTGAGCTTAAGTGAAAGTCAAGTTCCAATGGGGAGCTAATTATGTCATGAATATTTTATCCAGATTCTGGACTCCTTATGACTCTTTCATATCTTGGCTGTTTCACTGCTCTTGGCTCTTTTATTGGAAAAGTAGAAAGAGGAAGGGCAAGGAGAGCTGACTCAGGTTTGTTACTTTTCCACTCTGATCACCATGAGAGATTAAGTGAGGGCAGATGCCGAGATTGTTTTTTTTTTTCTGAAATGAGGATTTACGTTATTTGTAGATTCCATATTTTTCTTGAGTCCTTTTTTTCTTTGGCAGAATATATACATTACCTTTTAACCATTTTTAAATTTACAATTTTTTTTTTAACATTTACTTATTTTTGAGGGACAGAAACAGTGCAAGTGGGGAGAGGCGCAGAGGGAGACACAGAATCTGAAGCAGGCTCCAGGCTCTGAGCTGCCAGGGCAGGGCCCAATGCGCGGGGGCTTGAACTCACTAACTGTGAGATCATGACCTAAGCCAAAATCGGAAGCTTAGCGGACTGAGCCACCCAGGTGCCCCTAAATGTACAGTTTTAATGGCATGAAGTACATTCATAGTATTGTGCAGCCATCACCACCGTCCGTCTCCAGAATTACTGCCTTTTCTCAAGCTGAAACAAGTTTCTTGAACCTTGTGTCCTCTCTTTCCCTGATACCCAGGCCTATGGATATGTTCTTTAGCTCATCATCTAAAGGGAAAAAATGTGTCATAACAAATACAATTGAGATATGAAATTCCCAAGCCAAGAGACTGGACTCCTCACCCCATTCTTCCTGTGAGCATTTTGTTGAAAACTGTATGGTAACTTTGATTTTTCTTCTATTTCTTTGTCACTGACTTAGTGAGAACAATCTCCAGGAAGATCTCTTTGACCAGATCTTGGCTGGGAAGCTAGAGTTTCCAGCCCCCTACTGGGATAACATCACAGACTCAGCAAAGGTACCCATCTGGGTTTGTTTCCATGGGTTACATTGTGTCAAGGGGCCCTCGTCTGCCGTGTGAGGCTGTTGCAGCTCTTGGAATCGAGCTCCAGGTCTGGCTTGACTTTTAATGTGTTTCTTCTTTAAGTTCATCCCACAGTATAGTCTCTGGAACTCATAGGCACATTCTGAAAGCTGGACTGGCTGTCTTCCCAATTTGCCCCTGCCACCCTCCTGCGTTCCTCTAAGCCCTAAACATGCGTTCTTTCATTTATTTAAGAAATATGTATTGGACACCCATCAGAATGTGGGAATGAGACATACTGACTTGCCAAAAGGAACAATACTGCAGTTTTTACACTGCAGAATGATGATAATAACCAGAACTCTTAGGAGAGAACATCTTGGTTTAATGTAGACCCAGGAGAGACCTTCTCTTCTCTCACACTGGTGCTGCCCTGAGGCAGCCGTGTCTGTGTGATTGCCTGGTAGGGCAGTAGGAATGTAGGTGATAATAGCTTCTAAGGTGAAATGGCTGAGCAGCTGTGTTGGCTGGTTCTTTGAAGTACTTAGTGCAAGCTCAGATATCTGTGTTTATGCTGGAAGTCCCCACCTCGCCTCTTCTATACTCTTCTTTATTTGGTTCCAGGAATTAATCAGTCAAATGCTTCAGGTAAACGTTGAAGCTCGGTGTACCGCGGGAGAAATCCTGAGCCACCCCTGGGTGTCAGTAAGTACCCACGTTCTTGGGGAAGGAACATCTGTAAGTTCTGTGACCACCAGCCTGCTTCTTCACCGTGGCTTTTGCACATGCAGAGCTCTGCATCCAAGTTCCATGGCAGATGAGATGTCTGTTTTCTCTCATGAGCAAGTAGCACGAAGGTAGCTCTCTGGGAGAAGGCACTTGGCATGAGGATCTCGGAGTATTTGATCCTGCTCAGTGAGTGACCTGGGCAAGTCACTGTCCCTTTCTGGCCCTCACTTTCCTCATCTACAAAATGAAAGGATTGGTTGGGATGCGCTCTCAGGAGCCTTTCAGCTTTTGCCTTCTGTACTTACGGGGTTTGAGAGTTTTCAGGATTTGCCCAGAGATGAGCATGTTTCAGACGCTGATCCCCATGTCTTTATGGCACATGGTCGTAGGAGATCTCCTGCTGAGAGTAAGGAGGCTGAGACAGTCCCTTCTGGAGCCTAGTAGAGGGGGTGTGACGTTGGCCAGAGTTCGTCTGGGCTTGGTGGTACCTCTGGGTTTAGGGTAAATGTGATCCATTAAGTGGTGCTGGTGGGAGAGTTTGCATTTACCTTATTCCCAAAGACTCCATGAGAGTGAGGTTAATGTACTTAGCCATGGGCTTTTGCCTGCTTGTGGGGGAGTGGTGGCTCCTTGCACCCCTCCACTATCTCTGCAGGGTCCCACACATCCTGACATGAGGGTTCAGCCTCTCTGGATCCTGCCAAGTGACTTAGGTCTTGGACCAAGTAGCTGAGATGCCACATTTCTTTATGAGCGATAAAGACTAACAACTAAGTGAATTCTTGATCAAAATAATAAACTCTTCATTAATTTTGGTGTTTCCATGGGAGGGATCTGTACTAAACTCTGTGGGATTTGTGCCTTGGGGACAGAGTCTTAGAAGCCTGAAGAGTGTCTTCCTTCGTGTTCTCAGAGACTGGTGCTCTCTACTTGGCCTGATTGAGGCTTAAGGAGCAAAGGGAATGGCTTGGGGTCTTCCTGAGGACATAGGACTGCTAAACAGCAGTAATTGTTCCCCTAACCTTGTGGTGAAAATCAGTCCTGTTAGGAAGAGATGGTGGGGTGAGGGTGACTATTCAGGAAAAGCCAACGTAGACCTGAGAATCTGAAATCATTGTATTTGATTCTTTTCTGTAGGATGATGCCTCCCAGGAGAATAATATGCAAGCTGAAGTAACAGGTAAACTCAAACAGCACTTTAATAATGCGCTCCCCAAACAGAACAGCACCACCACCGGGGTCTCGGTTATCATGGTAAGTGGAAGGCACTCGGTTCTGCCCTTGGAAAGCTGAAGTGTCGGGCCTGACTGCTCGGTGGACTTTGAATCTTTAGAAGTGAATAGCCGAGGTTCCCTCACATGGAAGTCTGCACCTTCCATTTTCCTCTTTGCTTTTCAAGATTGGCTTGGCACGTGGAGTGCACCCATCTGGCCGACTCCCAGGCCTCGAGTTCTGGGGTAGGGGGCTGTGCAGGTACCAGCAAGGCCAGCCTGATGGGTCCCGGCACCAAGGAGCCGCTGGCCCCTTCTCCCGGGCTCGGTGCCCTCCCTGGCAGCTGCTTCTGCTCTCCTCTCTGTTTCTCATCCGGAGAGGGCCTCCCAAGCCCGGCTGGGATTTACAGCCTAAGGAAGGAACTCCCTGCCTATTCAAGGCTTCACAAACACACTGTGTGAGGTATGAATTATTCTTTGAGACCAGGGGTAAGAAACCGCTAAAGTTAAACAAATTCCTTTAAAAAATCCGTGTTTTGTGGCTTTTAAAAGTACAGAACAATGTAAAAAATATATATTTGTGTTTTTGTTTTCAGGGTTAGAAAGATTTTGAGATGTCAGTAACAATGATCCCCATAATTTTTTTTAGGTCTTCCTTCTTTCAAAATGATTGTAAGGGAATTTATCTAAATGCATAAACACAACAAATAAACAGTGGCATTAAAGTAAGGAAAGAAACGTTAAGGTAAATTTAGCAAAAGAGTAAATAAAGGCAGAAAGAATAAAATTGAACTAGAAGTGCGGTTAGCTCACTCAACACCGGCTGTCCTGGCCTGAGTTCCTGCTGAAGTCGGGCCTGAAGCCCGGCAGTGAGTATGTCCCCTCCTGTTGTGGCACCAACACTGGGGACCATGACCTCTGTTCTGCCCATACCGCTCACACGATCTGGGAGCAGGTGAGGGGTTGCCTTCTCCAGGACCTGGGGTGGCTTTGGAATCAGACTTTCTAAGGGGACAGGTGCCTGAGTTGTTAGTGGCTTGGCCACCCCTGACAGCCCCCTGGGAACCTGACAGCCAGTGATGGGCTGTCTCTACATTTCCAGCTTTCTTATCTCAGGACAAGCATCTCAACCTCTGGAAAGGTTCAACTTGTTTTCTACCCAACTAGAAGGAAAGCGGTTGCTTACTCTCTGGCACAGTGTAGTCTAGGAACCTTTACTCAAGAAGATTCTGGGTCCATATAGAAGCTGGAAGGAAACCCTTCCCCGCCCCCCACCCCCACCCTCAACACGGGGAATACAGAACACTGTGGTATGTGTTGTTGGGTATTGACCACCTTAGCCCCACTAATGGTCTGCCATTCCCCTTTCTCCCCCTGGAGCGGCTGCATTTACCTGGAAGCCCTCTGTATGTCCTCGGAACTCCTTTACTCCTTCCCTGCTAGAAAGCGTGCTCTCACACTGCTTCCCTCCCCCAGACAAGGCCTGAGCTTGCAGACTCGGTCTTTTGACATGTTGCAGGACATTGGGGTGCTCTGTGCCAAAGTAATGAGAAGGCCTCTTGAGTTGTGGTTTTCCTAACATTTTAGCAGCGTTCTGCTGAAAGCCCGGGAAAGTCAGAGTTGTCACAGAGCTTAAACACTTTGAAAAGAGCCATCTTGATTGACTCAACAGCATGAGAACATTTTTAAGCGATTCACCTACAAGAGCAGGCACTGATGGGTGGGACGGATGGCAAATTACAGACTGGTCGCATGGACACCGTAAGGCTTCTGCAAAATTTAGAGGAAATAAAACATAGAAAATTGGCACACTTGACACATAATGAAGAATCTTAAGAGTGTTTTTTAGGATCAAAATTTAATGGCTAGGTTAATTAAGCTTCAGAGTCTCCTAGAAGAAGGACCTTTAACGGGACTGTGCCCAGGGCTTAGGAGAGTTCTGCCATCGTTGCCTGGGTTACCTGTGGACTCAGCCGACGCCTGATCATGGGCCGACGCCTGTGGCCCGCTAAAGCTCTGGAATGACCCAGCCCATTACCTTATGGCCCAGTATAGGCTCTGTTCTGGACAATGACATTTAGAGCCTCTCAGAAGCTGTATCTTCCGGCTTACAAATGATATTTCCCATTTGCTATGAAGGAGATCAGTAGTCAAATTTCAAGCCCCTTAGCTTTAACTGGATGGTTGTATGAGTGAACAACCTTTATTATATCTGTAATCCCAGTGGTGGTTGTGCAAGTGGTGTTTTTATGTGTGTGTTCAGTTGATTTTGAGCATGTTGGCAGGGTCCCGTCTAACCTCATGTTCCCTACACAACTCTGCAGGTTGTTAGGTCTGAGGAGCTGCTGAGTGGCATTATCACATTCAGTACCTACAGGAGAAATCAGTAAAGCTTGTCTCTGGAGGTACCGATTCTCAATGGCCAAAAAGCTGGCCTGTGAATTCGGGGCTTGTTCCCCAAAGCAGTGGCAAGAAGGCCTCCATGGGGATGCCATGCTAATCCTCACCCAACTGAGGACCTGGCCTGGGGCATGGTTGTGTGGGGGCAGCTGGTGGTGCTTCTGTGTTGTCATCCTCATCACCGCTACTGTGTGTCTGTGTGTCCTGCCCTTGGGAACAGTTTTAAGTGTTTTTTATATTAAGAGCAATTAACCACAAATGACTCTCCCTGGTATTCATACGTTCTCATAAGTAGAGTATGTGAGGGTAACCTCGTTCCCTGCAGATACAAAGAGAAGTGGAAATAATAGTGTATCAGTGCTCTAAGGTCGAATCATCAGATAACTGTCCTGTGACCCATACAACCTTACTGTCTGTTGTCACGCCTGGCATTCTCTCCGCCTTGGCCCCCCACCCCAAAGTCAGTGCCTGAGGCTCCCGTGAGAAAATTATAGGATAGGAATGAAAATAACAGCAAAAGAAAGTAAAGTTGATGCTATTGTCTGCATTTTATTTGACAGTTTGATTTGACAGTTTGAGAGACACTTCAGAGTTTCACTCTTAACCCAGTTGAGACTATGGGGGATCCTGAAGCAGAATTCTGGTATTCAAACATGCTGTGCTTAATCAGAGCAACTTCTAATTTGCAGCCCATCTTAAATCTGCATGCTTGTCTCAGACTTTCTGACACCAGCGTCCAGCTCTTAGCTTCTTATCGGTGCGGGTCTCCTGTACGTACTGACATCCTTCTCAGCCAGCAGAGCATACCCTTGGAAAACTTTATCTTAAAACTTTACAGCTTGCCCCACTGCCTGTCATCCCAGATCAAGAGCTGGCGAGTGCATAGCAGGAGGACGCCAGCAGCTCTCCGGCTCAGTGCTGTTTTTCACTTGGTGAAAAAGCAACTTTTTGTGAACAACAGCAAAGGACAAGTAACTCTGTGAAGGCTTTTGTTCTCTTTCTCCAGCTACGTGTCCAAAGATACATTTTTATCAGTAAGACAGGTGTGGAGCCTTTGGGATAAGAGAAGAGATTTATATTGGATTAGGCTTTGGTTTAAGACAGGCCTGTGGTTCTGAATAGCACTTGCATTTTCTTTGACTTGTCACTTGGTATAGTTAAAGGACAGTGCCTCTGCGGGGAAGGCTCCTTGTTTATCCCCCAGGGGGCACATCCCAGCCTCAGGGACGAGGCCATCTTGTGGCAGGAAAGAGAATTACAAGAAACCCTCATTTGCTGCATCTTGTAGCCAACTTGAGAAAGGATGAATTCACATGGAGGGCTTTCCCCCTCAGAGGGGATGATGTTTCTTTCAGGGGGAAATTTGGGAATGATTTGGGTTTAATTTGAGATAGACAAAACTGTTTCAGTCATGTTGCTTCTGTTTAAAGTAAGTCTAGTTTCTGTCCCTGCTTTCTCCTGCCTCTCCCGCTGCCTGCATTGCTTCCCTCTGACTAGGTCCAAGGCAATGGTATGTACTAACCGCACCGCAATGCTTTGTTCCGCTGCACACACACATGGTCTCCTGACAGGAACAGAAGAGGAGCAATAACTGGGGAGTTACTGTCTCTGCTACCCAGGAGGGGCTCTGTGGTAGAACCAAGTTGAATGCTGCCTCTCCCCATTTTCAGAGTGTTCACCGAGGCGTGGCTTGGCCTCCTCTCATACTAGGAAGTTGGAAGCTTGTTAAAGAGCAATGCTAAGCTTCTGAGGGGGCTTTTCCACAGTTACCTGCTCCCCAGGTAATTGAAATTGTCCTTGGAAATTGCTGGCTATTCAGCGTGAGCTTGGAAGGGCCTGTGGAGAACCCTGTTTTACAGCTGACACCAAGCCAGCCAGCCACACAAGTCCGTCTTAAAAGGTGTTGTTCATTCGTATCTTCTCCAGACCTTTTTTTTTTTTTTTTTTTTTTTTTTTTTTAAGAAATAATGAATCTGTACTACATTTCCCCTCAGGGTAGTTAGATTACAAAACGCCTCCTGATTATTGTGCCTTTGAGCTAAAGGTGCCTGAGAACTGAAAGCACATTTGGAAACCCAGTGAGATGACAGCTTGGCTGGGTCTCACTGGACAAGCAAGGAAATGTTCAAACTGAGTCAGAGGAGGAGAAAAGAAGATCAGGTCTTACCTCCCAGTGTAAGGTCAGAAAAGCAAGGTGATTTCCTCATGGTTGTGGCTGTTTCTGTGCTCCTTGAAGAGCTGAGCAGATTAAAAACTTTAGGGGTGAAGCACCTGGCTGGCTTATTGGGTAGAACACGCGACTCGATCTCAGGGTCATGAGTTCAAGCCCCATGTTGGGCATGGAGCTTACTTAAAAAAAACAAACTTGGGGTATAACAAGATAAAACTGTCCAGAAAGACCAGAGAGCAGGTCAGGTGACCATGCAGGATGTCAAAAGGGGTAATGGTGCACGATCAGATTGCAGGACTTTTGTAGATTATGCAGACACTTGGGTTGTATAGGGATTACTTATTTATATGACATGTGAGTAACTTTTCAACCTGTGATGAAGAACTTGCCTTAGAAAAGCTGTCAAAGCCCTAGTGTTCTTGTAGGGTTTGCTCATTGTCACAGGATTCTTCTGGGCTCCAGATCTGGGCATGGGAAGAAGCACTCAGAACTCAGGCAAGCTCAGAGCCAGAAAATAATTGCCTCAGGCTGCCATCCAGGGCCAGCTGACACTGAGCCAGGAGCAGGGGCCAAGTGTGGCTGACCGCCTGGGGGGTTGGGGAGAGGGTATCCTCAGCCGTTGCTTTTCTCTTAGGCTTCTATTGGAAGAGAAGCTCGATGTTATTTCTCCTCTTCTGTTTCTGAGCCCTGTGCATGCTCTTGTGCGCTCCTGTCGTGGTAGCTATGACCCAAGCCCGGGCCGGGCTAATGTGTTATTTCTCCACTGGTTTCTCCTTAGAACACGGCTCTAGATAAGGAGGGGCAGATTTTCTGCAGCAAGCACTGTCAGGGCAGCAGCCGACCCGGGATGGAGCCGACCTCTCCAGTCCCTCCCTCAGCTGAGGAGCCCCCCGTGTCCGCACCGGCAGACCTGGCCCCCGCCCCTCCAGAGTCTCCCACACCCCCTTGTCCTCCTGCTGCCGAAAGCTGCGAGCGGGCAGGGACCTGGCGCCGCCACCGCGACTGACCCCGGGCAGACAGGCGGACAGGCTGGAGCCCGCCGCGGCTGGAAAGCCCCTCTTGTTGGGCCTCAGCCCTCTCGTTGAAGAGCCTTTCTCTGCTGACTGCTGTTGGGAAGTTTGCTGGCACCTCTGAGGGCTGCCAGGATCCAGGAGCTCGATGCCAGGGATTTGCTTCTTTTCATAATCTGGGCTCTGCCCACCGGTTCCTGGAGGTGTCCTATGCAGTGTTAGCTGCCGTGACAGATATTCGGAGCGGCTCGTTTTAAATTGTTTTCAGTTCAGTGGACATTTTTGCAGTGTCACCAGGAGAATGTGCAACTTTTATCTGGGATTTAATGCATTTTTATAGAAACACTTTGGATGAATCAAGCTCTCTCCCTATTTAAGTAAACTCGGAACGTTCCTTTTTTTTCTTACAAACAATTTAGAACTGCACTTGTCCCTTTGTGGGTGTCCTGTGAGAGGTGGCATAGCACCTTCCTCTGCCGAGGGGGTTCGGAGGACTGGCGTTCTGATGGAAGAAGTGAGCACCCGAGAGGACAGTCTGGTCATCGGACACTAATTCAGACTTTGAAAAGTGGTTCCAGGTGCCCGAGGAAGCAGTCCACCGTTAGCCTGGGGCGCTGGGCTCACCTAAGACAACACTGGATATTTATTTGTATACAGACCACAGGGGAATGTCACTTTCTTCCCTAGACAGTGTGCTCTCCCCCAACTCTTCCCACATATGTATTAGGAGACATTAATGGAATCGTCCTTTGGGCTTTTTCATGAAAGGCGTGGTGCATGCGGCACCCCCCCAGGCCAAGTGGTTTCTTCTCAGCAAGCCGGCTTCTAGCAGAGCACGGTAAACTAGGCATCTGACTAGCCACCGCAGTCTCTTTCATCATCTGCTTGTCATCTGGAGCTGGCCGGAAACAACTGAGGAAACATAGCCCGAGGCACAGTCAGGACCGGGGCAGGAAGGTGCTCCACAAACATCCTCTGTTATTAACCTTCTGGAAGGCTGCTGGCAGTTTTTCCTTTTTTCCCCCACTACCCTGCCCTTTTTAATAATTGTACATAATCAATGTATTTGTTTTACCTGCTCATCTTCTAAACTGGGGGGCCCTGTAGTTCATTCTCATTGTTAGACTTTTGCCTCTTATAAGTGTACCCAACCTGCAATAAACCCTTCTTGAGGAAAAAAGTGATGGGGGTGGGCAAAGGATTGTGTGGTGTTGTTTTGCAAAGGATGTGTGATCAGAGCACACTTCCTTGGCCTAGGTTCATGTCCTTTTATGAAGTTTTAGGTGAGGAGTGGGGAGGGAGAATGATGCTTGGGAAGAACACATGAAAATGCATCTTGGTCAAAGTGTATTTGCTAACAGGTGCACACACCTGCAACAAAAGCTCAGGAATAAATAGGGATTGTTAATGTATGGCAGAGGAATCTTATGGAGCCAATGGCAGGAAGGTCAGGCTTCACAGGAAATAGGAAGCAGGGCAACTGTTCCCCAGTCTCCTTCTGTCTGTCACTGTCTCTGACTCCGAGACTGTGCAGTCTCCTGTCTCTGCTGCTCTGGGTGCATTTTGGCTCTTGGTTCTGTTCTCTTGTAACTCCTGCTTGCCTGTAGCTCTGATGTAGCCTGGTGCTGCTCTGTCCCCAACTTCTCAAGGCTGTCCCAACTCCAGGCCTTGAGACCATCTACTTCCACTCTGGATCTCTTAATTCACATTGCTGAAGGAATGAGACTATCTGACTGGCCCTTCTCCCTGGGCTGGTGCTGACCCATGATTCGATCCAGCGGCTGGTTACAAAATGCAGATTTTGCCTCCTGGGCCTACAAAGGCAGCAGGTATAGGCTTCAGGAGGAGGGCAGTTTCAAAAAAGCTGTAATGTATAGGTCTAGAACATTTTGCTTGTCTCTGGCCTCACTAATGAGTTAAAGAGCAAGCTTTTTCATGGCTCCCAGTGGAGATATTTTTGTTAATGAAAGAGAAGAGCTAATGTAAAGGAAAGAGAACATGGAAATAGTGATGGAGCATGGCCTCTGGCAGTGATCAGAGCCTGAAACCGGGGTCCCTCTCTGGAACGAGGTTAAAAGGCATTTGCTGACAACTTCAAGTATTTGCCAGGGAAGTGCTGGTCACTGGTGATAAGACGAAGGAGTGTCTTCTGGACAGCACGTGCTCCCATCCTCTGTGTCACCCTCAGATGGCCTGGGACATGGTGGGGGAGGATGGCCTGGAGACACGAAGTAGCATGAGCAGGTGCGGCAGCACAGCCTAGCAGCTCTCCTGTAATTACATGAATCCCACAAACACCTGGAGAAACGATGTGTGGCGGTGAAGGAGCAAACCAAGCCGTTGACCGTAACAACGCAAGTCACAGAATTGGTGGGAGACAGAGTCACTGTGCAGTTTTAGGTTCTTCCATCTCCAAAGCTGTGCTCTTTGGAGGAACCCTGTCCCATGGGGACAAATCAAGGCCCGGGTGTGAATGGTCATCTAAGTAATGATCCTAAATAAAGGCCCTGACACCACAAGCAAACTGTTCATTTGCCCATGTGTTTAGAAAACATTTGTTGAGCTCTTCTTCTGTTCTCAGAGTCCAAATTAAATATAGGGATGTAATTGCTAGGTTTCTCTGTTCCTGCACAGTGAGAATGGCATGTACTTGTTTGATGTTCATTCCCTTACTCCAGCAGGGGATCTGTGTCTAAAGGATTTGACCTGTGAAGGGGTAGAAAAAGGGAAGTGGTGACCTGCTGAAGCCACCATGGGGTGCCTGCTGGGCTCAGCAACTGCCCAGGGGTCAGGGAGTGCGTGTCTCTCTCTTCAAAAAGGTTGCCGTGTTATGGAAGTATATGGAATACATGGATTAAAAACATTCGGTAAAACTTCCAGAATATTTTCATGGATACAACTGTGAAATGTGAATTTGAAAATAGGATCGTTGAGAGCAGACCGTATGGGACGAGAAAGGGAGCTAATGATGTTGGTGGGGAAAGACCTCTGGAGCAGTGCTGCCCCCTGGAAACACAGTGTAAGCTGCCTCATTTAACATTTTCTGGTGCCACATTAAAAAGGAATGGGTGAAATTAATTTTGTAGTATATTTTATTTAACCCAGCGTGTCTACAGTATTATTTCCACATGTAACCAAAGTAAAAAAAAAAAAAAAAAATCTTTGAGATTTTTTTTTTTTAATCTTTGAAATCTAGTGTGTGTTGACAGGCACAGCACATCTTGGTTTGGACCTGGCACCTGTTGAGTGTTTCACAGCCCATGTGGCTCCACCGGCCACACTGGATCGTGCCGCTCGAGAGAAAAGCCCCAGACAGCTCTCAGTCTTTGTTCCTGTTCTTTTTTTGTTTTGTTTTTGCATATGATGTGAACGACCATCTAGAAAGAATGCTTATCCATGTTTTAAGTGGGATGGGCTGGATTTCAAATTCTCTCAGCAGGTGAGAACACTGATCGGACCTGTGGTGTGAAATCAGAGCGTGAAGCCCCTGCCATTCTGTTGCCTGAGGCCTTGATGTCCACGACTTCATGGGAAAGACCCGAGAGCGGAGAACTTCAGTGGTCACCATTCATTAGGTGCCGACAGAGCTGCTGAAATGTCAGAACCTTAAACTGTGTTGTGAGAAGTCTGTGCAAATTGTGGGCAGCATGAGCCGAGCCCTCGTGTGTGTGTGTGTGTGTGTGTGTGTGTGTGTGTGTGTGTGTGTGTGTGTAGGTCTGTTGTGAAGGCCTCCCAGTGTGTGGTGGTGCCCATAAAACAATGATCACCCGGAAGAGGGCAGCCAGAGAGGTGAGGAGGACCGTAGCCCTGGCAGCCAGGGACTGGTGGGAAACACCATACGGTGGTAGTTAGGGGAGACCAGAGGCACATCTGGTAGATGTCTTGGGCTGAATGAAGAACTGTTCCGTAGCAGGGATGGTGGTCCAAGGTTAGCAGGCAGGAGTTACGAAGGGCCAGACGTGAGTGCAGAGTCTAAGACTCTAGCCAAAGGGCAGTCCAGTGACAGAATTAGCTGCTTTCTGAAGGAGTGACAAGCCAGTCCTTGAAAATGCTTAGCTGCTAAATAACCACCAGAAAAGTTTATAGTGTACAGAGTATTTCATCCTGTATCATTTGAGCCACACCACATCTGTTAGAGATATTAGTGTCCACATTCCACCAGTAAGGAAACTCAGAAGGACCAGGAGCTCATCCAGGCATGCTGGAGCTGGGACTTGCTCCTCTCGGTTCCCCCGGAAGCTATCCTTACGACTGGGCTGTCGTCTAGGTGCTCAGAGATGCTTTACCTGGGACATCTATGTCATAGGCAGAGGTGGGATGGTCTAGCAGAGACATCTGGCAAAGTGGTAGAAAACTGAGGAGGCCTGACAGGTTATCACAAGCAGGGGGGTGAGTTCTGTTAGATGAGGAAAGAGTAGTTTTTCCAGAAGGAAGCTGATACATGCAATTTAGCTTAGTCTTAGCCAGTGGATTTTTTTTTTAGGTTTGAGAGCCTGTGTGAGTGGGGGATGGGCAGAGAGGGAGAGAGAGAATCCTAAGCTGGCTCCATGCTGTCAGTGCAGAGCCTGACACGGTGCTCAAACCCATGAGCTGGGAGATGGTGACCTGATCTAAGATCAAGAGTTGGACACTGAACAGGTGCCCCGTTGGCCAGTGGATTTTAAGAGGGCTACCTGGTAAAACCTACGGCCTTGAACTCAAAGGCAGTTAGCTGTGGGAAGGGGTTGTTCTCATTGAACACTGAGGGGAAGGAAAGGGTGTATTTGGTACACAGACATTTTGCTCCTGCCCTTCCCTTTCCCAAACCTCTTTCATTTGTGTGCTCAGGATGGTTTCAACCCTGTGGGCCGAGTTTGGTGGGTTCTGAGGCTTGGGCACCTGTCTGTGCCGAGGATGAAGTCGAGTCTGGGGAATGTCTTTCAAATTGTCCCAAGTCCAAAGCTGCAAAGCAGCCAGTTGCTTCCTGCCAGGTATGAGGAAATTACAAGCCTGCCCAGCTGCCCCGCCCCCCCACCGTGGTTTTGGCAAGGAAAGATATTCCTGAACTTGAGACAGAAAAGTAATTCTTTTCATGTTTCTGGCATATGACCGCTGAGGTCTCAGAATTCATAGGAACATTTGTGGATGGCCGTCTTCCCTTATTGGATAGTCTGGCTGTCTCTGGAAGACAGCTTGCCGAAAGACCAAACCACACTCAGTTTCATTAAAAAAACGTCCCTTGGTTTGAACAATTTGAATTTTTGGTCTGTAGCAGGGAGGGCTGGGAGTGTTGTATCAGTGTCATTAATAATAGGCTTAGATTTTTGTAAATAGTGATCTTATGACTTTGAGGGACCAAAAAGTGCAAGATGGATTCAGCTCTTCAATGTGAAAGAAAAATACAAATGAGGATTTTCCCATACATCTGAGAGGAAAGAGGAGAGACAAAAGGAAATGTAACAAATGTTTTTTGTATTTTGTTATTTTATTGGTTTGCTGTTTTTATGGTCTTTTCCTCCCATTTTTTAGTTTAGGAAGTTGTGAAACTTCCCAGCTTCCTTATGCTACAAAAAAGGGGGAGTAGCTAGGCTGATAGCTCTCCTAACTGAAGTAGAAAACTCTTCGCCCAGCAGTGGGGCAGAATAGCCAAGTTTGGGGCCCTGGCATATTTGCTGATACACATGGTTTATGCAGATTTTGGGATTTACGTCCTGTCCTCCTCCTCTTTTATTTGTGAACATGCTTTGTCCTAATGTGATGTCACATGATGGCGTGAGGCTGGGGGGCTGGCTGCTACTCCACGATCTATAACGCATACGAGAAACCGGCAGACCTTCTCCACCAAGCTCAGTGGTGGGATCCTTCATACTGTGTCGTTGCAGAAGGATTCTGTATCCTTGGTCTGCTGTGTTCTTTCATAGTGATGGGGGTGGAGCAGGGGCAGGACTAATGCAGTAAGAAGGACCAAACCAGGCCCGTGATTTGTATGGCCAGGAGCTCTTGAAATCATATCTAGTAAAAACATGTCACAGATACCTAGTGAAAATCTCTCTCCTAAAATTCCTATCTGGTAGATCTGTCGTATGCTAACTTAATTGAATTCTAGTTGCTGAAAAGAGTACAAAGTGGATGTGCTGTCTGGCTGTTCCTGGGATTCCCAGCCATCACCTGCAAACTTGGCCCACACCCTGTCTGCCAGCATGGTGGAGGAGGGGGCCACATGGCACCAGGTGTGCATGGTCAGGCCCCTGGGCTCTGCTGTCGGATCTGAACGGAAAAGGGGAGCCCAGGTTCCATGTTACCTCACGTCCTACATGCAGCTTCTTGGGGTTCCTGTGCAGGGTCCTTTGAATCTTCATGTCCTATATGCTAAGTAGAACTAAAGTGTGATGTCATTTCAGGGGGCAAGATCATTCCTTTTTATTGAATTAATGAGATTTATTTATGGATGTCTGGTGTACTCTGGGGGATAAGATTCTCCTCTAAGAGTGAATCATTCATCAGCATGTATCTGTGCTTGTCAAGTTTTCATGTCCTATATTCGCTAAGCCTGTACACTTTCTCTCAGAGACCTAGTGCTATTTCTTAAATTACAGAGCCTCAAGAACTTGATTGGTGACTTTTCGGTAAGAATCAATACTATCAGGGAGGAAAATCTGAATTTCTTGAGGCAGTGCACTTTAAAAGGAGCTGTAAATCACTGTATGTAAACTGAACACCCCACACTTTGAACCACGTCCACGTACCGAATGTCTTACCACGCTTCCCGTCTGTTGTAGGGCATCCACTTTCATCCCAAACCACCTCAACTTTGACTTTTTCTCCTAATTGGTTTAAATTTATTTGGAGTGTAATGGTTTCTTTAAAAAGTAGTTAATACTGGATAAAGTAGGTGAATGCTGAATAAATCCAAACAAATATGGTAAACAGATTCTGTCATTAAGCAACCCTTATGTTGACATGAACTAGGTTTGAGTAAAGGAACACAGAAGTGATACATGTTAAGTCATGCTTCTGTATTACTTTGTGTTTCTGTTACTTTTCCAGAGTTGTAAGTTTTAAAAGCAGTATAGGCAGTGGAGGCACCAATTTTCCTCTTAGAGTCCAAGAGGAAGCTGCTTTATTCACTTTGCTTTAAGCTTATAAAAATAGGGTAGTTGAGGTATCAAATGCTTGGCATAAGGACTTAGGTATTCCTGATTTTCTCCTACCATTTTCTCTAAAGTTTCTAAAGTATAATATCAGAGGGTAATGGTGGTGAGGATGCTTAATTTACCTGTAACTTGCATATTTCTTTGACCTATGATGTACTCACATTTGACTCTTTTTTCTTTCTTTCTTAATGGTTTATAAAACAGTGGTGGATCTTAGATCTAGTGTTTTCATCAGCGAAGTCTTGGTAAGAGGGAGCCAAAGAAGGCCCATGTTCCTGTTTTCATTCAACAGTGTCTCTTATTGGTTATGGTTCAAAATCTGGGACTGAACCAGAGTGAGTTTTTTTTTTTTTTTGCAAAGAATTATCCTTGTTTTAAAGTAGAAGTGAAAAGATAGTATTTTCCAAAAATTCAATCACAAATGCCATTTTATTTTTTCTGTCAAACTGAGTTGTTCCAGTCCAAATCTCTGCTTTTAGCGAAGAGCTGAGTGTTGGGAAATAGGAAGGGACCCCTTTAGGTAAGCTGCAAGGGAAATAGAGATGGATTGTCGGTTTCAACTCAAAGTTCACAACTTACAAAGAATTTATTTATGCAATACAGACCTTTTCTCAAATATTTTTCACAGAATTCCACACAGCAATCTACTAGAAAAGTAGAACTATACACCAAAATAACATGTTTCTCGGTACAAATTGCTACTCAAAGGAAGGTGAAGATATTCAGTAACAAATAGAAGGTGAAATGGGTGTTGCTTAATACAGCACCTGGTGGCCTCTGCGCTCAGACTGGGGTGGGGGAGGGGAGCCCTCGCTGATGGCTCTGCCTCAGTGAGTGGGCACTGTCAAACCTTAGGGGTGAGCTTTGGTACCTGCGTTTACTTCAGAAGAAAAGCAAAAGTTGTGAGCCCACGAGCATTCCCATCCTGTCATTTTGGTGTGCTATGAAGATGACGAATCGGGAAAAAATTGTAAATAAAAAACATTGTAAATACTTCACACTTGCTAGAACATGAGATCCTTTATGTTAAACACACAATAAAATAAAATAGCCTCCCCCAAACCATAATTTTCTAGGTCTAAAGCATGCCTGAAGAATATTGATAGAAATAATTTCACTGAGATGCTTTAAATTACATTTACCATAATTTAAACATTACTATGTAAATCCCAGAAATTTCAGTGCTGAAGAAGCACAATTGCTTGGAAAAATACAGGACCCAAAGTACAGAATAAAATTCCCTATACCCATTACCCTATTTCTTAAAATCATGTATTTCTCAAGATTACAGATAAAGGGGAAGTGTTTTTTCATAATGTAGCTAGAATAAGTGGGTTTACTTGCTCCACTGGATATGTTTCCATAATTGGTGAAAATAGACTTCTCATTATGACTAAAAATATAGATTTTTTTTAAACTACAGAACCCAGCAGCCAATTTTCTGCTTTGCTATTCCCCCCCAAAAAAGTCAAGCAAAGTCTACAAAAATAGCAATTAACTTTAAAAAATATTTTGCTTCTTCGAGCAAATTTAAGTTACATTCAGATGTGATAGCTATTTCTAAGAGAAAGATGCTGCCCATTCCTTTCCCTGCCTCGGCTGAGGGCGGGGTGGATAAAGCTGTCACCGTCAGTAGCGGGTTTGGTATTCGTGATGCCACCGGTTAAAGTCGTTGTAAAACAGAACGATGCTTCCTGAAGCCATGCCAGAAATGATGCACCTGGGAGAAGCAGAGAGAAGGAGGGGTTTACAAACCTATTTTTTCCCTAGGGATCTGTTACTAAAGAGATAACTGCCCTCCCCAAATCTACAAGGTAAATACAGAAGATGGCAGTGAAACCTAACAATTTGTGAGAATTAAGGTATGTTTTTTGATGATCAATATGACAAGTCACTAAAACCTGGACAGACTTGATAATTTCTAATGTGGGGCTGGCTAGTGAGCCCTGATGTTTATTTTTACATATATAAAATGGAAGCATAGTTGATACACGACGATCCATTAGTTTCAGACGTACATCATCATCCCAACTGTATTACCATTCTCACAAGTGGAGCCACCATCTGTCACCATATGATGCTAGTACAGGACCACTGACTCTGTTCCTCTGCTGTATCTTTCTCCTATCTTTTATATGAGGTATCAGAACCAAAAGAAACTCAAACGTAATTGCTGGTGGAGGAGGATGCACATAGTTAAGTGATGGAGAGCTCTCTAACAGGTACAAAGTCAATGAAGAGTGAGAAAGCAGTGTGTTGACTGTAATTTGGACCTGGCCATGTTCTGCAGAAGATCTGGGTAGGGGCTTAGTCCTCTTAAAACCGTGAACTCACTGAGATGATCACTGAGGACAGGAGCTATCACTACTTGCTCCCCGTCCCTGAGAAGGTAGTGCAGGGAGAACACGGAGAGCCCTAAGACTGTTTATTTTTAACTTTTGAGAGAAATCGAACATGAGCTGGGGAGGGGCAGAGAGGGGGCAGGGTACACAGGATCTGAAGCAGGCTCTGCACTGACAGCAGAGAGCCCGATGTGGGCTTGACCTCATGAACCAGGAGATCACAACCTGAGCCAAAGCTGGATGCTTAACTGACTGAACCACCCAGGTGCCTCACTAAGATGAATGGTTTAGAGGGAGTCTATTAGATCTTCCTCTGAATGGTCTGGTTAGAACCAGTCTTTAGAAGTCATTTTCAATATCCTTCCTACTGTCTCCTATCAAAATTAGAAATTAAAATATGCCACTACCAAAACACCAAACACAAAAGAAGGCAGTAATGAGGGAATGAAAGACAAAAAAAATGCTCTAAGACATACAGAAAACTTATCAGTAATTAATTATAAAGGCACTGAACTCTCCCATCAAAGGAGACTGGCAGAATGGATTAAAAAAAAAAAGATCAAACTATATGCTGTCTACAAGAGACTCACTTTACACAAAAAGGTTGAAAGTGACAGAAGAAGATATTCCATAAATACACAAAAAGGTTGAAAGTGACAGAAGAAGATATTCCATGCATACATTAATGAGAGCTGGAGTGGTTATACTAATATCAGACAAAATAGGCTATCAGTCAACATCTGTTATGAGACAAAGATACTACATCAATTAAAAGGTCAACTTATCAAGAAGATATAGCAATTGCAGGCATACCTTGGAGACACTGTGTTCTAGACAATTGCAATAAAGCAAGTCAAATGAGTTTTTGGTTTCCCAGTGCATGTAAAAGTTATGTTTACATTTACACTGTAGTCTATTTCTATTTTTAAAAAATTTGTATGTTTTATTTTTGAGAGAGCGTGAGTGGGGTGGGGCGGAGAGAGAGGGAGACACAGAATCCAAAGCAGGCTCCAGGCTCTGAGCTGTCAGTACAGAGCCCGACACGGGGCTCAAACTCACCAACCGTGAGATCATGACCCGAGATGAAGTCAGATGCTTAACCGACTTCAGGTGCCCCTATACTGTAGTCTATTAAAGTGTACAACAGCCATGTATAAAAAAAAATAGTGTATATACATGAAAAATGCTAAAAATTGCTAACCATTATCTGAGCTTTTTGCAAGTTGTAATCACAGATCGCCATAACAAATGTAAGGAGAACGTTTAAAATGGGAGCATTACCAAAATGTGACAGAACCATGAACTGGGTGAATGCTGTTGGAAAAATGGCAGTGATGTATTTACCTAACACAGGATTGCCACAAAACTTCAATTTGTAAAAACAGTATCTGTAAACCACAATAAAATCAAGTCTGTCTGTAGAAACTTAAATACACCAAATATCTGAGCCCCCAAAGAGATAGCCAAAACTGAAAGAACTGAAGGGAAAAATAAGCAGTTCTACAACAATAGTTGGAGCCTTCAATACCCCACTTTCAATGATGGGTAGAACGACCAGAAAGAAGAGGACCTAAAGAATACTAAAATCCAAGGGGATTTTAGAGCACGCGACTCTTGGTCTTAGGGTCATGAGTTTATGCCCCGTGTTGGGTGTAGAAGTTACTTAAATTCTAAGGGGGGGGAGAAAAACTAAGTGGACCTAATACATATGTCAAACACCCAACAACAGCAGAATAGACATTTTTCTCAAGTGTGCATGGAACATTCTCCAGGATGAACCATGTTAGGCCACAAAACTAGTCTTAAATTTAAAAATCATACAAAGTATCTTTTCCAATCACAACAGAACTGAAGTAGAAATCAGTAACAGAAGGAAAACTGGAAAATTCACATAGAAATTAACCAATGAGTTGAAATCTTAACAGAAATTAGAAAACACCGAGAAAAATTAAAACAAAACACAATAAGCCAAAAGGTAATGCAATGCTAAGAGGGAAATTTATAGCTGTAGATACAGAATTTAAAAAAGATCTCTATCAGTAACCTAATACTATACTTCGAGGAACATCAAAAAGAGAAAACTAAACCCAAAGCTAATGGAAGGAAGGAGATTATATAAAGATTAGAGTGGAGATAAAAAGATAGAAAAACATGGGAAAAATCAAGAAAACAAAAACCTGGTTCTTTAAAAAGATTAATAGAATTGACAAACTTTGAGCTAGATTAAGAAAAAAGGACTCAAATTACTACAATCATAGATCTATTACTTTCAACTTTACAGAAATAAAAGAGGATTATAAGAGAATACTAGGGACAATCATATACAAACAAATTGAAATGGAAATGAAAAAAAAGATTTTAAGTAATCTCTATATCCAGTGTGGGGCCTGAACTCACAACCCCAAGATCAAGAGTTGCATACTCCACCAACTGAGCCAGCCGGGTGCCCGTGAAATGGAAAAATTCTTAAAAACACACACTATACCAAAACCAAATCATGAAAAAATAGACAACCTGAATAGACTTACAAGTACTAAGGAGACTGAGTCAGTAATCAAAAGCCTCCCAATAAAGAAAAGCCCTGGACTAGATGCTTCAATGGTGAATTCTACCAAATATTTAACTCTCACTCTTCTAAAATCTGGAGAGGAGAGGAGAGAACACTTCCTAAGTCATTCAATGAGGCCAGCATTACCCTGATACGAAAGTCCGAGAAAGATGCTATAAGAAACAAAACTTACAGACCAATATCCCTTATGAATACTGACAAAAATCTTCAATAAATGCTAGCAAACCTAATACAGGCACATATTTAAAGGATTAGATACGACCAAGATGGATTAATTCCTGGAATGCAAGGATGGTTCAACACAGAAAAATTAATCTACCACATCAATAGAATTAAAAACTACATAATCCTCTCGACGCACAAGAGGCATTTGACAAAATTCAACATCCTTTTATAGTAAAAGAAAAAAAACTAGGAAAAAAAAGGAAAGGACATAAACACAATAAAGGACATTTATGAAAAACTCACAGCTAACATCATACTTCATGGTGAAGACTCAAATCTTTTGTGATCAGAAACAAGACACAGCTAATCACTTTTACCAGTTCAATATGGTACTGGAAGTACCAGCCAGACCAATTAGGCAAGGCAAAGAAATAAGCATCTAAATTGGAAAGGAAGAAGTAAAATTATTTCTATTACAGATGACAAGATCTTATATTTAGGAAATCCTAAGGAGTCCACAAAAAGTTAACAAATGCAACAAAGTTGCAAGATATAAAATCAACACATAAAAATAAGTTGCATTTCTGTACATGAACAATGAAAAATCTGAAAAGGAAATTAACAATTCTATTTACAATAGCAACAAAACTGAATAAAATATTCCAGAATAATTTAATGCAGGAGGCAAAAGACTTGTACACTATAAACCACAAAATATCGCTGAAAGGAATATAAATAAATGTAAAGACATCTGTGTTAATGGACTGGAAGATTTAATATTATTAAAGTGATAATGCTAGCCTAAGCAATCAAGAGAGTCAACCCAATCCCTATCAAAATCCATTTTTTTTTTTTGCAAAATTCATAATGGATTCTCAAGGAACCCCAAAATAGCCAAAAAACATTCTTGAAAAAAAGAACAAAATCAGATGTTTTATATTTCATGATTTTCAAAACTTCCCACAAAGCTACAGTAACCCAAACAGTCTGATACTGACATATAGACAACTAGAATGAAGAACCCACAAACAAACTCTGACATGTATGGTCAAATGGTTTTTAACAGGGTGTCAAGACAATCCAGTGGGAGAAAGGACAGTCTTTTCAACAAATGGTTTTGGGAAAACTTGATACCCACATGCAAAAGAATGAAACTGGATCCTTATCTACTGTCATACAGATATTCAAACTGGATCAAAAGCTAAATAAACATAAGCGTTAAAACTATAAAACTCACAGAGAAAAAGCTTCATAACATTGGATTTTGCAATAATTTCTTGGATACTCTAAAGCATTCACAACAACAAGAAAAAAAGTTGAAAATTAAAAACTTGTACATCAAAGGACATTATTAAGAGTGCAGAGTCAACACCACTAGTCATTAGGAAAATGCAAATCAAAACCACAGTAAGAGACTACTTCACACCTATTAGGATGGCTATTATTAAAAAATCCACAACCAAAATATAACCTGTGTTGGTGAAGATGTGGAAAAACTGGAACCCTTGTGTGTGGCTGGTGGGAATGTAAAATGGTACAGCCACTGTAGAGAAGAGTTTGGCAGTTTGTCACAAAGTTAAACATAGAATTACTATGTGACTCAACCATTCCACTCCTGGGTATCCACCCCAGAGAAGTGAAAACAAGGATCTGAACAGATATTTGTATGCGAATATTCATCACAACATTATTCACATTAGCCAAAAGGTGAAAACACCCAAAATGTCAGATGAATGCATAAACAAAGTGGCATATACTATTCAGCCTTAAAAAGGAATGAGGTTCTGAAACATGCTACAACAGGACAAATACTGTATGATTCCCCTTACACAGAGTACCTAGAAGAAGCAAATTCACAGACACTGGAATTGAGCTGGAGCTCTGGAAGGGAAAATGGGAGGTTAGTGTTTCATGGGACAGAGCTTCTGTTTGGGATGATGAAAAACTTCTGGAAATGGGCAGTGGCCATAGTTGTACAACAGTGTGAATGTACTTAATGCCACTGAATTGTACACAAAAAAATGATGGTAAATTTTATGTATATGTTACCTCTATAAAAAAAAAATCAGAACTTAAATGAGTGTAGAAGTAGCAAGATGCCAAAGATTACATTCCCCAAATTTACCACTTAGAAGGTTTTAGGAAATAAGGCCAATCTCTCCACAAAATCCTCGTGGACATACAGGCCTTTTATATTATACATGTTTACGGTTTTTAGTTTTTATTTTAAAGAAAAAGTACTCTCAGAAATATAAAAAGCTTTATGGCAACATAATTACAGCCTTTGTTACTTAAATCCTATCTATTACTAGAGAATTTAGCCTTTGTCTAAGAGTGGCAATGCCATCAAAAAGAAACATCACACTTTTTAAAAAGTATCTTGGAAACCCCAATATTTACTGGATTTTTTGATTGCCCAGGTGACCCCCACAACCCATGGTGACCCCGATAACCCAGTCTGTCCATCAGACCATTTAAATAAATTTCCTCCAGTTTTTAATATCACCATCAGTAGACCATGATTTCAGTGTTACCTCTGGTCGTAAGACAGGGCCATGGCCCGGATTCCAGCGTCACAACCCGGATAGGCGAAGAGGTGCTTGAGGTCAGACACCTGCCAGACCATGACCACACCATTGTCTCCTCCTGTGAGCAGGTACTGCCCGTCTCGGCTCAGCTGGATGGCCTATGAGACACAGCAATATTCAGTGGAGATGTGGTCCTAGGAGAACTCCGCCTCCCACCCCGTTTAATTTCCACACCACGAAGCCACTGCAATGCAGGGAGAGATTGTATGCATGTGTTCCTAAGGAGTTTTTAGGAAATCATGAGTTACAGAAAACTTCTGCCATTTTTCAAAAGTCAAATGGACAAAGTTAGGCAATGTCTGACGCTTTGTTTTTGTGTTTTTAATTTTTGATTTTTAAAGACGAGGTGCCCAAATCCTCCAGTTCTGTGAATACTATTTAGATGGTGTATGTGGTGGACTAGAACCAGTGCTCTAAAATGAGGAGCCTCATGGCACCTCTCCACTTGTACCGTGGACATGCTAAGAAGCCTATTTTGTACCAACGCTATGCAGACAGTGCTAGCTGACCTCATATCGCCAATAAAACACTGCTGCCTTTGGGGCTACAGACCCACGGGAGAAGGCCAACAGTTGTAGTACCTTCACTGGGCCCGCTGGATTTTTATAGCAGGTTAGGAAGACAAGCTGGTAGAGAACTACAGCTTCCAGGGTGATTAAACCCCGGGTGAAGCATTTTCTTCTTGCCTCAGGACTGACTGCTTCCTGCCAGTACTGAACAGGAAGTACACACATGGAATTTGCTCTTCGATCCCGTAAATTGGGCCAAATGTGGACCACTGCTTGTTTTTATAGGACGTTTTACATTTTTAATGGTTGAAGAAAAATCAACAGGATATTTCATGATGTGAAAATTACATGAATTACAAATTTCAGTACCCATAAACAAGGGTTACTGGAACATAACCACGCCCATTTGTTTATGGCTACTTTCGCAAGTGACTAACAGAATATAGAGCCTGCAAAGCCTAAAGTATTTATTACTTATCCCTTTACAGAAAAAGTGTAAACACCTGTAATCCTGTGTCCACCTGAAGAGTGAAGTGGGAATACAGATGGTGCAAACAAGCCAGAAAGGAAAAAAAATCTAACTTCTGAAAAACATATCTACACTGTCCTACACTCAGTTTTAGTATAGTTGCCTTAAGTCTTTAACCTACCCTTTGACAAATTTTTAAAAAAATCATAGAAAAGTAAGGGCCGTTTCATAGGCATTCAATTCATATTTATGCAAATGCCAACTTTTACTGGTCTCTTAAATGTAGCTTCTTCTCAAGAATACAAAAATACATCTAAGAAATAAAAACCCACGTGTGGAAGATAGTTACATGTAAGAAATATTCTCTAAATCTTAATACAAATAGTAAGATTTTTCAATATAAGTAAAAATCAATATCCTTTCCCCCCATTCACTTTACAAATAGCGATCTCTAGGGGGTATCCGGGAGCTGCAGTAAAAACGAGGACAAACAATTATTTGCTCTACTTCTAAAATTCAGCTGATGAAAATCCATTAACCTTATGGTTGTGGTTCATTTGAGTTTTATACTTGAGGCTTTTTGCTGGATAAGTGCTATATTAAAATACAAATTAAAACTATTAATCTTTAACTCTTTGCACTAGTAAAGAATCTCTAATCCTAGTCTATCTGGAATTTAAAGCCTGGATTTTTAGGATTATACATTTATCAGCATCCAAAACATTTTAATGAGCCTGGGGCCTGCCAATGTGAAAAAGTATTTTGCTGGCCTTTCTCATGAGGAACCTGTCAAGTTCCCCTGGAGGCAAGAGTCAGGGTAACATTCACTGAATGGCACTCTGTCTTCTACTCAAAGCAGCCCTCACATAGTTCTTAACTCTAACACGCCTCCCTCCGTACCCAGGCCGGGTTGAGCCTAACAAGTTTAAGAGGACCCCAGAGACATGCTTAGATCCTCCTCTGCAATCCAGAGTGCCTTGGACAATGCCACGGCTGAACTGGTTTCTACAGCCAGAGTGGTCTGCTGGGCATGATCACATCCTAAAACACAGCTTCCACAGAAAAAGAAAATAGATGAGTTCCTGTGGGTGAAATGGTGGCTGTCCTTTGTTTAGGGTAAAATAACTTTGCTGCTCTGTAAAAGCTGCCCACTTCATTTAAGTTACTCATTAAGACATCTAAACACTGCCTAGTTGATGTGCTATGATATGTTAACCAAATGCCACTGAACAATCTGGCATCTAAATAAAAACAGGTGGGAAGCCTTGATTAGTGCAGAGGTTCCCCAGGCTGCCTGCCTGCAGGGTTCTCAGTATTTCAAAGAAACTTAATTTCTGGTCTGAGCTGATGACTAATTTGTTTCCATGGTCTCCTTTCCTGATACAGGCTCAGACTGCAGGGCCTGCAGGATGGAGCTGGAGATTTTTGCTCTGTGATGTCTCTTACTCTTTCTCTCTCTCCCTCCTTCCCTCCCCAACGCAGTTAGCTGTGAAAGTGTCCGTCTCGGGAGCCATGGGCAGGTAGTGCCCATTTTAGGCAGGCTTGTTTTAATCACACAGTTGCCACTTCCAAGTTAGTATGATAAAGTGCAGGAGTGCTGGGAAAAAGGCAACGGATTGTTTAAGCCTAAAATCCAGTGGGAAATATTACAGGGGAAAAAAACAACAATAGCTACAGGGCAGAGAGGAAAAAGCATGTGTGTATGAACAGTCTGCAGAAAGCCTCCTTCCTACTGCCTCAAGGAACTTCCCAGAGCCTTTCGTACTAACTGAAATGCCACAGATATTGTTTTAGCTAGCAAGGGATTTCAAATTATTTTACAGATTTATTAGTGTAGCTGACAGTATAATCGTAACTCAAAGTGACAGATTATCAACATTATTATTGTAAAGAAAAGAGGAAAGGAAAATCCTCTGATGTGTACTTGGTTTAAATGAAGTATTATGGGAAAGTAGGGAAAAATAAAAGCTGAGTATGAGTGCGTGCTTTTGTGGTAGAAGCAGTCAAAATACAATGAAGAAAACTCAGAGAAAAGGAGAGGACATTGACTGAATTAAAATTCAGTGCTATGATATAGAAGCAGCAAGTGACCTTCATTTCATCTACGTAATCTATAGTTAGGGTTGTTGTTTCTTAATACTTCCTGATCCTATATCTATTTACTTGAGAAGGGGGTGATCAGGCTAGATGTGGGAAACTGGGAGAATTTATGTCATCTAAGCTGCCCCGGGTCAGGAGGAGCAATGAATAAAATGTCCAGAGCCAGCCTAAAAAGCCACACTCAGGGGCAGAGGCATTCCCAACATGTCTGAGGTTCCCTCACTGTACAAGGTCACACATACCTCCAACCTCATCTCGGAAAATGACAGGAATACCTCAGCTTCACTTTATTTTAACCTGCACCAGCAGGTTGGGAGTGAGAAAAGAAGAACCTTGAAAAAATAGCCTCTCCAAAGAGCAGTCCTCAGTGTTTCCTTCCACCTCTAATACTTTTGGAATCGTGTCCTGAAAATGAAGCAAGACTCCAGAAGGTCCACTAACATTACCCTTCCTTGAATATCCAAAGGGGAAAACTGTCTGCCTAACTCACATCCTAATTGGAAGCCAACTCCCTTAACTTGGCAAGTGTTGGCCTTGTTATTCACAAAGAAGTCTGAAAGGAGATACTAATCCTAATAGTCATAATCCCCTACCACTCCCGCCAGCAGCCTATCCAGGTGTGAAGAGGAGCCAGTTTTAGGTGTGGTCTACCGGACCACTGCAGTTTTGATGCTCAAACAACAACCATGTACAGTTAACTTTCTTAGACTAAACAAAGCTAAACAAGGCCACGGAAAGCCACCCAGGTTGGCTTCACAGAACCGTAAGAAAACTCTCTGCTGAAGGCTCGCCTTGGGCTTCACAGAGGGATCTCTTGCACAGGGCTCTCTGAGCAATGCGATCAGCACAACAGGACGTGCTGTGGTCTGTGAGATACATAAGCCTCATGCACGTGCTACCTGATGATTTTCTTTTGGTGTGGAAAGAGGCCTTCGGTGACTAAAACAGAGGTCTCTCTAGCGAACCCTCTCCCTCCTCACCTGCCACACTTGGAGGTCAAAATCTACAATGGTGACAAAGTCTGTAGCATACTCACCCTTATGTTATCGTCTGTTTCCATAGTGGCCTGGAGTTTCCCATTCACACTGAATGTACAGAAGCAGCCATTTTCATAGAATATGACACAATGACCCTCTCTTGAAGCCTGAATGAGTTTTGGTTTCAGGCAGTTTTCAGGACCTTCCAAAGTCCTTAACAAGTCTCCATTCATGGAATGTATGAGACATGGTCCTTCTGAGAAAAGAGGAGAAACAACAGGCAAAATTTTTTTAAGGATGACAAATGTGAAAATGAATTTTGAGCACAAACAGGATCAAAAGGCTGCTTGTAGCAAGCCTTTAAAAATTATTTGTCTTACGTATGTTATTTCGCAAAATGTCCTCTGTGTGCTGGCCAGATCTCACCTCCTACTTGGGAGAGGAGAAAGCCAACTCATACACATTCAAGTTCACTTTTCCTCAAGCGACAGGAAGTTACTTTATGAAATGATTTATGCTAAGAGATGATAAAAACAGGAGGCATTCAGAAAGGAACAGGACAAATTTCAATTCCTCGAGGAGCTTCCGGGAAGGCTGGGCCACAATTAAACACAGGCTGCCGTCGAGCTCACTGTGATGCTTTGCCTGTGTGTCACAGGGGCCCCAGCAGCAGTGGCCGCGCTGTGGGCCAGTGTGGGGAGAGCTCATTAGGGCAGCTTCCGGAGGCCTCAGCCTTCTGCCTTCCCATTGCTTTCTGCTTCACAATGAAAGAATGTCCCTGGTGGTCCACTTACCCATCCTCCGCTTCCCCACCCCCTGCCACCCACACACATAAATTCACACGGAGATCCTTCTGCAACCAAGTGCACTTGCCTGCTGCCCCCACTGTGAGTGGCACCAACCACTCCCAACCCCCAGGCTGACCTCCAGGCTGAGCTGCCTGAGGAGGACGGGAGCTGCAGGTGAGTGCATACATCGCAGAGAGTTTGTATTTTTATTGAGCGCCTGTCACCTGCAAAGCTAAGAAGGAGTAGGTAACTGAAACCACCTGTGTGATGAGTATGTTCTAAGAGATGTGAGTCAGACAAGAGGAGTAATGAGCATAAGGCCTGCTGATCTCCAGGCTAAGTTACTCATGCCTATGGGGACTTGTGATCTCTGTTTCCTACAGGACTACTAAGGGCATGGCCTTTTGAAAATAAGGTTCTTGGTTTTCTCTTGACCGCTCAGGAGTTTGTAAGTTGTCTGTGTTCTCAGCATAAATACATACCAGCAGCCTCTGCTTCACACAGCGGCAGCACTCGTGAATGTCCATTATCATTCTAAATGATACCAGTCCCTCAGCACCACAGTTCAAACTTCAGTTTTCACAGTGATGGCATAAAGTTCACGTCTGTGACCAGCTCTTCAGTCCACAAATCACTATGTAAATAACAGATGTGCGTCCTGAATGACCAAGCACATCATTTCCTTTAAAGTCTGTCAGTGAGTGGTCACTGCACGTCTGTTACTCATTCGTGCACAGGGAGCAAACTGTGGTTGTGGTTGTGCTGCTTCCTCATCTCTGGTGATAAACCCATGTGACATTTTACAAAAATGGATAATCAAAAGAGAACACTGGCCACAAAGGTGAAACTGCACGAAGGAAATTAAAAGTGATAAACCTGAGTGTGAACTTTATACTGAACATAAAGAGGGTTACAGAAGAAAGAACTGATTCTGGAAATGTTGACACTGCTGAGGAAATTAGTGAAGAAGAACTTATTGACATAGATTAGAAAAGGGGTTGTAACAAAAATTATGTCCCAGAAGCGATGCCAGCAAAAACGTTCACTTTAAAGGAACCCTAGCCGGGGGCAGTGTAGGTTGGGGTGGGGGGGGGGGGGCCTGGGTGGCCCAGTCATTTGAGCATTTGAGCATCTGACACTTGGTTTCGGCTCAGGTCATGATCTCATGGTTTGTGAGATAGAGCCCTAGAGCCCGTGTCAGGTTCTGCACACTGTGGAGCCTGCTTGGGATTCTCCCTCTCCCTCTTTCTCTGCCCTTCCCCCACTCAAAATATATAAACAAACATTAAAAAAAATAAAGGAACCTGAGGGGATGTTTCATGACATTGAATGCACAGAAGATAAAACGTTGGAAAGTTACCCAAACTTAGAAAGGAGCATGACAACTGGTCGAGGCAAAGACAAGATTCTTGCTTGTTATCTTAAGTTATATTATACAAAGAGAAAGAGGCAAACACTATAAGTTTTTCAAAAAGAAATAATTTTCAATGTTTCTAATGTTTTAAATTACAGTGTACTGAGTTTTACTGTTTTTCTCATGCTTATATATATATACATATAACTGTATATGAGAATTTTTAATGTGACAAAAAATTTTTAAAAGCCATGGAACAACCACAAATTTTCCCATTGGCTCTTATGATCACTTTTCATGGTTTCAGCCTGCATGGTCATTTTTATGACTCTGCACTACCATGCAAAACAAGGATAACCTTTAATATGATAGGTTTATTTTAGATCTCTAATTTTGTTTGAAGATTTTATTTTTAAGTAATCTCAATACCCAATGTGGGGTTCAAACTCACAACCCCAAGATCAAGAGTCACATTTCTACAGACTGAGCCAGCCAGTCACCCCTATGTCTAATTTGGATCATGTAGTGTCTAAGAACTTGTTTGCTCAGGATATATGAAATTCCTGGGTATAAGAAAGGAAAAACTCCAGTAGGCATAGAATTCTTGCCATCATTATTTCATTGCTTTGACCAACTAAATTTTTAAACACAATCCTTTGAATATTTAATAAGTCTTGTTAGCTAGACTAAGTATTATAGTTTGAGACGCAGATAAGGTGAGTCAAATGCTCAATGCCTCCCCATCAGATAACCTTCAAAGACATAAGATTACGGTACTTTTTTGTGTGTTCAGACCTCAGCTCAGGTCCATATCCTCAGAGATAGATAAACCTCAGAGATGGAATAAGCAATGAATTAGAAACAACTCGGTTTCTGGTCAGATCCTGATTTGTTGTGTGTGCTCTCTGAAGGCTTGCTTACATGAAGGCCTAAATACATGATGATGCTGCAAGGGCAGACTCTAAGCAGACCAACTTAAGTATCTTTCCACTCCATTCTCAATGTCATCCTGGCTCCTGCCTAGTTCTAAGATTTGGAAGTCAAAACAGATGAGGTGAAGAGTTTCTATGAAAACTCTTGATGTGTGAGATGAAACCCAGCCCAGAGTCCAGAAGAATAAATAGACAAAGATGTTCCTTGTTCCTGCCTCCCTCTTCAAAGAACTTCTGTGAAATACAATTTTCTGCAATGACGTCAATGTTCTGTATTTATGCTGTTCAGTACAGTAGCCACTGGTCATGAGTGAATAGTGAACACCTGAGAAGTGGCTTATACCACCAAGAAACTGAATTTTAAACTTTATGTAGTTAACTTACACATTTTAGTCAAATAGTCCTATGTGGCTAATGGCTACTATAACGGGCGGCATGGCTCAGAGAAAAAAGTACCAAATCCATCTTGGGCGATTCGTTACCAGGAGACACCAGAAAACGCACGTGACTTTATGAAGGTGCCACAGATTTACCTTTGGAACCACTTAACACGAGTCCTAGCTCAGCGCAAACGGCAGCACAAGTGATCTCGTAGTCATGGCCTGTCAAAATGGCCCGGGGAGTGGTGGGCTCACCTTTAGGAACAAACAGATAAAAACAACAAATTAATTCAAGTTCACGCAGGGGATTACCTCTCTCTACTCAGCTCCCTCTACCTAGGCATTCCTATAATGTTCACAGTTTGGAAATCTGTCCAAAAATTCTATTTTAGGACTAGATCCAAACTATACGCTGGAGTATGAGGACCACAGTTGCCAAATTTCGAATCTTTACATGATTATATCAAACAACAATGGTTAAAAACAGAGTAAAATAAGACAAAAATCTGCCTCAGAATACTTTCCAAATATAAATATAAGCCCCTTGATTAGATGATTTATAGACTAATGATTATAAAAGTAGCAACTCTGGCTTGATGCCCATTTCAAAGAAAGGACGCCCCCCCCCCCCCCATTCCATGGTTCACTGAGATCCCTGTCATAATGCAGACAGTCTGAACTAGGACCTGATACCTCAAAGCAGCCCCTCTCTTAAATGCCTATTTACTAATCTTACGTACTTTTCTGAAATACAGACCTCACAGGGTGTATTTCTCTATGGTTCAAAGAACAGAGGGGGAATAAAGCAAACTCTTACATGTAATTCTACTGATAGTGACTGAAAATTAGGGGAAGAAGGTGAGGAAGGGGTAGCAGAGAATCAGTATCCAGATAATGGAAGATACTTCTATACATTTTCACAAGTAGAAAAAGTCATCCTTTTTTCTAGTCCCAAACTGAAAAGAAAAAAACTAGTTGGTTAATAAGAAACCCACACCACAAACGGCCCCAGCTTAGATAACGAAGACAGTAATGGGCTTGATTTGTGGCTTGATTCATGCCAAACTGCAAGGATAAACTGAACTCCATATTTAGCCTGAAGAACACTATTTTAAGACCACACTAGCCCTCTACTTTTATAGCCTCTAAAGACAAAGACACAAAAAGCCTTTATAAATGGGACTGAAGGGCAGTGTTCTATTAGCATGCTTAGATTTCCTTGATTTGGATTGGTTTCACAGGAATATTGATAAAGGATCCTGTGTAGCCCAAAAGGGGCACATGTGCCCAGAAGAAGGTCACTAGCACCAGCTGTGGAACTCATGGAAAAGAACAACTTGTTAGATCCTATCATGTCGGTCAGGGAAAATCCAGCAGAAACCTGCTGTCCTTGGAAAGGCAAATACTGGCTGTCCAAAAAATTAAACTAGCCTCCAAAGCAATGGTTTTTGCAATGCATCAGTGGCTTCTCTGAAATTTCATGCAAAATAAGTGTCCATGTTTATGTTTTTCTGGGGGCGGGGGGGGGTGGGTTGGGGAGGGGAGGAAGGAAAATAGCTTTTACTGAAGGCACAGAGATCCAGACCAAAAGCAGAGGAGGGTCTCTCCTATGAAGACAGGGGCCTAGATTCTGTGCTTCCTGCCCCACTTCAGCTGGAGCCTGCAGTTACTTCATGTCTAGCCACTATAAAGAATTATTACAATGCATTTATTGTAGTATATAATACATAGCTGTGTCCCCACAGAGTCCTTCATGATTTTGGTGACTATATATACTTCTGAATGAGATTTAAGTAAAGGGGCATCATAGCAAACGTTGTACTACATTGGCTGTGTCACATGCAGCCAGACACAGGAACTGGCCTACATGCTTAATGACAAAGGGAGACCTCAAATGACATATGGAAAGGCAAGAGGATAAGTGGAATGAGGAGCTTGGTTTCTTTTGATTCCAAGTGTGTAAACTCTGAGGGAAAGCCACCTTAATTACAAAGTTCACACTTGACCTTTTGCAAGCCAGAAAGAATTTGTTAGAAGAGCAACTACATTTTTTCCTTAAAAAGTACACAAATTTGGGAAATTATTTTAAGAAAAGCAGCAAATAATGTAAGCCAATCTGAACTACTTAACTTTCTTTTTTTTTTTTTTTTTTAATTTTTTTTTCAACGTTTTTTATTTATTTTTGGGACAGAGAGAGACAGAGCATGAACGGGGGAGGGGCAGAGAGAGAGGGAGACAGAGAATCTGAAATAGGCTCCATGAGATGTTCTACATTCTACAAAAATACTGTACAAGATACAACTTTGGAAGTTAACATTTCATTATATCTACTTGGCAACCTTTTAAAATCAAGAATTAAAATAATTAAGATCTAAGGAATACATTTTTAATGTGATTGCTCCTTTTTTGTTTTCATACGTTACCATTTTATGGAGGGGAACGAGGAGGGGGAGACTTGGGTTTTAACTTGAGTTGTCTTGGAATTCTTCAGTGGGATATGAAAGTTTGAAGGAGAACTGATGGCCGCTGAAAGCAATCTAAAGTGTAAGCCAAAGTAAACAAAGGACAGATGGATAAGGGTGGATCCAGAAGACACTGTCACTTGAGCATGGCAATGCTTTTTGTTTTCTAGATCTAAGAATTTTTTCTCAGGGACATAGGAAGGAAGGAAGAAAACTGCTGTCGACTGTATTTCTTTCTTTAATGTAAGAGTTGAAATACTCAGAATTTTCTAGGACTGTACAGTTTAGGAAGCCTCACAAGTAACCCCATAAAATTGGTTAAGATAAAATCATTCTTTTTTGTAAACTCATGCTTAGGATTTTTTTCAAAAGTATGCTTTACTTACAAAATACGAGTTTCCATTGATCCACACTATACCAATCATTTCTCCCTCCACAAGTCAGAAGACACACACATACTGAATGATTTCAAAACTGAAAAAGATTTTTCTTTTCCCAGGTCCTGATCTCTAAATAAAGAACTGTTCAATGCTAGGACTTTGGCCTCAAGTTTGGCAAGATGTCCTCAAACCCAGGAAGCAGGTTAGACAGTTCAGGAAATACAGGGGGGAGAAAAAAAGAAAAAGAAAGAAAAGGAAAGGAAAAGAAAAACAAATTAAAAACATAAGGGTAAACTTATGATCATTGGGTTGCTCTCAGGTAACTGGTTTCACAAATATTCATTGGATTTCCAGTAAAAGGACTGTGCTATTTGACTTCCCTCCCCTGTAGGAAATGCACATTAATATCCTCTAAAAATCCACATACAAGAATATGAGGAGCTATCAAATCCTCTTTCAAAAGGCTGTTTTCCAGTCTTGTGTAAAACCTGAACTGTGCATTCTCGTTTCATTATCTGCTATGCAGATTTCATGTTCTTTAAATTTTCTCATCAAAAAAATCTGTTCACAGTAAATACCTGTTGGGTTTTATAAGTTCCAATAAACCAAATGTTTTAAATATTAAAATTTCACTTCAGCAAATAGAATTATATGATATGGGATTTAAATCCAACAGGTCCAAACTGTTTAAATTCAACCGATATTTGGGGGACCGCTTGGAATAAAATTACTAAGGGCAGAGGGAAAAACTGCAGGCAGAACATAGGCTTAATATGTGGCTCACAGAATTTATTTATTTCTCTGTAGTTACACTGTTATACATCATTCTGGATCATAGAGCCCAAGCAATAACATCCTATAGAAAGGAAAGGAAAGGAAAAACTGCTACATATCTGTGTATATTTGTTTGGAAAGTCTAGAAACAAAATCTAGGAACCATATAACTCAGTGCCATTGTAGCACTCATATCCCAACCTCTTGCCAGCCCTGAGAGTTAATACTTAGGAGGGAAAATCAGCTCAAATAACACCATCTTTCACTGAAGTCTCTAAACCAAATAAAGAGTAGAAGAAAAAAGTTTTCTGAAAAATATCAGGTTAATTCTTTGATAAAAATTTGCAGTAGTAAATGGCTACAAAAAATCTTTACTTTTGCTTTCCGAGATAGGAGGATCTACCAAAAGCTAGATCATAAAGCAGAACAGATTCCTTTAAGAACCTTTTAAAGTCTTACTGCTTGAAAAATTGTCATGGCTTTCCATAAAGCTGAGAGAAAAATTTATCTTGCTGCTAGTTTAAGGGGCTACACTTCAAACTCTTCTTAAAGAAAAATAAAAAGAGAAAGAGGATAGACTTCTTGGACTGCTTTGAAAAGCTTGAGCAATTACTTCAAAGGAAAGGGCGTCTTTGTCCGGAGAGCAGGTTTATGACTACTGATGCAAATCCTAACCAAAGGCTGAAAAGGATACTCAGTGCATCTTTATGGATGGCCTTAAAGGAAGATGAACAAGTCAAAGGAGATTAAAGACAGCCCAAATCCTGCCAAGATCTTATACCGGGACACACCGGTTTTTACAGATGTGCTTTTCTCAGTACATAATACTGGAAATATCAGTACTAATTTACAGACACTATTCTAACAACCCAACTTGCATTAAAGCAGCACAAGATCTCCGTAATACCCATTTAGCATTTATATTGGACCTGTGTTTTAAAATATTAGGTGACGTGTTTTACACCATTAGGCAGAATAACAAATGCTTTTGTTAAATGTGTTTCTTTGGTGCCCTCATAACTGAGTATATTTCTCCTCAAATGGACCCTGAACCACTTACAGTTATACCTCACGGAAGAGAAAACAGTCATTTCTCTAGTACCTGTTCATAAATATTCAATGAGAAAAATATTTCAAAAGATATGTCTCCATTAAGGCAAGGGGGGTTAATAATCCAGGTAAAAACAGACTAGATGTGTATTTCTGGCAAACACTTGAGTTACATTTTAAAATTTCACTAAAGTTCTTGGTATTTTTGGCATCATCTCCTCTGTCTTATGAAAATTAAATTACTTTAAAATGTACTGCACAATTCTCGTTAGCAGTTTAAATATGTTATTAGCAGAGAGATAATCTCCTTCATTCATTCCCTGTTTTTTTTTTTCACAAGTTACTACTTAACTTCATTTCATAATGAAGTTTGGTTCTACATGTACCTATTTCTAGTTTCGTAGAAATGAAATTAGTTCTTTCAGTTAATACTTCGTTGAGATGACTCCTTGGGCCAAAAAGTTAACATTTCCCATTTGCTTTCTCATTCATTCATTTACTCCTTCATTTACTTAATAGCCTTTATGGCATATATGCAATGCACTGTGGAAAAAGGAGGGGAATAAAATATAGTCTATTGTCAAATAACTTGATTTTAAGTGGTCACTGGTTCAGGTTCTGTTACCTTACTATAAACCTGCAAAGTATAATTATGAATACCTATAATGGGAAAGGTCAAAAGGCCGTACTGAAGTTCAAACTGTTACAATGGAATTTTTATACCAAATGTGTATTTCACATCAACTAATGAAGTCCTTTAATAAAAACAACAGATATAATTTTCCACATTATTAAAATATAACCATCTGACCTCTTCAAGAGGTGAAAGAAAATATGAGACCTGGCTTTGTTAAAAAAAATCATTTCAACAGAGTATTCACTTTGAAAGAAAACACATATTTAAGAACCTAAATATAAAAGTTATTAAGTATATAGAGATTTTTTATAATCTAAGTATTATACAACGTATGCCAGTCATTTCCTAACGAAGGAAAGTTCCGTATTGCACATGCCTTTTGTCCCATTTTAATTACATTTTGATTACTACAACAATTTGTTGAGAAAAAAAAAATTCATGTGTTAACTGTACACTGAACTTTCTTATGTGGCTCACCATAATGGCAAACCGAGAAAGGAAATGGCTTTCTGAAGCGGAAATGAGGTTAGCTACTAACTGTTCCTTAAACCTTTCCCATTAACTTCCTAATGTCACTACATTTTAATTATGAAAGAGGAATTCTTTGAAATTTGTTCTAGTCCTTCTATCTCCGCCAACCCTTCTCCTTCTCTCCACTCATCATAGTCTCTTTGGTGAAAAAAAAAATGTTAATTTGGTTAGATATATACACTATGGAAAATAAACCAAAGCTGCATTTAGGGTGGGACAACCATCAGATAGTAAATTTTGATAGCTTCCTCTTGTAAATAATATTAGAATTACTAATGCAAAACAAGATAATGTTGGTATAAAAATCAACTATAGGTTCTTGGTTTGTAACCTTTCTTCTTCCTCCTCTTTGTCTCTGTGTGTGCATCTCTCTCTTACAACTACAATAGAAAATGTGTGTGAGTACGTACCTGCAATTGCATAAAGTATAACCCTAAGTTGGGTCATAATATTAAAAAAATACAAAATCCTAACATGATATATACTGTCATAAGAATTCATTGGGGCGCCTGGGTGGCTCAGTCGGTTGAGCGTCCGACTTCGGCTCAGGTCACGATCTCGCGGTCCGTGAGTTCGAGCCCCGCGTCAGGCTCTGGGCTGATGGCTCAGAGCCTGGAACCTGCTTCCGATTCTGTGTCTCCCTCTCTCTCTGCCCCTCCCCCATTTATGCTCTGTCTCTCTCTGTCTCAAAAATAAATAAATGTTAAAAAAATTAAAAAAAAAAAGAATTCAGTTTAGCAAAATCATCTCTGTATTGTCCTTTGCAAATACAAAGCATGCTTTAGTGACAGGGTTGCATCAAATCGTCTACAGGTGATGGCCCAATTAACTCAAATGAAAAATGCAGTACAGCTTAGTGATCAAGAATGGTGCCTCTGGCCTAGAATACCAGCCATGTGATCTTCCTTGGGCATGTTCTCATAGTTTACAGTAAGATCTAGGAGCTTCAAGGCCCAGGGCAGAAAGTAAAGACATATTTATAATCTCTCTGTGCTTCACCTATAAAACAAGGATAATGATAGTAGTTACCACATAGGACCACTGTAAGGTTCAATGAGTTACCATGTAAAGTGCTTTTGGCGGTGCTCAGCATGCAGTGAGCACCCAGCAAGTATCACCGAGTAGTAGTAGTGGCAGTAGTAACAACAGTAGAATGATGTTCACTCTCTGTTGTAGACGCTCTTTCAGCAAAAGTATAATATCTGATCCTATGCTTCATAAATGCAAATTAGAGATGGTTCTGATTATTTTTGTTTGTCATTCTTTTATTTCTTAACTTCTAAAAATTAAACTTTGACTTCTCCCATTCTTCCTTTTCTTAGACTTTCCAGTCTTCCCTAGCAATCCATATAAATTCTGATAAAACTACTAATACCTAGAAGCCTAGAGAAGAAAGTGAAGGTACATTATAATCATTAGGTAATAGTACAGTAATAACACTACTATTATCAAAGTAATACGTGCTCATTATAAAACATTCAGACAATGTAGTAAATTATGAAGAAGGAAATGAAAAAACTGCCTCTAAATTCCACTACCTATAAATAACCATTGCTAACATATGAAAAATCATTTTGCTGGCTATCATTCTGGACTTCTTTCTATGCATGAATATACACAGAACACAAAGTATATACATAGACATAGACACCTAAAAATTATACACGTAGTTTGGTGATCTTTTACACTTAACGATACAGACAGCATTATTTATCCGTGTCAGTACCACAAATTCGTAATACAGTAATGGCTGCAGAGTATTTCATTATGTGAACATACAAGACTCTACTTATGTATTACATATTTTTCTTTCTTAACACTTTTCATTTGTTGATTCCCCCCATAGAGGGGCTTGCTTTTGGCTCAAATTCATTCATAGCTCCTGTAGCTGTATATCTAGTATCTAATAACATAAACATTATAAAATTTTGCCTCCAAAAAAGAATACAGATAAAAACATTTGACACCTTTAGCTTAATTGGAGACATTCTGCTTTTAACATCAAAAGCAAAAGGCAACCTATGTAATGGGAGAAAATACTTGCAAATCATATATCTGATAATATCCAAAATATATAAAGAGCTCATACAACTCAATAGTAAACAAACAAATGTAAAACAATCTGATTTTCAATAAATAGATAGATCGATAGGCAGAGGATGTGAGTAGGTATTTTTTTTTTTCCAAAAAAGACATACAAACGGGCAACAGGTACGTGAAAAGGTGCTAAACATCACTCATCATCAGGGAAATACAAATCAAAACAACAATAATATATCACAATTGTTCAAATGGCTGTCATCAAAAAGACAATAAATAACAAGCGTTGGAGAGGATGTGGAGAAGAGGGACCCCTCATGCACTGTTGGTGGGGATGTAGACTGCGGTAGTAACTGTGGAAGGCAATATGAGGTTCCTCAAAAAATTAAAAAAAAAAACATATGGTACAGCAATTCTACTTCTGGGTATTTATCTGAAGGACATGAAAACACTACCTTGAAAAGGTATCTGCACCCTCATGGTCATGACAGCATTATGTATAATAGCCAAGACTTGGAATCTATCAATGTATCTATCAATGGATGAGTGTATCTATGTATCTATCAATGCATAGTGCATTGTATATAGTGCATCCTGTATCTATCAATGGATGAGTGGATAAGAAAATGTGGTGTGTGTTGTGTATATGTGTGTGTATACACACACCAGTGGATTATTATTCATTAATAAAAAAGAGGAAATCCTGCCATGTGTCACAACATGGATGGACCTTGAGGGTATTATGCTAAGTGAAACAAGCCAGAGAAAGACAAATACTTTCTAATTTCACTTATATGTGGAATTAAAAAAAAAAACCAAAACAAACAAACTGATCTCAGAGATACAAAGAACAGACTGGCATGGTAGTTGGGGGGTAGGGGAGATGGCCAAGGTGGTCAAAAGGTACTTTCAGTTACAAAGTAAGTCAGTTCTGGGACGTAGTATACTCATGGTGACTACAGTTAATAACACTATATTGTAGGTTTGAAAGTTGCTAAGAGAGTAGATCCTCATCACAGGAAAAAAAATGTATAACTGTGTGGTGATGGACATTACCTAAATAAATTGTGGTGATCATTTCACAGTATATACATATATCAAGTCATGTTGTACACCTGAAGCTAGTATGTTATATGTCCATTTTATCTCAATTAAGGAAAGACACATCCTGATCCCACTCACCCCAGGGAAATATAGCAATCTCTCGGGTGTAGGAAATTACAAGCTACAAGAGTAAAAGCTAAAAAGTTCAGCAGTCATAAAGACTTCACCATAGGAGGCAGAAAGAATTCTAAGATCTTCCCCCCTACCTAGAAATAATTCAAATCTAGAATCTGAAGTCTGACCGAGCCTATTTATGAGCAAAATTACTTTAAAAACTAGGGCAATTGTTGCTTTGTAAAAGGAATCATTAGAGGAATTTAAGTACTTAATTTCATGGTTTTTTTTTTTAATAAACTGTTAGGAATATTAAAGTACAATATAAGGGACACATGCACAAAGCTGTCATACAGTTTCTCTACTGAAATGAACTTTTTGGAAGGTGATAAAAGTCAGTCTCATAGCTTGTTCCAGGAGGCCTTGATTAAATGTGTCCTTATGATGGTTCTCCAATAATGTTACACACACACACGTGCAATACTCTAAAAGCACAAGAATCTCGCTTTTAGGTTTAAAAAAGGGTGGAAGAAATAGCTTGCCATTTCAAGGTATATTCAGTTTCAATTAAATGACGAAAGATACATTCCAAATTTTCTTTGAGAACCCTAGCTGACCAGAGGGAACTTGTCTCTTCTTACATTAGTTCTACCAATTGTTTGAAATTAAATTTCCCATCTGAGCATAAAGTATTAGACAAGCAACTTTCTTTGGTGTGGTACTATGAAAGTCTACACATGAAGATACTCAGTTTCAATTTGAGGGCATAAATCTTCAGTTCTTCTGTTCTCATATTTATATGACTACAGCCTACGGCTGAATGGTATAGTCATTTTTCTCTGCAACTAAACAAGGTAAATAAATGTGATATATTGGCACATCACCCCACCACTCTGCATATGGTGCACATTAAGGTTGTATTCATTTGCCATATGAATATAATTCCTTTTACCACATCTACTATTAGTTACAAGCAGTAAATACAGAGTTGTTTTGCTGGAACTTGCGGGCCTGCATTACATCATGGAGCACTAAACATCCTGGACCTTCTGGAGAATTTCATAAACATAGTTTAATGTCACCTGAACTTGAACACTGCCAACATACTGCTGCAAACCCAACTTGATGAATTATTCAAGAAAAAAAGAAAAATACAGGGCAGTCTCAGTGTTAGTACAACAGTGTATGCCAAAAGTCAGGCCACAAGGAAAGCTCTTGATGAGGTAAATATAAGAAGTCATGTTCTAGACAAAGAATCAGACCGAGAGAAATATGCCGGGTGCAAGAAGGCTACTTGGGCCAAGCGCTCCTTTCATATTCAGAATCTAGTGAACATAAGGTCAAAATATCTAAACAATTTTCTTCAACTACAGCTTACCTGCAATCAAGAATGTAAGAGTTTATCTTATGACAAACTGATGCTTTGTTTCATGAGGCATACGTTGAGCTTACTTTTTTTTCCTTAAACAAAGTATTTTTTATAAATTTCCAAATCCACATTAGGGTAGAGGAAAAGAAGGAAGAAAGTGATTTCTTTTACAAACTTATATGGTTCACCACAAACGTACATACCTTGGCATTTGTGACCCATAAATAATATATCACAGGCAATTAAAAACAACGTACACCTGTCTTATCACATACTGATTTTCAAATTTACCGAATTAAGTCCCCAAATACATCCAGCAGATGGTGCTCTAGGACACCTACTTAAAGAGAGTAATACTGTTTGTGTTATATCCACCTATATTTTGGCAAGACAAAGAATAAGGATTTATCAGTAGCTTCAGTAAAACATATTAGGCTTTATGATAGAAAGAACATAATTCCTAAATATGTGCACAAAAATATACATATGCATAAGCACATGTGCACAGAAGCAACCAGTAAATAATTCACACCTGGACATATAATGATACTACTTTTCTTATAGACTGATGAGTAGTCTATGTATATCAGTGGTATTTATAGTCATATGGCAAGATCATTCTAAATTCATTAAAAAAAAATTTAGAATGCCTTAAAGTTAGAATTCATTTTTAATTATAGCAGGAATGTCTCATTAGGGTGATACTAGTAAAATTAACAACAGTGGGATTTACGGTAATGACTTAAGTGATTGATGAGAGTATAACAAAATGAAGTTTTAGACAGAGAAAAAGCAGGGCAGCTATGGCATACAGTACTTTAAAAAACAGCTCTGTGGTCTGTTAGTGCTAGCCTTATGGTTAATAAAACCTTCTTTCTAATTAATGGTGCTGAAATATTCTTAAAGAACAGAATCTTGTTGTTATGAAGAAAAACTTAAATAGTTGTGTGTGTGTGTGTGTGTGTGTGTGTGAGCGCGCGCGTTTTTCAGTAGACGCCATTCCCATAAAGGAGAAAGCTGACATAGATTAGCATGTCTGATTGCAAAGAGGAAAAAAAATGCCACCTTTCAATCAAATCAAAACCAGAATGTGAGGATGGAAAACTAGTTTACTGAAATACTATATACACAAATCTATGCAACACCCTCACAGTCGGCAAACATTTGTTTCTAAAGCTAATCAACTGTGGCTTTTAAAAAATTACTCAGAAACCTGAAAATATTTAACAAGTATTTACTTTCAAATGCTTAATAAGCATTTAAAGTTTATGATCTAGTAATACAATATAAAAATAGTGGATAAGAACTATTTTATAAATTTTCATCTTGCTTATAAGATCATTTCAAAGTTTAAAGTATTTAAATGTCAATTGAGTGCACGGGGAAGGGGGGGTGATTTTCTCCAAAATTTGAAAGTGGATAGTTTGTATAGTATTATTCTGAAGGAAAATTGAGTGTTTCAGGAAAAGCATCCTGGTGCACAAATTCAGCTCTAAAACACAGAGTACTAGGGCAAAGGAAGATATGGTTCCATGTAGAAAATGCCTTTCTTTAAAATGTTCTCGTTCATTTTATTTAAAAATCTACAACTAAATGGAATTGAATCTTAATTTTTCTTCTTGGTAAGAAAACTGCATTCTACAGGAGCTAACCATCACAAAAGAGTCAAAGATGAGAAACTATCTGTTATTCAGGAAAATGAGGCCTTTGGCACATAATCTAGGCATAGTTTATAAAACATGTGCATCCTTTTAAAAGCCCAAGTTATAGTATATATGGGTTTTATCCAGTTTGAATTAGCTGGATTTTGCCCAAGCAATGTGTATTTTAATACTGGATAACATGATTTTAAAAAGATAGTAATAAAGCTATAAACTTTACATATAGCACTAATACTAATTTGTAGAAAATGGTGCAGGCTTATGACCCTAGCAAGTAAAAATGGGAGCTTATTCTCATGATTTTTGAAAACAAAACAAAATACTTGAATGAGACCTAAAAAATGCAGAAAAAGCCATAGCATAGTTTTAACTTACCTATTTTCCTTTCATGAAAGGAAAAAGTCTATATTCAAAATTTTAAGTTGAGACATTATATGCATTTATAGACCAGATTGAAATTATGTATAAACAAAGCATGGCCATTTCTTAAAGGGCATGTATATTGCATCCAAGAGATACAATATAGGAATAAGCATAACCTAAAATTCCTCATGTGAACAGCTCTGACTTGAGCGGCTGCATCGTGGAGCCATCAAGGAGCCAGAGGCTTATAAAATCCGAACCAGCTTGCATGAATGTGTAAAACACAGTTACACGTGCGGTAAAAATGTCTTTGTTTTTGTTTGTCATTTCTTTTGAAAAGCTTAGACTGGCTTGTTCATTTTTCTATTCTAATGTGTGGAAATTCTCATTATATGAAAAAGTGCCTATTTGTCTTTCTCCCAGATTCATCCTTCAAAGCTAAAGCAAAATTAGATTGGGACATCAGAGATTATAAAAGAGCCAGAAAGGATGAGGTTCACTTTGAGAAAGGTAATTTAATTTAGTCAAGATACATTACAATTTTCTAAAATTTTTATGAGATGTGCTGTTATGTTATTCTTTTATTTTTTTTTCTTTTCATTACCAGCGTTACTAGGAGTTAATGTCCACCATACTGCAGACAATGAGAGGGTATAGATGAAGTGCCTTATGAAAAATATAACATTATAATATATACTCTAATGCCAACAAGATGGTGTTTGTATGGTGATTTATTTGCTCTAAGCATTCTGTGCTTCTGATAACACTTTAAGTCAGTGACTATTGTTGCTTTCATTTTACAGACAAGACAGAAGGACCACAGAAAAGCTTAGAACTTAGATTTGTTTTACTCCAAACTCCAGGATTTGGTCAATGCTACTGGATTCATTTTTTTCTAGAAGACATGCATGTAAAAACCATCTCTAGGATGATTTATAAGGTATTTATACATTTCTTCCTTCTGGAAATGTTGAATATTTCTAGTATGAAAATATACTTTAATTTCTGAAATGTAACAGCAATTACATATAGGTATAGATAATAAGCCTCTAGCTACTTCTTGGAGTACACACTGGTAATGACCATGTATAACATATAGAACACAAATTAGACCATGGAAGTAAAAATAAATTTTTTTTTTCTTGTGTTTGGATTGCTACATGTGAATGAAACACATTACTTTAAGGCAAGAGAAAGTTCTTCCTGTATATTTTCAGATAAATAAAAAATTATATATTTATTATTTATGTTAAATGTAGGTTTGTCTAAGATAATTTACTGAATCGCGGTAACTGAGTTTATAAACACAGGAAAAAAAGAAATTGAAAGGAGACACTCCTAAAAGGCCAGAAATGAAGAAGGAGCAGAATGTGAGGGTCCAATAAGAACATGAAGTACTTTTCAAACGAAAGTGAAAAACAAAATCTCTTAAGTTTACATGTTTAAACATTTTATTGTAATTATGTATAAAATGCAGATGTCTCCGTAAATATGTGAAATACACATATGAACACATTACCCTCCCATATAAACACTAAAGTTTGACCTGATAACAAAGACCATATTATCTAAAGCATCACAATCTTAAAGTTATTTTTCATATTCTATTTGTATAGGGAATTATCCCTGATTTAATTAACATAAGAAATATACATTACAGGATTTAATAAAAATCGTGTCTACCTATCACACAAAACAGAAAAGCATAAACAGCTTTGATAAAATATCTCCCATATACTTCTTTTAAAATTATACACTGGCTTTTGACTATTTTTACATATTTCACTTTCAATCAAATATTAAACATTTAATAAGCACAGCTTTAAGAAGTCAATCCAAAATGTGACAGAATTAAGCATGTTCAGACTGTCTCCTAATTTGGAGCTAAGGGACAGAAGTAAGTGCCATAGCATTCAGGTAAAGCAATCAAGGACAAAATGGTCCTTCCTTTTAACCAAATGTAGTGCAGCTTGCTTTAAATTAAGAAACTGTAAATATTTAAGAGCAGTTAAAATGCTCTACTTTATGAAGTAAAAATCTAAAGCTATTCTTGCAGGAACTCTTCAGTGTTGTCATAATCATTTTAATTAAACTCTCATTTTTCAGGTGGTCCCTTTAATTGTTTTTTCCTACTTCTTAATGTGTTTTTCTAAAGCCATTTCTTTTCTGCAGCTGTGTGCGATTGGTTTTAATGGTAGCTGCTTCCTTTTTTGCCTTCTGTGAATTACAATTTTAAATGGTTACACATTTTTTGTTTTACTGCCTTCAGCATAGTTTCATAAAGATGTTTAAGGCTGTTGGTGAACATTTTCATTTCCCATATGAAAAACCAAGAGCCAATTTGAATATTCCATATTGGCCTTTTATGACCTGTTTTATCTTTTAATATGTAAATGAAAGCATATTCTTTATAAAGACTGGTTTGTTTCCATGAAATTATAATTTTTCTTTTGCCCTCTTAAAATATGAATTCAATAAACAAGATAATATGTGATTGCACTTTTATGTTTTGTCTTGTTCGTGAATGAAACACCTCTCTTTTATTTGGTGACAGCCATTTCCAAAGAAGAACTACCATGTTCAGATCATAACCTGTAACATGAAAAATCCATAGTTGGATTTGAATTATCAATGTTCACAAACTGTTAATAACTGAAAGCCTATCTAGACCTTCCTTAAATTATAACTAAGAAATTAAAACGACTCAATAATTCAGTTTCACTTTCACCATGATGAAAAATGTAACTTCAAACATCACTGCAGAATGTTATTATACATCACTTGTAATAGTTTACTTATAAAATGAGTTGTACTCACTGCCCGGGTTATCTCCAATCCCACTGCTTTTTCCATTCCAGTACCAGAGCAGAAGGGTTGCATCACGTGACCCTGAGAGAATGTAGCAATTTCCCCCGATATAGGACTCAGAACGAGTGAGGCAAGTAACCACATCCCAATGGCCAAATACCACTTGGATCAATTTTCCTGAAATACAAAACAATTTTCTTTAAAGCTGAAATGAAAAAAAATAAGAAAATATTCCAGTGACCATTTAACTTACAAGATAATGAAGTCATATTAACTCAGATTCTGATGATTCAGGATTTATAATAAAATTTGATCTGGTTTAACCTAAAAGTTTTCTCTGAATATTAACAACAAAAAATCAACTGAGCAGTGATAGTAACAGTTTTGAAAGACATATATTAAAACTGTTTTAACAAATAGTATTTGAGGACCATGATGCCATATAGCATTATGTCCATGGCTACCATAAATAATAAATAAATCATGTCTACTGATTAAAACAGACCCAGGAGAATTCAACAATTTCAGCAATTTCTTAAGTTATTCTGTAGGATTCAAAACAAAATAAAACTTAGGTTCCTTTCTTTAAGTACTTTATAACTTAGACTTTACTAATACAAACTTGTCTCTGAATTAGTAAAGAGTTAATGTATTTTTTTTTAAGTGATCTATACAAGGACGACATAAATCACTCTGGAGAGTTTCTGTGTTTTTTTTTTTTTTGCCAAATTAGAATTACATGAACTAAATTTTGGTAAAAAGACTAATATATTATGATTGCAGTTTGAGCCAGGTCATTCCATCTCTGTTTTAATTGTCTGAATGATGAAAATTCCTTGGGGGCTCATGATGAAATTCAGATAATGGCAGTTTATCTAACATTAATGACTGGGGGGTGAAAAGGAGGAACTCTAACTAAACTTACTACAGATCTAGGGTTTCAGACACAGGATGACTTGTTCACTAACAGTGCCAGAAAAAAGAGTAAAGCCCCCACTTTTAGTGCCAGAAAAAAAAGTAAAGTCCCCACTTTTAAAACCTTTGTTTAAAAATTAGGATGGTATTTATAATTCATACATACTGTCTAAAGAATTAAATAGCTATAGTAGCCCTTCCACTCCATCCCTATGGTTTCTAGCTAAAATTTTCCTTTCAAAAACATCCTTACAGAATGTACAGTTGAATGTCAGAGAATATCTGTCTCTAATATTCAGCATAAGTTTTTTTATTTTTGAATAAATGTTTCAGTGGGGTCATATAAATATAATTCAAATATTCAAGAAGAAAGACCACTAAGCTGAAAAAAGACTAATATGTCTTAAAAAGTTTGTGTTTAATTTGTAACACATCATAACCTATTCAAAAGTTTGAGGTCTCAAGTATTGGCATCTAAGTATATTTAACTTTTCAAGATAATCATAAATATAACTAAAAAAGTACTTATGTTAACTTTTTTTAATTCTTCATTTTAATAGGTCTCTTACTTTTTTAAGGTTTTTAATGTTTATTTTGCTTTTGAGAGGTGGGGGGGGGCGGTTGGAGGGGCAGAGAGAGAAAGACACAGAATCTGAAGCAGGCTCCAGGCTCTGAGCTGTCAGCACAGAGTCCAATGCAGGGCTTGAACTCACAAACCATGAGATCATGACCCGAGCCAGAGTCGGACGCTTAACCAACTGAGCCACCCAGGCGCCCCAGTAAGTCTAATACCTGTTAAAAAGGCTGCAAATTTAAAAATAAAATGCTGAAACATAATTTATTTAACTCAGGTATAAGATCAAATACAGTGTTTTCACTCTTGCAGAGAGCCTACTACTAGTAACTTTAAATTCAGATTCATCTCAGGCTCAAATTGCACAATTAATAAAATGCATTTTTTCTCCTGTGAATAGTCTTTAGTTAAAGCTGGTGTTTTAACTGCTAAAGTTAAAAATGTGTACTTCTGAATTTCTTCAACTTTTTAAATGGATATCAAAACATTTCATTTAAAAATTAATTGTATCGACAAAGATCAAGAATTCAAGCCTTCTTAGAATAAAAAAAATGGAAATGAAAAGAGCAAATTAAATATGAAAAGATATAATCATTTCCACATCATTTCCAATTTACATGAAGAACAAAGTGGAGAAGGTTAGTGGTAAACTGGGTGGTGTCAGAGTAAAGGCAGGCCTTACAAAGGGTAAGACAAAGTTAGTCAGCTGAATGCACTCTTAGTACTAATTGGAAAACTGAAGGCAATGTCAGTGAGTTGTAACCACTGAAAACAACTGAACATACTGTGTTGGTTATGTTTTTGATAACAGGATGTACAGTTATTTCTGCCTCAGCCTACACCTAAATGTTGAGAACATGTGAACTACAGGAGTAATTTAAATAGATTATTTAGGGCAGGCCTATTTAAGATGTAATGGCCATCAATCCAGTGGGTTGTAGAAGTGAGGAGGAGTTACTACGATTAACAATCAATGGTACAAGAGGAACACAGGGCACGGGAAATCCAAGTGCTTCCAGGAGCCTTGCAAAAAAGCAGCTATTCTCCTGATAATTTACCTAATTTCCAACTCATGTGAGAACAAAGTGTAAAGATTTCGCTGGACAAGTGGGATAAATTAACTATAGTGGCAGAATCTTCCCAGATCCATTTGTCATCACTCTGTATCTATAATGTCAGTGTTAGAAAAATGTATACTCTGTCACTATGGTTCTTTAATTAAAACTTCCTTGTGTTTTAATTTTGGCCCCCAAAGTTATCACAATTATTTTTTATTCAACCAATATTTGCTGAGTGCTAAGCATTAGGCCTTCTTACATGTATATTGGTGGTAAATAGACATGATGCCTGCCCTTATAATATTTAGTGTTTAGTGGGGCAGACAGACATTAAACACAAACATATGTAATTATGAATAGTGATAAGTATTATAAAAGAAAAAAACAAGGTAGGATCAGTGAGAATAATAAGGTAGAATGAATTTAGATTGGGCATCAAGGAAGATTGAAATGAGGGAGTGATGTGACATTTACATATTTACGTCTAAAGCCTTTCATATTTTAATACCAATTAATTTTATTTTCTACAATTTATACTTTGGACTCAACTCTGGAAAACATTATTTGTTTAAGTTTACTTTTTCCTGTTCTGGCAGCCTTCCTCAGCAATAGTTGTTATTACTATGAGGTTGAGGTTCACTCCTCCTAAATAAATCACAGCATATAAATACCTGCTGCTTTTTGGTAAATTATTTTCTGATAATCTCATAAGTGTTCCTCAACCTTTATTTTTTGTTTCCTTTAATACCAGTCCACCTCTCCACACACTAATATCAAATATTACCACAAGCACTAGAATATCCTTTTTTTGACAGAACAAATTTTCTAGTTAATGTTTTATTTGACAGCTGTGCTACAAATAAAAAAAATTCAAGCTCAGGACTCTACACCACTGAATCTAAAATGTGGCCTGAAAATAATTCCCACTGCCGAGGGAAGGTTTTATTGTTGCCTCTGCTGTTCTGGTTGTGTCCCGAAAACATGATTTATGTTTAAAGAATTTCCCGTTACAACCAGTTTCTCTCCCCCACCCCACCCCACCCTGAATCTAATAACGGAAGGATTTTTTTTTTTGGCTTATGTGTGAAAATATAATTGAATTCAACACTTGTGATAGCTTTGCTATTATATATTATTGATCATATAATTTTCCCCTTGCTTTTCTGGTAAACTTAAAGGAGAAACTATTTAATATCCCTATTGTCATAAAATATATATTTACTCTAACTGAAGTTACTTTAAATAAAACTAGCATCAGAGTTTGTTTGTATAGAAGATATTAAGAAACATACTAGGACTATCATTTCAGGATTTTTTCATAACTTTTCTAGCAAATGTAAATATTTTTATTGTACAAGCTAAGTAAGTACCACTAAAATGAAGCTTAGAATAAATCTACCACTTATGAAAATGTTTTACATACACACACACTCACATATCCAAAAAAAACCCTGTAAAGTGGAAGGTTTTTGGAAAGAAGAGAAGGAATGTTATCTACTTTATCAGGTCTAATGTAACATGGCAGACACAGAGGAACTTAGTGTCATACATTATAGCATTTTCCAAAATTAACCAATATTCATGGGTACGCCTATATGAGATAACATGGTGTAATGATAAAGAATGCTACATCTGAAGTCGGAAGAGCTGGCTCCAATACCAAGTTCAATTACCATTATCTATACAAATTTCAAAAAAGTTACTTAACCTTTCTAAACCTCAGTTTTCATCATCTGAAAAATAAGGATGAAAATACCTGTCTTGTCTCTCACAGGACTGTTATGAGGCTGACACAATATCATGTATATGAAAGAATTTTATAAATTCTAAAGAACTCTGTGTGAATGTAAGAGTTATTTTAAATATTAGTATTAGATAAAAGTGATTATTACAAATTATATTACAAATATTAATAGTCAATGCTTTTGAAAAGTGATATGAAAGGCTAGCAAATTCAAAAATACTCAAATGTCAAAATCAAAGACTGACATAATATATGATTCCACTTACATAACATTCTGGAAAATGCAAAATTACAGAGATAAAGAATAGATCAGTGGTGCAAAGCTGAGGCGGGGGAAGAGGCTGATGGCAAAGGGGAGGCACAGGGAATTTTGGGGGTGACAGAACTGCTCTACATCTTTATTGTGGTGGTTATGTAATTCTATACACTGCTTAAACTTATAGAACTGTAACCCAAAAAGAATTCATTTTATGGTATGTAAATTATAAAATAATTTTTTAAATGTATAAAAAATGATACGCAATCTAAAAGAATGTTGAAGAAAATTTTGTGAGAGGATGTAACAATTTTAATCTGAAAGTTTATGCAAAAGGGGAGCACAATTTGAGGTCAATGATTCTAATAAGGTTGTCATTACCATAATAGTGAAAGAAGAGGTTAAAATTTAAATTCCATTATTAAATCAGAGAAAAGTCACTGTAATAATAAATAATTTTAGGAACACATCAATTCCATTGGATTTTTTAAGAATTCTAGAGGAGTTTTAGGCTCAATAGTAATCAACCTTATAGACCTCAATATGCAGTAAGTGCCTAATTAAAGAAAAAGACTAGAATAATGGTATTTTCTTTCTGGACCTACAGAACATAGGATACACATTTTAAGAAAACTATCATCAGTTCAATAAAAAAATAAGTAAGATCATGGCAAAAACAACTTCTAGGGTCTATTATATGAACAGTATATATTCAACTATTTTTCCTCTACTTTCTCATAGCTATATTACAATACATTCATCAAAATGCATTAGGACAAAATTTTTGAATAACCAACAATTAGTTTTTCAATATATTATACTTACTAAAGCAGAAACTTGGATTCATACATTCTATAAAGATTATAAACAAGACTGAAAAATGATTTACTATAAAACATTTAATTAACTAGAAATTAAAAAGAATTTCCTATTCTCACATGCAAGTAAGATATTTGTACATCCTTGTTTTAGTTGAAATTTCTACTTCCACGGTATTATCAAATTCTGATATATTAATATCTAATTTTAATTCTTTCAAATATTCAACTACATATTTACTATAAATTGATTTCCTCCTATAACAGTTTCTAAAATATTTTATAGAGACTTCTGAATTTCCTACATACAAAAATTTATAGATCTTCCGTAATAATGATGAGTTAAGCTTGGTTTGTCCCTTAGTGAGATACATGCAAATGAATATATACAGTTAAACTTTTATATTTTAATAAGAGCCCCTGTCACATATGAAATCAGTAGTCAGCTAATGTCCTTCATGATGGTGTAGCTTTCAACAATGTTCTATGCAGAATTAAGTGGAGGCAAGATATCTACTACTAAGAAATACAATTAATGAGAAATTCCAGTAAGGAAAAAAAAAGCCCTTTATATAATACAAAAGTGGGAAAATACACCTATAGGTATGTACACCTGCTGTACAATTATGTTACTTACATGCCAGGATACGATTTCAAATGAATCATTCATTCCGTAGGCATGAGGCTTGGAAGACAGACTTACTATAACAAACTGCCTCTTAAAAACATGCTGAAGTTAACTTAATAGTGAACTATATTATAGATTTTTACTTAAACGGGGAAAACAGTGTCTCTTCCTTATGTTACACATTTTAGAATTCTGTAATTTGGGGAAGGAAGAAGATGAGAGAACATTCTAGCCTCTCAATGCTACTTGTAGCTAACTTTAGTTCACTGATGAAAATAAGTTACCTGTGTCTGTAGAGTAGACTCGGAAACTCTTATCCCAGAAGCCACAGATGAGAATATAGCGGTTGTCCGAAGTGATGACAAAGCACTGGGAATGGACTTGAATGCTTTGGTCTAAAAGGTCAGTGATTTGCCTCCTGTGCATTCCTGTATTGCTGGCTGTGACAACAGAGGAAGAGACAAAAAATCCTACTAAACCCACACATGTACAAAAATCCTAGGGTCTGTGATACTGGTGGGTTGGGTTGAGGGAGAAGCATTCCAGGACAAGAATATTTGACCTTTAATTTAAAGTTTTAAACATAAACATAACAATATTTGAAAAAAAATAAAACAGGAAAATATATCCAGTTGTTGGAAGAATGTGGGTAGCTAAATTCAATGTCTCAAAAAGAAATTTTGCCTAGAGGGAAAAATAATAACATACTACAATTTCAAAATAGCATACAATTCTCAGAACATGCTTTCTAGCTCTTGGACAAGACCAAACTAGATTACAGTCTCCAGATTGCACCACAGTTAGGTTTGTGTTTCTGACAATCTCATTACGTCCATTGTCATGAGAATGGATTCATGTTGTGACAATCTATTACCTTTTAACTTTTTGTCACAAGAAAGCAATATTAGAATTTAAATGTCATATATTTGAAATATTGTAACATCTTGGAGTACTTTGGCTTTAACAGGTCTTTAATTTGACTAGATGTGAACTCCTTCCCCTGTTTACAGCTGTACTTGCATGTAAGGAAAGGGTAGAATGACTATTTATTAAAGATACTTGTAATTGAAAAAGTCAAAGCACAGCACACTGCCACTTTCTTACTCCTTATGTAAGCAATAAAACAAGACAGTCTGGCAGTGTGTTTTCAAAGTGCTACAGAGCACCTGATATGGGGTTTGTCACCAGGCAGAAGGTCAGACACAGAGCAACATCAAGCACATAGGAAGAGTAATAATCCTCTAGAAATATACTACCAAGCATGCCATTATCAGAAAAGGAATTTTCACTGAGATGCCTTTCTTGGCACCATGAGGCCAACCAAATAGAAAGCTTTGTTCCCAGTGACCTCAGGGTTATTTCACCACCAACCTTCCAATACAAATAATAGTTTTTATAATAATAAAGAAATGTGATTGTACCAGAAATCATAACAAGATAAATTTCTGCATCTGATCATTACATTCTTTGCATCATAGTCTTCAGTTTGGTTTTTTTTTTGGGTGGGCGGGGGAAACCCCAACCTATAAGTGCACTGATAAAAATAAAAAATAGAAAAATATTCATTGCATGTAATAACTAAGTTAATGTGGCCAATCTAAGAGAAGGCTCAGAAAGTAATGCTTGAAGAAAAAAAGTATTCAAAATACTTTCCAGTGCTGTATTAAGAACCACTGGGGATACAGAGAAATCAACTATTCCCTGCCCTCATGGCAAACATGACCTAGCAAACATATGCATAGACATAGTAGAATATTCTGCTAGTGTCTGTCTATACAACTTAACCAAGGAAGATTATTAGATAACTATTTGATAATAGGCTTCATATTACTTTTGGGGGATTAATGAACTAGAAAGTGATAGCAGCAGTAAAAAGGGCAGAATCCTATTTGGGGATCATTCTTTTGCCACCTCCTTCCCACACAAAGGGAAGCTGCTGGCAAATAAGAAAAGCTTTTATAAGTACCATAGTACATTACAGAGAGACAATAGTATCCCACTGCAGTGAAGCTGTATGGTACAACTTAGATTTTTTTATTCCAAGAAACCTAGCAATTTAAGACAAGGCACGTAATACTTTCCATACTGGTTACTACAGTACTTCATTCCACATGAAAACTGTAAAAATGTTTATTTGTTACCATTTATATGACTTTTGCTTCTAGGATATAAACTTTCACTGGTCTTTTTTTGGGGGGGGGGGCATGATTTCTGGTGGGGGGGGAGGATCTCGCTTCACAGATTTGGGTATGTGCATAAATTTTAATTGAGAGACCACAAAGTACCCATGAGTACAGGCTGATGCCCCTTCAGCATTCAGATGAACTATTTTCCAAGTAAGTGCTTACCTATAATTTAATATTGCAACATCCATCCATCCATCCAATCTATTTAATCTATCTATCTCACAACTGCCTTCCTTTATCTCATTGTCTCCCAAGATTCAGTACTGAAGGTGTTTTTATTTAATGAAGATTAGGTGTATTTGTCCAGATAAGCATTCTTCAAACTGGGGCATGCACACTCCTGGCAGGAGGGTGGTATAAGATTTCCCAAAGGATAAACAAGCACAGATGGTTTTAAGGGAATCAATTTCTAGTTCCTCAACTTTTATATGTTCTCTTCCCTGAAACAGCTTTGGCTGAGAACTCTCCTGTGAGTTTTCTTCTCTTGTGACCCTTTCTGCATGCTCTTCTTCTACTAAATAAAACAAAGGCATATTTCTTTTATATCCAGGATCTTACTATAACGCTTTATCTGAGGGTATGAAAATCTCTTGAGTTGCAAATAAAGGGACAATTCAAAATACTGACGTGAGGCTGAAAAGTGAATGCCAAAGTATCAAATCATTCTGTAGGGCCGGTGGTTTCCAATTCATCGCTTTCAATAAAATGGAAGGAGGATCTAATCATGATGTCAATTGATAGATCGTTAAAAATAAATTTCAATGATAGATTTTTAAAATGATCACTTAATGACAGACCATGAAAATAATTCTTAGTAACAGATTACAATATAAATTTTGTCACATAACTCAGAGTTCAAAGATTTCAGAGACACTGTAAAAACAAAATTCTTTCCTTTCCCATCTATTTTCTCACGTAGGTAACGTTCCTCAGAGCTTCCACCTACTAAAAACAAAAAAAAAAAAAAATAGAAAAAAAAAGAGGATAGAACCATTGACAAATCCTGTCTCATTCAACAACAAATAATGCTCACTCAAATACATGAGCAAATGGGGAATGGAGGGGCGGGGGGGAGGAGAAAGCCCTACCCATTTCATTAAAGATGTATTTCTAATAAATGTTTCTTTTTTATGTTTAATAATGTTTATTAAAAATTATAATTTTAATAAGTGTGTATAATAATATTTGTAATGATAACTCAGTGTACATTAATTTCTTACAAAACTGAGCCTTGCGGTCATAGGAAATTTTAACAATTAACTTACATACATATGTTTAATTTTCTATATATTTTTATTGCTGAAAAGTATTTGCAATAAAGTAACTTTCTGAAAAGTTAAAATTGTGTAGAAGAAGTGGAATTAAAATATAAATTTAAGATGAAAAAAGGATAATACAGTATTTTCAACTGTTAATAGCTTTTTTACGCATTTTTTAAAAACAGAAAATGTTGACTATTAATTCACTTTTATATTTAAATTCCATTGGATAGATTTAAAATTTTATATATTATATATAATACATAATATATATATATTTACTTATATACATAATGTATGTATACATAATACATAATACATAATACATAATACATAAATATATATACATATATTTGCAACTATCGAAATTTGTGCTGAAAACTTTCACATGCTACATTTAAAATATGTGGGAAGGTACATGGTTTTAAACAATTATTTTAGGGGATATATATAGGAGCAAACAGTTAGATGACCAATGATCTACAGTAGAGAAGAAAACTATGGCCTGTGTCTGGTTTTATATATAAAGTTTTATTGGAACACAGAAATGCTCATTTGTTTACATATATTGTCTTTGGTGGTTTTTGTGCTATAACAGAACTAAGCTGTATGAGACCTTATGGTCTACAAAGCCTGAAGTATTTACTATCTGGCCCTTTATCAAATAAGTTTACCCATGCCTAAAGAATAACAGTTGCTGAATTCATTTAATTAGATTTGCTTATAGGATATTCACTGTCAAGTTTTAAGGCAAAGAATTATTCTATACGTAATAAATAATGCTTGTAAAGGACTTATCAAATGGACTTTATTTTCCTGACTTTTAAAACTTTACCCAAGTGAACATTTTATTTTTTAATATATGGCAAATCATATGTACTCAAAGCAAAAGATTATTTAGGAATCAGAGTAGTATTTATCCTTCACATGGATAATTACTTCTTAACATTTCCGCTTCTATGTGGGGGAATGCCAAATGAATTAGTTTTGAGCTTAAGGTTAGTTGAGTTCATCTTGATAGTTCATTTGCAAGTGGTAGCCGCGTAGCTCTCTACTGAAACAGTAGTTTTAAAGACAAAAAAAAAGGTGACATACATATAGGCAAGACCTTGGATTTTAAAAGAATAAATCAGCGTTTTCATCTGCTTTATGTGAAAACTTAAAAACTTTAACAAATTTATGTGCCAGGGAAACTTAACAAAATTATAAGCTAAACATCCACAATGGTAGCACACCCCCAATAACTAGGCAATTAAGTATTTTATTCTAAAAGTGATTGAAATAGCATCTTTAATAAGACATGTTAATAATGTTACTCTCAGTAAAGCCACGTATGAAATTCCCACCCATAAGAATGAAAAATGCTAAACTAGAGATTTTGCCTAACTGACTCAAAAGGCACAGAAGCAATTAAATATTCTAAGTCATCTGCTGCAGATGCTCATTTCATCCCAATGGCTCTTTCTGGTCTCCTCCCTTTTCTTTTTTTCCCCCTTGAACAAATTTAACCTCCAATGGCAATTTATTGGGCTGTAGGGCCATAGGAAAATGAATACAAATATCTTAACACTGCCATTGGCTGGGCAATATATTTCAACTTTGAAACTGCTCTGCAATTGCACATTAATCCCCTCACACTGAACAGAGGGTCCAGGAAGAAAGGATTGATCTCCTTTAATGATGAAACCCTGGCACTACAGTTTTATTTTTCACAACACAGTGCTGCTAAGAACCCCACTGTTATTATGAAAATTTCCCTAGCAAAGGAGCTCCATCACATTACCGGTGCACCAATTCATCATAACGTGCCTCGCTCCTGCTCATCAACAAGTCTGAGTGATGAAAAGATCCAATATTATCCTGACAGTACTTCATGCGCATTCTCAATCACACATTATTACAGCATCCATATTAATTTTCAGTGACACGCGTCCTAGGCCTGTTCAAATTAGGCAAACCAACGAGGGGGAGTTGATGAAATACCAGCATAGCCACAGCTCATTGCATTCCAATTTGCATGCAAATGGTTTATCAGGAAAATTCCATTCCCAGCAACCAGCAAGTGAAAAACAACTGTAATCTACACTTCAGGGCCACCATACAGAGCTTAATGAATCGCAAAGAGAGAAAGAAGTGACAGACCTATGAGAGGATCGATTTCCACTGGCAGCTGGTATGGCTGGTCTTGTACTGCACCTTGATGAGCTGGAATTCACAAAAGATTAAAAAAAAAGCATTATTTTTCATATACTAACCTACATAAAAATGCATAAGTCAAATCTTATGTAGAACTGTTTCCAACCTCTAAATCTCTCATACACTTTTGTGAAATTTAAGGGAAAAAAATCCAGGTGCTTTCATGGCTAGCTTATTAAACATTTATTTTAGATTAGTGCTGTTCTGAACATGTGCCATCAGCAGTGGCTCCAGTCCTGGGCCATAAGCTATAGCAGATGCTTGACTGGCAACCTCTGATGCTGCAACAAAACAAAATTAAGTGGTAAAGCGCGCTGAAAACAAAATGTGACAACCATCTGCTGACTGTAGCAAATACTATTTTTTTGTTACTTCTTAAAAAGGCAGTTTTGAATGCTGCAGCACAAAGGATCCACAAAAACGTCAATTTATGATGGAGAAAGGGAAAGCTCTAAGTCAGGGAACATTTAATGTTTCATCCATCACTTAAAACCAATCAATTGAAAGTTTGAATAAAAATAAAGAAATCTATCCACAGATAAATGTTTTAGTTAAATGCATTTGGCTGAAATACTTTCTTAAAGACTGGATTGAGGTTTTTAAGAAAAGTTTTATTAATATTTAATATTTCCATGGTTTCAATTTAAAAATACTCTGAGAAACAAATGAATAACAAAAATCAATCCATGCTAAGAATAGTTTGTTCAATTCTCAAAATGGTTCTGAAGATTCCTGCATACTTATTTTGTAATTGAGAAGAGATTTTGTGGGCTGTTTCCCTGTGAAAGGTAAGACTTAAGGTAAAGAGGAAGTGTGCTAGGAAGCAGGAGCCACTGCTGGCTATTTATGGAGACTTAGGCAAATAGCAACTTGAAACTGAAGGGTTTGGAAGAGATGATCTTTTCAGCTTTATAATTCTGATAGTTAAATCCTGGGCCCCTGTCCAAATTATTTTCCCCAAATGACTCAGTCATTCATTGGGGTCAGTATCTCCCTTTTATAGACTCATCAGCATTTAAACTACTGTTTAGTTGGTATTAGAACTTTGCTTAACACCATCATCACTTAGGAAATCTTTCTGACTGTCCTTGAGGGGCTGAAAAGAAAAATGGGGTACATTCCAATGAGTTCATCAGATTATTTTAAAACTTATTAAAACATCATTTCCCCTGTTAGCAAATACCAACTTTTCAAGGCGGTTTCGAAGATCATTAATACTGATAAAATATCTGGGTAAGTATAATATTAGCATTAAAAATAATTATATTTGAGTATGTATAAGAAATTAAGGTAGCTGAAGAAAGGAAGCTGTATAACTCAGTCTTTTTTTACTAAAGGTATCATCTTTGCTGATTACTGGCTCTGCCAGCAAAGAGATCACAGGACACATATAGGGAATGTTCAGGGAAAATGCACCAGAGCCTCTGATTTACCCAACAGTGCCATTTACTTCCAGTGATACCAGTGCTGATCAACACTAATACCTTGATCATTTTTCTCTACTTCTCTGAGAATCTGGGATCTCAGAAACATTAAAAGACACACTATCAGTGAAAGAGGTTTAGGAGGTTAACTATCTTTGGTCGGGCCTCAAAGACAGTTGCCTGTGTGACCTTGGGCAAGTTTATATAGCCTCTGTGTTTCAGTTTCCTAATCTGTAAAATGGGTTAGACTGAACAATATGAAATTAATAACACCTCACATTTTGACTTGTAAAGACGGTGATTTCATGGGTCAACCTAAATGTGGAACCTACATCCCAAGGGATTGAGGGGATTCAGTGAGTTAATATGTGTAAAGAGATTAAAACAGTATCCAGAACCTAGAAAATGCTCTTTAAATGTTAGCAGCTATTCTTTCATTCCCCGCTCCCCACCCCCCACAGTTCCTATAAGGCCCTATGAATGAGAAAGAAAAATAAAGATGATTGTTTTCTTTTTAAATGAGGACACAGACACTGCTGAAAGAAATGATAGGAGCTAGCTGTCTAGTGAACAAACTATGGAAATCATAGATTCTCAGAAAAGAACAAGAATCTAAATTTAAAAATAACAGCATAACATGAATTTGATTTTCATTGAAGAAAAACTGTTAAGGATTTCTGACATTCTTCTGCCTGACATTTGTTTTAAATCAAGGTATATCAAGGCAAGGTAAAGGTAGAACAAGATAGAATGAAAAATCAGATTTATATAAACATACTTGGAATGAGACATAGATTTAATAAAATGGATGCTTAACATTTTTAGGTACAGGTGTAAGCTCAGAATTGGAGATCATATTGTAGAAGGATAACTACCTGTGTATTCCCATATATATTTATCTGGTTAGGAGCTGCTCTGTCATAGTGTAAAGCCAGAGGGTGGGGACAAAACCCATTAGTGACACAAGATACAGACACAAAGGAGGCTCACTGGAGAGAATTACAGGCAAAGAATTGGCAAAACATATGCTGTCCCCCAAGTTCTTATCTTACAGAATGGTGAGCTTGGGATGGGAACAGTTGGGTGTACCCTAAGTGGCACTCCAGCAGAGAGATGCTGCCCCTAAATCAGTTTACATATCTATAGAAAAAGTGGAAGTAGGGAAAAGAACACCTGACAGCCAGCTACTAAGGCAAGCAAGCTTTCCAGTCCAGGAAATGGGCCTGCTCAAAATGGGAGTGCCAGGAGCTCGTCATCAGTGCTTTTGGAGTGTACCTAACAACCTGAGTTATCAGTTGGAGACCTAGTAGCCCTTTGGTTGAGCCAGTTCCTGCCGAGTTCATTCTTTGCGAGGCTCAAGTCAGCAGCAGAGAGCAGCCAGGGCTTTCCAGCAATTGAAAAGGTTTTTCTCCTCACATATGCTGTCACTCTGTTTAGACTGAAGAAGTTCTCAGAGCTGCCACACACAGCCACTCAGGATAAGCATCCTTTGTGCTGGCCCTGACACCACACGCACTGGTGCTTTTGCCAAGCTAAGAGTAACTGCACCCAGCGTAGGTAATCCTCTAGTGTGGTCGACAGAACCCACCACCAGCATGTTTTTCCTCTAACAAATGCTTTTGAGAGAATACAAAAATCACATTTGTTAAATTATAATCTTTAGTCCCAAAATATAAGTATGTCATCTACATACACATTTATCACTATAAGACAAGTTCACTTGAAGAAAAAGGAATAAAAGGACCTAATAATGGAGACAATTATATATACCTCGATTTTTACCTTTTCTACTTTTCCTGAAATCTATTCTCTAATCAAATACTGGCATTCATTTCCTTTCTAATAGCCAGGCAATGGCCATATTTAATAAATTCTGATACCAACCGCAGATTCTTCATGATAAGTACCTTATTGAGCATAGTCAGTGCACCAAGTTTTTGTTTGAATGTCAATTCAATTCTGTTCCATTCTAAAAGCTTTTGCATTTAATTTGGCATGAGGCCCTGTTCAAGAATTTATATTTTTGCAACCAGCTCAGGTTTTATAATGAGCAGTACTTTATGCACACTTTACAGATTTAATGACAAGTTAACAGACTATTAAAATCTATCTTTTACATTTTCCCACCTAAAACAATGGCTTGGAAAAAAAGCCTATAATTGTCAGGACTTTAGAAGATTTTCCTTCTTAAAATTAGAATTTCTAACTAGTTGCCAAAAAGAACAGTGCTAAATCCAGATCCCAACATTCCTGTTCTAATGAGAGGTAATAAATCATAGAGGGGTGATCATAAAATTTGAGTCAGAAAACTTGGGTTCAAACATGGCTCTGCCACTGACTGGCCATATGTGATACTGAACAAGGCAAGCTCCCTGGGACTCAGTATCTTCATTGGTAAAACATGGGGCTGGATTAGATGTACTCTCAGGTCTCCTCAAACACTGGTTTATGTTTCTAAGGGTTATTTCAGTATCTTGCTGTTAGTTACCCCGACTATTCAACATATAATGGAAAAACAGAATGTACTTATGGGTTTGTAGTACTTTGGCTGTGTAACTTAAGTGTTCTTTTTTTCTGTCATCCATGATAAATAATATGATGTTATACACAAAAGGCACATAAACAGGCAATCAAAAGTGTTTATTGAGTAAACTAATAAGTGGAAAAAAGGAGAACACCTGATAAATAAATATAAACTGCATATGGACACAATATAGAATATCATTATATTAAGATATTAGAAATAATATTTACCTACAAGGAATAAAGACAAACCACCACATGCCAAAGAATAGGTGATGCTTTAACATTTGTATTATATACCGCAGAGGGGACTTCTTTAAGCCTTTCAAACTAGTAAATATTTTGATTCAGACTAATGCTGGGAAATTGAAAAGCTCAAATGTTGAGATATTTACGTGCATATTATAATATCTTTATACAGTGTGCAGCAGTTACTATGCATTACAATGATACTTCTTTACTTACCAGGAAGGTTGTGCCACTTGTTCACCGCAAATAGCCTGTTAGCAGTGACTGTGATCACAGCAGGAGTCGCCAGACCAGGCTGGGTGTTAGCTGCCACATGAGTGACAGGGGAGTTGGAGGGAAACTTTAGGACCATGATAACATCCTGCTGGGCTTGGTCTGTGAACATCAATGGACTCTGCAGGAGGAGATACTGTTGAGTGGGCATGACAAGACCCAAATATACAAGAAGGAAAAGACAAAGAAAGACAAGAAAGAAAGAGGGTGCAGGAAAAGAAGAGGAAAGACCATGTTAACACAGGTTGCAGCTGAGAGCATGGTGAGCAGAAAGGTTTATAGAAACAGCAGTTAGGATTGGCTTGTTTTTCATGTATGTCATTAGTTGAATGTTTTAGTGACTGAAGTAGAATACCTTAACAGAAACCTTTTAAAAATCCATAAATTTTATTAGCTCCCTTCCCTACCCCGCTCCCATGAAGAACTAAAGAAATGGTTTTATTTAGATTCTAAATAGGCAAAGTATTGGGGATTGCATTAAACCATTCCAATTGCTATAGTGTGTCAAGTACAAAAAAAAAAACCAAAAAAACAGAATGAGGATAGGTAACAGGTACAAAAGCAAGGCAAGGTAATTTCCAAAGATCGTCAAAAGTTGTGTTGAGGTAGCATGAACATTTTTGACAACTAAATAAAGAGATAATTAAAACATATATTTATAAACAACAATTATACACATATATGTATTATTACAGTAGAGAAATAACTTATGAATATAATATACAAACTTAATTATAAAGGTGTTTCAAAGCAATGCATAATTAAATGCACTTGTAAAAACAATATATTTATATAGTGTACCAAGTCATAAACACTGCCCTATTATAATGGAAATGCTACTGTTTTCTGCTATCACTAAGGATAAAGAGAAATAACTAGATGCCCCTCCTCTCCCTTGGTAAAAAAACAAAACAAAACAAAACAAAAAACAAAACAAACCTAAAGCTCAAGACTTCTGATTTCTCCTTTCCAAAGCAGCAAGTAATTGAAAATGTTAAACAAAAATCACTGTCTGTTCTAATAACTAGCAACAAAATAAATCTTGAAAACTACTAAGGATTTAGAACATTCCTACAACTCATATGTCATAATCCAAGACATATATAACAGCACTCTGATTTACTGGCTTTATTTATATGTTGTGGTGGTATGCTATCACACAGTAATTGCACTGTACGTTTTCAGCAACCCTCTTCTACCATGTCTATTTTCTAATAGCTGATTAGTATCATTCACAATTGAAACACTTTGATGAAGTGCTTCTGGCTGCTTTCCTACTGCCATATTTCAAAACACCAGGTATATGTAAATGTGTAGGCACATATATTTAACACATATTTATTCAGAACTGCTAATAAAAAATTAAATACATTTGCATTTTTATTATCAGTCCTTTTAAAAAAGTTATTAAGAGTACTTAGAAAAACATATTGCACTAAGAATTCCTATTTGCACTCTTTGCATAAAGGTGTAAATAAAGGCAACTAATAAGCTACCCAGACACCCTTCTGAGCAAGTGGCTAAAAGCCAATCAATATTATGAGTTAATCCTCCCTGGATGCTCATTCAATTAAAGGTGTCAGTAATGCCTCATCTGATGTGGCCTCAATTAAATCCAACTATCTGATGGTGTGAAAACACAGGGGGATACAGCAACAGCAGCAAAACCAGACAAATAGGCAGCCTTCGTGTGCCTGCTAATTACTACACCTGGTGTATATTATGGCTCATGCACTTAACGCAGCACGAGGTGGCTTTAATTTCTGCTTTATTCCTGTGTGTGTGTATGTGTGTGTGTGATGGGGTGCACTGACAGTTGATGGTGGGGGGATTCATCTGAATGGCAGTAAAAACAATAAACATTTGGGCCTCTAATTTTTAAAATCTCTATATCAATTAGTATTTTTTGTCATACAAAGAACCTTTTATATAGTTTTTAAGGAACTCTGTGAAATTGGGTAAAAATGAGAAACAATGAGCAACAACAAATACAATACCCTACAAGCTAGTTTTAAAGAAGTCTGGGAAAAGGAAATGAACATCATTTTGGAGTACCAAGCCTTATTTTTCAGTTATGTAGTTTTTTTAAAAAAATAATATTTACTAAAGTTAATTTATAAACTCTGAGAAAGTCAGGGTATAACATACATCATAAAGTCTCACTGAAAGGAAGTTGACAGTTATTTTTGAGCTTAACAGTTCATATTGTAAATACAATTAAACTGAAATTGAATAATTCCAATGTTTATGCCCTAAAAAAAAAAACAGAAAAATCTCTAATGTGTTAGGAGAGGGTCTTGTTTACACAGTGACTCTAGTGGGCCAACTTTTAGCCACATGACAAGGACAAGCTACTTTCCACAGAAAGCCGCAGACATCATATCCCGAACTGTGCACTACATTCTTACAACAAGCTGTCCCTCCAGTCTGTTCTACATACTCCATATTGACTAGTGCTCCCAGTGCAGACAAGGAGGAGGAAACTCTTGGGAGTTCCATCATATCCTTGGTTGGTTAAGTATGGAATAAGGAGGACTAGGAATAAGAGAAAGCACATTCCAGCATACTGGGCTAGTCTGCAGTGATGGCAACAGCTATAGATGAGGACAGTTGGTAAAACAGGGATCAGAGAAACAATCCTTCATCTAATCAATCCCGGGAGCCTCCGGGAGTCAAGTCTGAGGCAGAAGTAGGAAAATGCTCGCCAAATTTCATTCAGATTTCCCAGATTAAGTATGCACTTGTTGACGACTCTGGTTTCTTTCCAACACACCTTTGTTTCCCACCCACATATGTGTAAGATGAAAAGCACAATTTGTACAAGTCTGGAAAGGAGTTCAGGGATTCAATTCAGAGGATACAGATAATGGGAAAGACTGTACCCAATCCTATATGAGCATGTGCCTTCCTACCCTAGAAAGCTGGTCTGCCGCAATGAATCCTTTTGCCATGTGAGAGAGGCTTGGAAGTAGGAGCTCCTTCCTTGCCCCGGTGACCAAATCTGTGCAGAGACCCAGGTAGAAAGTCACTGGAGCAGTGGAGGTGTTTCCATTAGCCAGCATCATGATATCCTGAGTCTCACTGACAAGCTATTACTAAAACTAATTCTAAACCACAAACATAAATCATTATTACTATTTTTATGGCATTATTTTCCACTGTTCTTGCTAAATGTTTGCTCTTTGTATAATCTTCTGCTTACTGGTTACCCCTTAAGTTACCTTGAATCTGATTTCACCTATTTAAAAACACTTAGGGGAAAACATGATGCAAATAATTTCTTTTTAATTTTTTTAAAGTTTATTTATTTTGAAAGAGAGATCAAGTGGGGTAGGGGCAGAGAGGAAGAGGAGAGAGAATCCCAAGCAAACTCTATACTACAGGCACAGGGCCTGATACAGGGCTCAAACTCATGAACTGCGAGATCATGACCTGAGCTGAAACCAAAAGTCGGATGCCTAACCGACTGAGCCACCCAGGCACCCCATGATGCAAGTAATTTTTAAAATGCTTATAGTTTATTGTGATGGCCAATTCACACCTAGAGAAAGAAGGGGAGAAAGGTTTGGAAGGAGAAAGATGACATAGAGGGCGAAAAGGAAAAATACACAAGGAAGATGGTGAGATGGAAAGAGAAAGAAAAAAAAACAAACAGCCAGAAGTGAAAGGGCCACATCTCTATCTCTTGCTCTCTTTGCTGCAACTGTCTCCTTCCGAGTATTGGTCAAAATTCTACCATCTCCAGCTCCTGATTCTGGGCTGGACCAATAAAGTGTGGTGTAAATGATGTGTGAGAGCAAGCTTCAAGAAGTCTTGCAGAAGTGTTCTCTTGGAACACTGTTCCTACTGTGGAAGTGGCTTGGGCTAACTTCCTTGATGATGAAAGACCACATGGAAACAGAAGTCTGGCCACCTCAGCCCACCCCGCAGCAGTGCATGAGGGAGCCAAGGTGAGAAAAGCAGAAGTGCCTGCCTAACCCTCAGAATCACGAGAAATATAAATCACTGCATTAAGCTTTGGGTGGTATGTATATCAAACCATCTTTTCTTCTCTCTGCGATCCATTATCCTTAGTAACAATATCCTATGTACTAGGATTAGTTATAAAATTCCCAAACTGAAAAACATATTGGGATGTAAAGAACAAACACATTAGCAAAACTAATCTAGAAACTCATAGGATCAAATCAGAAAACTCATCAATCCGATGTCCGGAGCCATTATCCTGCAGTGAGGATATGTGACAATGGTAAGTCTTTTAATTCTTCAATGCAAAACATGAGCTGATGAGATAGGAGAGCACTGGAGCAATGTTTACGTTCCCAAAGACTCCAGAACAGCATGTACTAATATTTGCTGGTTGTTAGTAGGTCGACATCACATAAAAAGAACAGGCTCAGATGTGGTAGGGAATCTCAAGTACAACAAAACACTGTTATGAATGTCAAGCATGGTCTCAGAGGCAAGAAATGAAAAGAGTGTAAGCAGCACTTACCACTTGCATAGCAGAACCTCTGGGAGGATGGGGCTCTATGAGTAGTTGAGAAGGTGTCTGTCCAAAACTTCGGATTTGAGCTTCAACAGCCTGAAAACGGCAGAGGCAAGTTTGAGGGTTAAGAGGTACTAATTATAGGCAGTAGAACCACAACTGTCACCTGAAAATGTCATTCCATACTTCTGGCTTGTTTCACATTGAAAATCAACTTTGTGTTTTCACAGTGGGTCTAAGCACCTGGCAAGGGCACTGAGGGTGAGGTCATCCTTTAGTACTGTGTAAGCTGTTCTATAAAACCCATGAAACCTTCTCATCTTGCTCAGTGATATGAAACAGAAACCAGCTATTACAATCAGAAATTGTCCTTTTTGGCTTCATCTCTGTTTTCTTGCATTTTTTTCTCCTGCTTGCATCATCCCTGATGACTAAAGCTAATCTTTTACAGGTATAGAGAAAACCTATTGCTGCTTTGATTCTAGGCCCCATTTCATCGTGGGAAGTAGAAAGGAGGAAAAAAGAAACATAGCACCTGTGAAAATGGCTTGATGCTATTATTTTTGCCATAGAAAGAGCATTATTGTTGACAGTCTCTTTGAACTTAGGTGGCTAAACAACAAAGTAAAAGCCATATGTTGCATCCAAGCATGAGACAGTTAAAACAGGGACTAACTAAACATAAGAAACATGTGCATGCTCTTTCTGAAAGATGTGTACATGCACCCTTTGCAAGGCAATCCCTTACCATGGATCTTCCTGTACACCTAGCACAGATGCTCACTTCCCAATCACCAACAACTCCTTCATCATGGGAAACTACTAAATGCCAGATGCTATCACTATCTCTAATTACTTTATTTGTTTACTTGTTTATGCCAGTCTCTTCCACTAAAATACAAGATCTATGAGAGCAAGGACCTGATCTATCTATCTACTTTACTGTTAGATCCCTAAATTGGGTGAATGATATATAGTACGTGTGAGGAGACAGAAGGAAGCAAATATACACAAAGACTGTCTCAACACCATGACAGTATTCTGAAGTTCCAGGTTAAATGAATGAGGAAAACTTCTCAAATTCATAAGAGAATATATGTTCATCATGTTATTTTTTTAATCCTTAAGAAAATAGATCCTTAATTTTTATATGCTCTGTAGGACTACAGGCAATTAATATTTCATAAACAAGGAACTATAATCATTATCCAGGATTAATTTCCTTTTTTTATTCGTTGAGGATACCACTCGTAGTCCTTTACAGTGAATCTTGTAGGAAACAATGACAGCAATTCATTCATTTATAATCGTCAACTATGCACATAGCAGTATTAGGTCTCAATGTTTCAGTCCTTGAATGCATTCCCAATATAGGAAGCAGGGCAAATACACTCAGAAGGTTATACAGTTGTTTCAATGAGTTCAAGGAGTGCTCTATCATTTGCTTAGGCAGAAGAGATTGGAAAACACCTCTGTGAAAGCTGAGTGGTATGGTGGAAGATGGGTTTTGAAGTTAAACAGACCATGTTCAAATCCTGAATGCATACCACTTATAAGCTCTGTGATCCAGGTAAGTTATTTAATAACCTCTCTAAGTTTCAATTTTCTCTCATGTAAAATGTACACAATAATAGTATCTACAACATGCTATATTAAGAATTAAATGATATTTACATAAAAACCATAGCAAAATGCTTGGTATAGATTAGACCCACAATATGCAGTCAACAAGTATTCATTAAGGGCTGATAATACCAACAAATATTTATTTAGTACTTACTATTTACCAGGAATTTTTCTAAGTGGTTTACTATCTTTTATCAGCTAATCTTTAAACTATATGATGTGAGTCCTTTACTATACCCATCTTATCTATAAAGATAAAGAAAATAATGCACAAAGAACTTAAATATCTTGTCCAAGGTCATACAAATGGCAGACTCAAAATTTGCACCTAAGCAGCATGATTCTAAAGCTAATACTCTGGGCCATTAAGCTATCCTTTCTTCTTATCTTTTAGGTACTATACCAAGGTCTAGGGTACAAAAAGACTGAGCACCAAAAAGCAGGAGCCTACAACCTAATGAATGAATTAATAAGTTATCTCTATCATCATCATCATCATCATCATCATCATCATCACCATCATCATCACCATCTTCATCACAAAGTATGTTCAGACACAGTTAGTAAAGTAGCACAGCTAGGCAAGTTTGGTTTTAATAGCAGGAGATAAGACTGTTGTTAGACTTTAGAAATAAGAAAAGGAGCCAATAGGGAGCAAGGAACAGAGACTAGGATCATTTCAGAACTTCTAAAATGTTTTTGATCAGTGAAATCAATTTATGATCAACATCAGGACAATCTTGAAGAAGAAAAAGTATCACACCATGGGAGAGCTTGAAGCCCAGAGGTAGTCACAAAGAAACAGGCGGGATTGCTATTTTATGACACACTGATTTATGGACAAATAGGAATGTGAGTTTTAAATTTCTTTTAAGAAGAGTTGGCAAAACCAGTGCCATTGCCTTTGACTGCTACTTTTGGTGGTCCCTGCCCAAAGGCCCTCATGTCTTTTTTCCTATTTAAATAAAGTAGAGGGAGGAAGAGATAACTTCCATACTTGGCCTGTGGCATCAGATGGCTAAGAGTGTTAATCTGGACTTTGTCATTTATCTGCTGTGTGATTTAGCTTAATCTCTGTCCGTCATCTACAAAGTAGAGAATAATACCCAGTTCACAGAATCATTTATAAAATTAAATAATACTTACAAAGTATTTAGTACAGTATTTTAGCACATACAAAGCACTAAATAAAATGCTGCATTATCAGGTTTGGGGCTCAGTATGATCCCCATCTAACACAGCTAAAATAGCGAAGGAAAGGAAGAAATGTTTCAGGAATGAATAATGATAATGATGAACATATTATTTTAGGAAACTGGAGTATGGCTCAAGATTTCAAAATATACTTCAGTGCTAAGCACCCAGAGACAAAAATATCTCTTTGAAGGTTCAGACACCAGTCCAAATCAAAAGGGATTATATATCTCAGTCTTTATGGAAGTCATTGTGTTTGAAAAAAAGAGATAAGTATGTGAGCCAGGGACTAAGGAAAAATCAACAGGTCATAGAGTACGGGGATTTTGACCAATGAAGAAAAAAGCCAGACTAGTTCTTTTCTTTTGAACTTGCATATTTTCGAGAGTAGTAAAGAAATGAATGGAAATACAAGTTTCTGTTAGGAAAGCTAGTTTGCCATGAGAAAATATATTTTATGTGACATGTGGAATCTAAAGAGATAGTGATAGCAATCTACTCATGTTGAGATATCCAATGAGCAAAAGAAAACCCAAGACTGGCTCTAAAATGAAAGATGAGTATTGATTTAATTATAATTCATAAAAGAGAAATGTCAGTCAGTGGTTTTACATCTTTCTCTCTCCCTGTATATATGTATTTTTAAGCAGCAGAAATGGCTTCCTTTTTCCAAATGCAATATAACATGAAAGCCCAGTATGTTAAAAATATAGGTATAGGGCTATCTACTTTAAAAGTGGATAAAGCCATCCTTAATAAGCTTCCTTTGCAGCTCCTGAGGCAATTCTGAGAAATCTTAGTGCTCTGCACACAGTATGAAACTCACTGGTTAAACTCCAGGAAGAAAATACATGAGACACAAAAGGACCTAGAGCTGGCCCTTGGGAAATAGTCATATTTAGGGCATCATACAAAAAACTAATGAAGAAAACAGAAGAGGAAGAGTTAGGAGTAGGGGAGCAGGATCGGGTGATACAGAAGCCGTAAGGTGAGAGTTCCAAACAGAATGATCAGTAACATTAACTACTACAGAGAAACTAAGAATAATGACATTATTGCATATTAATATTAATTATAGATACAAGCTTAATGTAACTGATCTTGATAATACATGTCTTGCTTTGTATTTTACATTGTTTTGAAATAAAAAGGATATGATGGTAAGACAACTTTCAAAAATATCAATGTTCTTTTTTAACATTTTTTTTAAGTCTTAAAATTTTAGTAGAATTTGTGCATTCCTCTTTCAGGAAAAGGTTTTTTCAGGTCATGTATATAGTGGTCTGATTATTCTCTCAATGACAGAATAAAAACTGTGTTATCCCACACAAGTTAAATAATTATTTTCTTTCCAAGTCCTCCCAACATCTAAAAAGACTGCAGAATTCTTAGACACAAATATTTTAACTCTGGACTAACCTTTGAGTTCTTGGTGATAAATATACGATAGAAGGGCTTTTTCAAGTGTGAAAATTATGGAGTAAGATTGTAAGGTAATGATTATAACCTCAAAGTCCTTTTATTTCATTTTAAGTAGGCTCCATGCCCAACTTGGGGCTTGAACTCGGACCCTGAGATCAAGAGTAGCACACTTTATCGACTGAGCCAGCTAGCTGTCCCTGTAATCTCAAATTCTTGTAGTCACACTTTATATCATCAACTGACAGTTCTAGATTCTTTTCATTGTTTCTACAACTCACCTACCATTTGTCATTCACCCTGGTCTCTGTAGCAGTCTAAACTGTCGATCACACCCTAGTTTCTTGACATTGTCTCTTCTGTGGCTTTCACGGCTTTGCCCCAGGCTGGTTCTTTAACCTTCTTTATTCTCTGTCTTCTACTGATTTCTGTTCTTTCTCATCAATAAATGAACTCATCCCTGCAAGTTCTCTGCTAGCACTCTGATATTATCAATCTACACTTTCTGCCCTGGAAATTTTTTCTGTCACAACTACAAATCTTTCTTCTATGAGCAAGATTTTCATATCTAAAACCAGAGGATTATTGATTTCTATGAAGTGCCCATTTACACTGCTGCCTAATGGCCATCTATGTATACTGTGCATATGGTATGCATCAGCACACCTAAAATTAACGTGCCTAAAATCTGGAAAAACTAATTTTATTCTAGCATTCTTTAGTCTAGGGTTAACCTTCTTTTTTGATTTTTCTTTTATGCTCAGATTCTTACTTTAAAAATTTTATCTCCTCCTTTCATAGATAATCAGTCACCAGACCCAATCACTTGCTTTATAAAGTCTCTCATATCCATCACTCATTTCTGAATCCAAGCCCCTTATAATTTCAGGTATTGAGGATTACAATAATCTCTTTAGTTTCTTCCTTCAACATATCCTGCAGAATTAAGTTTCCCCAAACCCTCCTTTATGCAATATTCTCTTGATCAAATGTCTTTGATTAATCCCCGGTCATTAAAAGATAAAGGCCTAATGGCAAGCAATAAAGGTCTTCTCACATCTCTCAACTTTTATTACCTCATCCAATTCCCTCATACAGTGTTCTTTTTCAGAAACGCTGCTCTTCTTACACACATATAACCAGCTCTTTCTGCCTTATGTTTTCTCGCATGGGACTGCCCGCTTCTAGAATGGTCACCCTCATCTACAATTTTCTGAGTCCCACCCCTCTCTAGAAAACCTTGCTTGAGTTCCACCTATTTGGTGTACTTATTCCCAAATCTTATAGCCTGTTAATTTTGCTGATTACACACTTGATTCAAGCTTCCTTGTCATATTTTGTGACTTCTCATACATTACTAGTCTGTCTCTTCAATTATACCATAAAAGATGAGAATGTCGTATATTTTAGTGGTGTGAAACTGGTAGAACACCACCTTGCACACAGTATTCACACAACAAAAAAGTATACCAAGTGCCTATTATACATAACTGGCTCACCCAGACCCTTATGCCTCACCTAGGTTTGAACTAAGGACAAAACCAAGCTTGAGACATGAGTACAGTTCTTGACAAGGCCAAATGTGGGCAAGGGGGAGAACAGGGAATGTAAGGGAAGTCTGCTAACTGGTATTAGTAAGAGACCAAGGATTCTTACAGGGAATGTCTGAAAGATGCCAATGAAGGCAGTAATTCTCATTTCTTCACCCTAACACAGCTGAGGGATGTGACAACACTTCAGTGTTTCACTATACAGGATTCTTAAGGGCTATGTGAGAAATTCTGGGGGATTATGTGTGATTTGAAAAAGCCCCTCAAGGAGATCCTGGGAAGATGGCAGGGTAGGAGGACGCTGGGCTTACCGCGTGTCCTGCTGATCACTTAGATTCCACATACACCTGCCTAACTAACCCAGAAAACCACCAGAGGACTAGCAGAACGGAGTCTCCGGAGCCAAGCTCAGAAGAGAGGCCCATGGAAGAGGGTAGGTAGGGCGGCGAGGCAGTGTGCGCTCCACAGACTGGTGGGAGGGAGCCGGGGTGGAGGGGCGGCCCGCCAGCCAAGCAGAGCCCCCGAGTCTGGCTCACAAAAGTGGAGGGGCCGGTGGAGTGTGTCCCGACAGCAAGCGGGACTTAACATCTGGAAGGTTATAAGTTAACAGCTCTGCTCGGAAAACAGGAGGGCTGGAGGACAACGGGAGGGAGAGTTGTTGAGGCCCAGATGACAGAGCTCAGCTTGGCGGGGAACAGAGGCACTCGCCAGCGCCATCTCCCTCGCCCATCCCCCAGCCAAAATCCCAAAGGGAACCAGTTCCTGCCAGGGAACTTGCCTGCACCGAGCAAACACCCAAAGCTGTGATTCTGCGGATCCATCCCTCCAGCGGGTCTGATTCCCTCCCGGTGCCCCTCCCGAAGCATCTCTGAAGGAAAAGCGAGCTAAGCCTGCCCCTCCCGCCCCTGTGCACCCTGCCGATCCACCCCAGCTAATACGCCAGATCCCCAGCACCATAAGCCTGGCAGTGTGCAAGTAGCCCAGATGGGCCACGCCACCCCACAGTGAATCCCGCCCCTAGGAGAGGGGAAGAGAAGGCACACACCAGTCTGACTGTGGCCCCAGCAGTGGGCTGGGGGCAGACATCAGGACTGACTGTGGCCCCGCCCACCAACTCCAGTTATACACCACAGCACAGGGGAAGTGCCCTGCAGGTCCTCACCACTCCAGGGACTATCCAAAATGACCAAATGGAAGAATTCCCCTCAGAAAAAAGTCCAGGAAATAACAACAGCTAACGAACTGATCAAAAATTATTTAAACAATATAACAGAAAGTGAATTTAGAATAATAGTCATAAAATTAATCACTGGGCTTGAAAACAGTATAAAGGACAGCAGAGAATCTCTTGCTACAGAGATCAAGGGACTAAGGAACAGCCAGGAGGAGCTAAAAAATGCTATCAACGAGCTGCAAAATAAAATGGAGACAACTACGGCTCGGATTGAAGAGGCAGAGGAGAGAATAGGTGAACTAGAAGATAAAATTATGGAAAAAGAAGAAGCTGAGAAAAAGAGAGATAAAAAAATCCAGGAGTATGAGGGGAAAATTAGAGAACTAAGTGATGCACTAAAGAGAAATAATCTACGCATAACTGGTATTCTAGAGGAGGAAGAGAGAGGGAAAGGTGCTGAAGGTGTACTTGAAGAAATCATAGCTGAGAACTTCCCGGATCTGGGGAAGGAAAAAGGCATTGAAATTCAAGAGGCACAGAGAACTCCCTTCAGATGTAACTTGAATCGATCTTCTGCATGATATATCATAGTGAAACTGGCAAAATACAAGGATAAAGAGAAAATTCTGAAAGCAGCTAGAGATAAACGTGCTCTAACATATAAAGGGAGACCTATAAGACTCATGACCGATCTCTCTACTGAAACTTGGCAGGCCAGAAAGCAAGAGATCTTGGCAGGAGATCTTCAATGTGATGAACAGAAAAAATATGCAGCCGAGAATCCTTTATCCAGCAAGTCTGTCATTTAGAATAGAAGGAGACATAAAGGTCTTCCCAAACAAACAAAAACTGAAGGAATTCGTCATCACTAAACCAGCCCTACAAGAGACTCTAAGGGGGATCCTGTGAGACAAAGTGCCAGAGACATTGCTACAAGCATGAAACCTACAGACATCACAATAACTCTAAACCCATACCTTTCTATAATAACACTGAATGTAAATGGACTAAATGCGCCGACCAAAAGTCATAGGGTATCAGAATGGATAAAAAAAACAAGACCCATCTATTTGCTGCCTACAAGAGACTCATTTTAGACCTGAGGACACCTTCAGATTGAGAGTGAGGGGATGGAGAATTATTTCTCATGCCACTGGAAGTCAAAAGAAAGCTGGAGTAGCCATACTTATATCAGACAAACTAGACTTTAAATTAAAGTCTGTAACAAGTGATGAAGAAGGGCATTATATAATAATTACAGGGTCTATCCATCAGGAAGAGCTAACAATTATAAATGTCTATGCGCCAAATACAGGAGCCCCCAAATATTTAAAACAATTACTCACAAACATACGCACCCTTATTGATAAGAATGTGGTAATTGCAGGGGACTTTAACACTCCACTTACAGAAATGGATAGATTATCTAGACACATGGTCAGTAAAGAAACAAGGGCCCTGAATGATACATTGGATCAGATGGACTTGACAGATATATTTAGAACTCTGCATCCCAAAGCAACACAATGTACTTTCTTCTCGAGTACACATGGAACATTCTCCAAGATAGATCACATACTGGGTCACAAAACAGCCCTTCATAAGTATACAAGAATTAAATTCATACCATGCATACTTTCAGACCACAATGCTATGAAGCTTGAAATCAACCACAGGAAAAAGTCTGGAAAACCTCCAAAAGCATGGAGGTTAAAGAACACCCTACTAACGAATGAGTGGGTCAACCAGGCAATTAGAGAAGAAATTAAAAAATATATGGAAACAAATGAAAATGAAAATACAACAATCCAAACACTTTGGGATGCAGCGAAGGCAGTCCTAAGAGGAAAATACATTGCAATCCAGGCCTATCTCAAGAAACAAGAAAAATCCCAAATACAAAATCTAACAGCACACCTAAAGGAAATAGAAGCAGAACAGCAAAGACAGCCTAAATCCAGCAGAAGAAGAGAAATAATAAAGATCAGAGCAGAAACAAACAATATAGAAACTAGAAAAACTGTAGAGCAGATCAATGAAACCAAGAGTTGGTTTTTTGAAAAAATAAACAAAATTGATAAACCTCTAGCCAGGCTTCTCAAAAAGAAAAGGGAGATGACCCAAATAGATAAAATCATGAATGAAAATGGAATTATTACAACCAATCCCTCAGAAATACAAGCATTTATCAGGGAATACTATAAAAAATTATATGCCAACAAACTGGACAACCTGGAAGAAATGGACAAATTCCTAAACACCCACACACTTCCAAAACTCAATCAGGAGGAAATAGAAAGCTTGAACAGACCCATAACCAGCGAAGAAATGGAATCAGTCATCAAAAATCTCCCAACAAATAAGAGTCCAGGACCAGATGGCTTCCCAGGGGAGTTCTACCAGACGTTTAAAGCAGAGATAATACCTATCCTTCTCAAGCTATTCCAAAAAATAGAAAGGAAAGGAAAACTTCCAGACCCATTCTATGAAGCCAGTATTACTTTGATTCCTAAACCAGACAGAAACCCAGTAAAAAAAGAGAACTACAGGCCAATATCCCTGATGAATATGGATGCAAAAATTCTCAATAAGATACTAGCAAATCGAATTCAACAGCATATAAATAGAATTATTCACCATGATCAAGTGGGATTCATTCCTGGGATGCAGGGCTGGTTCAACATTTGCAAATCAATCAATGTGATCCATCACATTTATAAACAATATATATATAAGAATCATATGATCCTGTCAATCGATGCAGAAAAGGCTTTTGACAAAATTCAGCAACCTCTCTTAATAAAAACCCTTGAGAAAGTCGGGATAGAAGGAACATACTTAAAGATCATAAAAGCCATTTATGAAAAGCCCACAGCTAACATCATCCTCAATGGGGAAAAACTGAGAGCTTTTTCCCTGAGATCAGGAACACGACAGGGATGTCCACTCTCACTGCTGTTGTTTAACATAGTGTTGGAAGTTCTAGCATCAGCAATCAGGCAACAAAAGGAAATCAAAGCCATCAAAATTGGCAAAGATGAAGTTAAGCTTTCGCTTTTTGCAGATGACATGATATTATACATGGAAAATCTGATAGACTCTACCAGAAGTCTGCTAGAACTGATACATGAGTTTAGCAAAGTTGCAGGATACAAAATCAATGTATAGAAATCAGTTGCATCCTTATACACTAACAATGAAGCAACAGAAAGACAAATAAAGAAACTGATCCCATTCACAATTGCACCAAGAAGCATAAAATACCTAGGAATAAATCTAACCAAAAATGTAAAAGATCTGTATGCTGAAAACTATAGAAAGCTTATGAAGGAAATTGAAGAAGATATAAAGAAATGGAAAGACATTCCGTGCTCATGGATTGGAAGAATAAATATTGTCAAAATGTCAATACTACCCAAAGCTATCTACACATTCAATGCAATCCCAATCAAAATTGCACCAGCATTCTTCTCGAAACTAGAACAAGCAATCCGAAAATTCGTATGGAACCACAAAAGGCCCCAAATAGCCAAAGTAGTTTTGAAGAAGAAGACCAAAGCAGGAGGCATCACAATCCCAGACTTTAGCCTCTACTACAAAGCTGTCATCATCAAGACAGCATGGTATTGGCACAAAAACAGACACAGAGACCAATGGAATAGAATAGAAACCCCAGAACTAGACCCACAAACGTATGGCCAACTAATCTTTGACAAAGCAGGAAAGAATATCCAATGGAAAAAAGACAGTCTCTTTAACAAATGGTGCTGGGAGAACTGGACAGCAACATGCAGAAGATTGAAACTAGACCACTTTCTGACACCATCCACAAAAATAAACTCAAAATGGATAAAGGACCTGAATGTGAGACAGGAAACCATCAAAACCCCAGAGGAGAAAGCAAGAAAAGACCTCTCTGACCTCAGCTGCAGCAATTTCTTACTTGACACATCCTCAAAGGCAAGGGAATTAAAAGCAAAAATGAACTACTGGGACCTTATGAAGATAAAAAGCTTCTGCACAGCAAAGGAAACAACCAACAAAACTAAAGGCAACCAACGGAATGGGAAAAGATATTTGCAAATGACATATCAGACAAAGGGCTAGTATCCAAAATCTATAAAGAGCTCACCAAACTCCACACCCGAAAAACAAATAACCCAGTGAAGAAATGGGCAGAAAACATGAATAGACACTTCTCTAAAGAAGACATCCGGATGGCCAACAGGCACATGAAAAGATGCTCAATGTCGCTCCTCATCAGGGAAATACAAATCAAAACCACACTCAGATATCACCTCACGCCAGTCAGAGTGGCCAAAATGAACAAATCAGGAGACTATAAATGCTGGAGAGGATGTGGAGAAACGGAAACCCTCTTGCACTGTAGGTGGGAATGCAAACTAGTACAGCCACTCTGGAAAACAGTGTGGAGGTTCCTCAAAAAATTAAAAATTGACCTACCCTATGACCCAGCAATAGCACTGCTAGGAATTTACCCAAGGGATACAGGAGTACTGATGCATAGGGACACTTGTACCCCAATGTTTATAGCAGCACTCTCAACAATAGCCAAATTATGGAAAGAGCCTAAATGTCCATCGACTGATGAATGGATAAAAAAATTGTGGTTTATATACACAATGGAGTACTACGTGGCAATGAGAAAGAATGAAATATGGCCCTTTGTAGCAACGTGGATGGAACTGGAGAGTGTGAGGCTAAGTGAAGTAAGCCATACAGAGAAAGACAGATACCATATGGTTTCACTCTTATGTGGATCCTGAGAAACTTAACAGAAACCCATGGGGGAGGGGAAGGAAAAAAAAAAGAGGTTAGAGTGGAAGAGGGCTAAAGCGTAAGAGACTCTTAAAAACTGAGAACTGAGGGTTGATGGGGGGTGAGAGGGAGGGGAGGGTGGGTGATGAGTATTGAGGAGGGCACCTTTTGGGATGAGCACTAGGTGTTGTATGGAAACCAATTTGACAATAAACTTCATATATTGAAAACAAAAGTAATTAAAAAAAAAAAAAAGAAAAAGCCCCTGAAAGTAATTTTATTTATCACTTTTTCTTCACTTTTCCCTTCAGCCTTTTGTATAAAGCAACAGAAAATATAGAGGCACAACTGAGGTTTGAAATCACAGGAAACATACAGGTAGAAGATTCAGGAAAGTAGGTTGGTAATATGGTAGCTTAATAACTCTACCACATGCCTAAACTGTTTTGAATGAACTTTGCTTCATCTAGATAGTTTTGGTTCCAGGTGATAAAAATTTGTTTATTATGTTAAATTTCTATTATGGAATAGGATAATGAATCCCCATGTACCCCTTAGTCAATTTCAATAATTATTAACACATTTGGCCTTAGGCTATCTCATAGAGGGTTCAGCTTAGGCAATGTGCTAGAAAGATTCACTGAAAAACAAGAGTGTTCCTGCTTTTAAGCAGTTTTTTTTTTCACCTCTACTGTAAAACTACATTGAAGAAAAAATATCCTACAATGACCAAAAAATTGTGAATATTAGCCAGCAGGTTTCATCTTTCTTAAGAGTCAAACACTCCTGGGCTTGCAAGAGATGTTCAATCCTCAAGTTGCAAATTTGATTATGTGATTTCTCTAGGTAAAATCCTTCCATCCAAATTCCTTTCCACGGGGTTGCACCACTCATGGGGTTAAGTATGCAGACACTGAAATCAGACTGCTTAATTCAAAATCTTAGCTTTATCACATATTAGCTGAGTGACTTTGGGCAAGTAACTTAACCTTCTGTGACTGTGTTTCCTCATCTAAAAATGGTGATAATAGAGTGGATATTTTATTGTTTTTTATGAAGATTAAATGAGATGATATAAAACACTTAGAACAATTCTTGACACAAAGCAAACTATAAATAAGTGTTTGATGTATATATATTATATATATACAATATATACATTATATGTGTATAAAATAAGTGTTGATGTATATACATGTATAAAATATATATGACTTAATTAACACAGTGCTGGTTGAGGTTAAGTAAGCATTCATAACTGTTACCAACCAGTCATAATTAAGATTAATAATAACATAGTCCTTGCCTATACTTCCAGTCTCACCCTCTACCTCTGGTCATCTCATACTGTATAATGTGAGATGCAATGTGTCATACTGCCTTTGTATAGATTGTTTTCTTTTCCTGTTTTTTTTTTTTTTTTTTTCTATTTCTTTTCTCTGTGTGGTTGCCTCCTTATCATTCTTTAAGACTTAGCTCAGGCATCTCTGCCTTCTGGGAAAGCTCATTTTTGATCTCATCCAGACTGTTGCTGTCCCTCCTTGCTGCTCTTAGAGCAGTGTGTACTGATCCCTACTACTTACTTATCTAATATTCTAATTACTCGTTAATAATTTTTGCCTTATTGACTAGGCTGTGAGTCTCCTTGAGACCAGAGACTATCAAATATTTTTGTGCTTCTGGGGGCTTGACATACAGTAGTTGCTCAATAAATATTTACTGAAAGAATGAATGGCCATTCAAGTCAACATAATTCAGCAGGGATCCAGCCAAGATACACTCCTACGACTATTACGAAGCAGCCCTACATTGAATAAAACATTCTATTAAACATTTCTACTAAAAATTACTTAACATTCTTATTCATCAATTCCCAATTATTTCTGCAAATAGCACGTTACTACTTTCTATAATAAAACCTGAGTTCGGCAGGCAGCATTCCAGATGTTGAAATACATAGTAATAAAAAAGACTATGCAAATACTCTGAGACATTCCAGTAAAACCACATATGTATATTTTATAAACAGCATCTCAGATATTACCTAGAGAATTTATTAATGGATTTCCAAATGGAAATATTATGAAAATATTTTCAACAAGCTGTGTATTCCATTGTTTTCTGGGCCAACTATTGCATACCTGCATGATTTTATAGCTGTATCCAGAGAGGGAGAGAATATGTATAGAGAGAGAATATAGATACACACACTAGAGAAAGTAAAAGAAAGAAAGAAAGGAAAGGAAATAAAAGTAGACTTGGCTTAGTGACAATGTGGTATTTGGCTTCAATTTAATAATGACTATTTTAGTCTCTCAGAACTGGTCTTTTTAATCTAAGAGAGAAAACAAGTTAAATCAGCATAACACTTAGTAACCAACAATAAAGTTGTAAAATTTTATTTTAAGATGGGTTTGGAAGAGAAATAACTTAAAAATTTGGATGCAATTAAGGTAAACACATTATGTACACTGTTTCTTTTAAGCACACAACTCTGCAATTGCATTTTATCCCCTATATGTTTACATCTAAAAGCACTAGAAAATTGGGATAGAGAAACTGAAAAGAATAACTTATTAAGTAAACACATTCCATTTATTAACATATCAAGATTTTCTGTCATTACCTAAATTAAATTCTACAAAGTGGTCTCAAGATTCTAGAGTAATTCTTTACCAAGAAAGGTTTAAAAATCCAAATAAGACTTTATATTTTATATTTCAGAATTCACTTTTCAGTATTTAAAAAAGAGTCACATTAAGAACATTCACTGATTTCTACTGTTACATATAATTATCATTACTTGTGCCAGTTTTTCTCTTGCCTTTCACACATTTGATCTTAAGTTGAGGACCACTTGCCAAATATTTGACAGGTTTCCACTCAATGTTTACCGACTGTCTAGTTGACCAGCCTCAGTGCTCTTTGGAGCCACAGTTAAAAATCTAGTTTTGGCGGGGGCACATGGGTGGCTCAGTCGGTTAATCATCCAACTCTTGATTTCAGTTCAGGTCATGATCTCACAGTTTGTGGGATTGAGCCCTGGGTGAAGCTCTGTGCTGACAGCACAGACCCTGCTTGCGATTCTCTCTCCCCTCGCGCCCCCCCACCCTCTCTGCCCCTCCCCCACTCATGCTGTCTCTCTCAAATAAAACTTTAAAAAAATCTAGCTTTGGTATCAGCAAATTAAAAAAGTATACTAATCAAATGATTACTTAATCATAATATGTTTAACTTTGTGCTTAATTCCTAAAGGACAAAAATCCTGATAATATGAACTACTTACTAAGGCTAAAAGAGGACCCATAACAAGTAAATGTACTTGATAAGAAATACATGAAGATTGCAAAAGAGAAAATTATCTATATAATAAATATGGTTTTGTTTGGATAACCTCTCTAGCTGGTTTTAAAAAAAAGCAAAGCATCATTTACAAACATTGAGAAATCAGACTCTTTCTTAACCTAAGAAATGAAATATAGAGTTATTTTTTAGTAGAACAAAATTTTTAAAAGATCACATAATGAACCTAACTCAAATTATTTAAAAGGAATCTTTTAAGATTGAAATGTAAATATTCCAAGTGCCCTAGAAATAAAAAAAAGATAGAATTCAAACTTTGTAAAGCATAACTGTAAAATATAAATAGCCAATCAGGAAAAAAATGTCATGGATATACTGGTATGTCTTAAACTCAACCAGATATATGTTCAAAATAGAGACCAAACAGTATAGTGAAGAAATAAGTTAAACAGAAGTAACTCTCTGTAAACTTGGACTTGAAACATAATCTTTTTTTTTAATTTTGAGAAATTAGACATATAGAAAAATAAAAATTTAGTTGAGTCAAATTTTTATGTTTTCAACTAAAGACTATGCTTTTGACTCTACTTCTATAAATTTTTATAAGGAAAGAATCAGATGAATGCAAAATGATTTAGACACAAATATTACAGTCTCCAACAGTAAAACTCAGGCAATAAAACTACTTAAACTATGATAATGGAATACTATGCAGCCATTAACATGAGTAAGTTGAACTAAGTGTATCTGACATGGAAACCAGACTATAATACACTGATTGAAAAAAAAATCCTAATTACCAAAGAAGATGGTGTATGACCTCATTTAAGTAAAAAATTAAAATAAATAAAAATATTTAAACACACACATATATTTACATGTGTGATGTGAGTATACATATACTCAGTAAAACCGTGGTTTGCAAGCATAATTTGTTCCAAAAACATGCTTGTAATCCAAAGTATTTGTATATCAAAGTGAATTTCAAGAACCACTGGCTCAGGTGTGATCATGTGACATTCAGTGTCACATACTACTTGTATTGCAAGACATCATTCATTTATCAAGTTAAAACTGATTAGAAATGTTTGCTTGTCTTGTGGAATACTCGCAGAACAAGTTACTTGCAATCTGATGTTTTACTGTACTTGAATATATATGCATAAAATCTGGGAGGGATGTACCAAACTATTATCAGCTGTTATCTGTGTGGGGAGTAGATGGAAAGATTTGCAGAATAAAAATTAATACTTTATTCACTTTTATACTGCTTAACATCTTACACAAAAAATGCATTATTTAAAAAAAAAACAAAACAACATGGGGTATCTGGATGGCTCAGTTGGTTAAGCATCCGACTTTGGCTCAGGTCATGATCTCATGGTTCTTGAGTTCAAGCCCCGTGTCAGGCTCTCTGTACTGATAGCTCAGAGCCTGGAACCTGCTTCAGATTCTATGTCTCCCTCTCTCTCTGCCCCTCCCCTGCTCGTGTTCTGTCTCTCACTCTCAAAACTTAATAAACATTAAAAAAAAAATTTTAAAGAAAGAAAAACAGGGGTGCCTGAGTGCCTCAGTTGGTTAAGTGTCTGACTCTTGATTTTGGTCATGATCTTGGGGTTCGTGAGTTTGAGCTCTGCACCAGGCTCCGCACTGACAGTGTAGAATCTGCTTGAGACCCTCTCTCTCTGCCCTCTCCTGCTTGTGCTCTCTTTCTCTGTCAAAATGAATAAACTTAAAAAAAAAAAAAAATCTAAAAAAAATAAAAACAAAAAATTTTCCATTTTGAAAAAATCTTAAATCAAAAATATGAAAATCTAAATGAAAATCTGCCAATATTTGATACAGCTTTATGAAGTTTAATTTCTCCGTCAACATAGTAGCCAGAAGAATTTAATCATTTAGGAACAACTCCAGCTGATAAACTGGTGAAAAAGTGTGAAATCCAGAGATCTTACTACAAAGTTAATTTTGTTATTTGAGCTTATTTCCTAACTTATGTCAACCTGATTTCAAGGCACCATTCATTTAGTGATTTTGTTATCACTTAGTATTAATTAAATATTTATAAAAGTATATAAATTTTATAAGTGAATTATATGTTTTTCACAATGCATTGCTTATCTGGAGGCATATACATGTCATGATGATGGTAAGGAGTACCTAAAGAACAAAGATAAAGGGTAGCTTGCTAAGTAAAGTAAAACTTATTTAAAAAATAAGAATACAGTAATTACTCAGCACAGAGGGAATATTAGGGAAGGAGAGGAATATTTTTACTTATACATTTATTCAATAATATTATGGAAGTTAGTAAGGTAAAACATAAGGCAATTTTAAATTGTAAAAATATGCACAGATATCCCATTAGTGCATTTAACTGAACCCATACATTCCAGACACACATTAAATTGAGGCCTGGCCCAGCCTTACTACAATCTCCACTTCTTATAGCTGTCCATCCACTGCAAGCATAATCCCAGCTGCCAATCTGAAAGAAACCAGCTAGTCAGAGCAGACACAACCAACAGAAACAAACGTCACTCAATAACATTCAGCGGCACTGTGTTCATGGATAATTTCAAACAGTATCTCTGTCTAGAACATTGATGTGCTCATTCAAAACACCTCCATCTCTAGCTACTGGAAATGAGTAGATAAAGCAGCCTGCCTAGAAAAATAAGTGAAATGTTGCTTCAAAGAGGTTGCCAATGCTAAGAGGAAAACAGTGAAAATGTAGTGCAAATGTCTTAAGGAAAAGAAAAAATCAGGAGAGTTAATTTACTATATTCAGAACATGAAATAATTATTTCTCAAAATCAAACAAATGTGTTTAAAATCATTTAGTCTATTTTCTCAGTAATATTTGTGAGTATCCACTGTGTGAGAATAATAAAATGAGGTACAGTGAGAGATCAGATGACATGATCTTCGATCTCAAGGAACTTAAGAGTTGAAAGACAACACACACACACACACACACACACACACACACACACACACACTTCCAATTACACAGTACTGGCGGGGATAGAGAGGGGTAAGGCAACAAATTTACTGTTATAGCACAGTTTAATAATACTTAACATGTAAATCATTTGCACTTGACTCCAGAATTTTCCAAATATGAACAGAATTTCAGTTGCTTCTTTGCAACAACAATGAAAACTAAAAACAGTGATTATATTCTAAGTAAACTTCCTCATCTTTGTTAGCAATGCTTTTAAAGTTGCTATTCTGAACATTTAGAAACCTATCATACTTTCAAATAATCTTATATAGATTTTTCAAATCCATGAAATTTTTTTCATCTCAACTCTTTCTAGAAGCTTGCATTCAGTTTAAAATTAAGAGAACAAAAGTTAATCACTTGCTTTGAGGCTACTTTTCACATTCTCAATTTAGAATGAAGATGGCATCTGAAGCAAAAGGGTTCATAATAGAAGTCATCAGCATGACAGAATGGCAGAGAATTCCTTGGGTAGCTGACAGCGTAAAAAAAAAAGATATTAATACCCTGCCTGCTTTATATCCTTGCATGTATAATTTAGCTACACCTATTAACTAAGACTGCAATATGCAATAACAACTAGCAAAATATAAGGATCAGCTTTACTGACAACTTTGATGTTCATTTAGTTGACTAAGGGAAACTTTATTTACTGTGGTTTTGATGTACAAGAAAGTCTGGCATAATTTCAAGTTATTTTTTTCTGTAGGTTTTCAATTAAAACTTGACTAATCCTTACTGTTTATTTGCCTTTTCATTGTATAGTTCCTGCCCTGCACTATGTCAAATATGCCATCTGTGTAACACACTTCTGGCCAGAGATACTTCAGAATTATTTTTGTAACACTCTGAATTGTGGCTGTATGAAATCTTAACTCACTGTATTCAATACTTCTAATTTACTCTATTGCCACAATCATAGTAATCATGTTGTCTTATTGTCCTACTCTTAAATCTCACTGCAGTCACAACAAAGATTCCTGCCCCACCTGCTCAAAACAGACTTACAGCCCATTCCTCTAACTATTTAACAAATGTTAACAATGCTATAAATACCAATTGTGTTTATGCTTTCTGAAAGATTCACTGCAGGCAGTGTTCTGCAGTAGTGTTAGAGCTGAAACAAGTTGTTGACTCCCACCATGAAAGTGATTGAATTCTAAGCCAAAAATGCTTTTCCTTGGATAAGATATCTGATTTGCTACTGCTGTCATGAAACTGGGGTCATGTAAACTTAAACACTGCTGCTGCTGCTTTTGGAAAACAGACCTTCTTAGAGTGATTATGTGTTGCTAAAACAGCATTTGGAAGGATAAATTTGGAAGAGGGAAAACCAACCACTGACACTAAACACAACTTAGGGAAATTTTTCAGATTTTACTTTCACATTGTGAGCCCCATTGTATATAATTCTTTAAATTGAGCAATATCACCGCTCTCCTCCTCCTCTTCCCCACCCATCTATGTAAATAGAGCTGAGTTCCACTTTCAAAAGGAAATTAGTAACTAATTTCTGAACTCACATAAACATAAAATAACACTATTTGCTTGAAAAGTAAAGTAAAGGAGAAACGACCCTTCCAGAGGAAAAGTGGTGAAAACTTCTGGCAAGGTGCAAGATAACAAAACACAATTATCGTTCATATTAATGTCGTTCCTGAGCAACAGCTACCTACCTGAGCAATTTATTTTTCTGCCTTTCAACTTCTCCACCTCTTCTTCTAACCTTTCGCACACCTCAGGATTTGCCCTGCACTCCCTACACAATGGCAGGTCAAATCCCGTGCTGTGTCTGTATTTCCCCTTTTGTCAAAACCTATTATCAAATCCCATGCACAAAGAGCTGAATGATTGGAAAAGGTTGTTTAAAAAAAAAAAAGATATGTAATCAAATTACTGTATCTTTAATGGTGGAGTTTTAAACATTAGTAAAAGGTGAAGGATTCTGTGGCAGAGTTTTTTTTTCTGTATATATCAAACCACATCTATTATAGGAACTATTACAGCTGACTTCAGTATGTGACTCTGATATTAGTTAAAAAAATACAAATTTGGGGATGGGGGCTTTCTACTGTTTTACTTTATAGTTTTGCATAATTTAAATTTAGTTAAATAAATTAAATTTATAGTTATTATGCACTGCTTTGCTGAGTAAGTTTTAAAAGCCCTTTATATAACTATTTAATCTCACACACACACACACACACACACACACACACACACACACACACACACCTAAGTAGTGAACCCAGAGATCTAGAATTCATGGATATTGGGCCAAAAGCCTTCTTGATTTTAGAAAATGATGACAAGAATTACAATTAGCAGTGATATATCTAAAATATTTTCCCTACGAGTATAAGTGACCTTTTTGGTCCTCCTCAAATATGATGGGAAAAGAGAAGAAATAAACTCAAATTGTTAAAAGGTATTAAAAAAATCATAGCTCAGTGAATTAAATAACAAAATAAGAGATTGGAGGTACTCTGATTTCTGAGTGAGAAAAAGTTAAAGATATTAACATAACCAAAAACCAGAAAGTAATCATAAAAGATCTCTGAAGAGCCAAAAGCAAAGTCAATATCTTTATCCTCATGTTAACATGCCTTACTTGTTCAGATTTTCAAGAGGAGACTTTTTCCCTTCAAAAGAGAAAAAGAGTTGTCGATTGGTTGGCTTTTTCTCCTTGATTTTGAAGAGAAACAATTTTCAGAATATAGAAAGTAGCAAATGAAAGAACTCCATGATCTCACTAACCAAAGATAATGACCATTTTTGGTTAGACTGCCATATAAACATCTTTAAGTCTATAATTCCAGACATGTCCTTATGCATACATACACATATAAAACTTGTATTTAAATGTTCATAACATGTTTTCCCAGGAATATGGCAAAATATATTTCCAAAGCAATATTTTTGACAATGTATAGCATTGTACTGTATGGATTTACCAGTATTTATTCAATCAGTTCTCTATTATTAGACATTTATGTGTTTGTTTGTTTGTTTGTTTGCTATTATGAACAACTATACAACTTAACATTTTTCTGCATACTTGTTCAATTACTGCTTTGGTTAACGTTCTTTGTAAATAATGCATGAATATTTTAAAAACTGGTATCGATTGCTATAAAGATTAAATTGATTTTCATCCTCACCAAATACATGACAATGATTGTTTTCTTTTATCTTTTTTTTTTTTAACTGCCAGAAACTATTCTGAGATTCTAATGTGAAAACAGAACCCTTTCCCAGAGGAGGGGGGGGGGTGAGAAAAAACTAGAGATTCATGACAATGTCTGCTTTCTAACATTAGGATTTTCATTATTTTTAATCTTAAATAATCTAACAGGCAAAAATATTGCATTTTAAACTGAATTTTATTGATTACTGGTGAGGATGAACTACTTATCATTTGTGGCTTGTATTTCATCTTTTGTGAATTATCTGTTCCTAAACTTTGTTATAGTTTTGGTTTTTTTTTTTTTTTTTTTTTTTGGATGTATACAAACTTCAGTTTTTATGTAGTTAAGTGCATCAATTTCCTTAATGACTTTTGGTTTTGATATTAGACTTACAAAATGGGCCTTCTCCATTCCAAGACTATAAAACTACTCACCTATATTATCTTCTAAGTTCTGTAGTTTCATTTTTTACATGCATAACATAATCTTTATTCTAAACAAATACATGTAATTCATTTTTAATTTCTTCCACTTTAAGATGTGAAACGGGAATCTAAATTAATTTATATCTAAACAATTAGCTAGCTGTCCCAACATCACATATTAAACATGATAGCCTTTTCCCACGTGACTTAAAATACCATTTTTATAAAAAATGCTCATATGTAATATGCCTATTTCTGGAAGCTCTATTCTATTCCACTGGACTTCAGTTCCTTCACTACGACATGTTGTCTTGATTACTGTAGTTTATATTTATGTATCTCGTAATCAAACCTATTTACTTTTTCTTTAATTTAGTTCTATCAACTCCGGTTTCTCAGGCTACTGCATTTAAGAAATTGTAGAGTAGGAGGATGGATGCCCAAAAGCTATACTTGACACAGTACAAGAAGCAAGACTGATAGCTTAAGGGTAGAAATAGAAAAATATATAAAAAGAGAGCATAAAAACTACAAAACAGCAGTATGGAATTGTTTAGTTTAAGGCCAAATATAGCACAGAACAATAACTAATAATAATTTTAAAAAACCATATTTGCTAATCTTCCCCACTTCTCATTACTGTCTTCCTGTAAAATGTCCTCTTTTCCTATAAACTGTATAACACCCATTGTTTTACAAATATACATGCAAGGTTTGGAACACCTGGGTGGCTCAGTTGGTTAAGCATCCAACTTCGGCTCAGGTCATGATCTCCCAGTTTGTGAGCTGGAGCCCCATATCAGGTGAGCTTGAGCCCTGCTTCAGGCTCTGTGCTGACAATGTGGAGCCTGTGTGGGATTCTTTCCCTCTCCCTCCTCTGCCCCTAGTGGGATTCTCTCTCTCTCTTTCCCTCTCTCTCTCTCAAAAATAATATAATATAATATAATATAATATAATATAATATAATATAATATAATATAATATAATAAATATTTTAAAAAATTTAAAAAAAAGATTTATGAAACTTAACTATGTCCAAGGTGAGTCAAGTCTCAACAGATTTCAAATAATATGTATCATATATACCGCATTCATTAGCTTTAGAATAAGTTAAAATTAATAACAAAAAGATAACTAGATATCATGTATGAAGGCAAGCCCTCACTGAAGTGATGACCTTTAAGGTGAGGCATAAATGAGGAGGAACCAGAATGTGAAAATCTGGAATAATCAGAGAAAACAACCATCAAAAAAGGGTCCTAAGTCAATGAAAATCTTCATATGATCAGGAACAGAAACAAGGTCAGTATGGCAGGACACACGAATGAGTAAGAGAATAACCTGGCATGAGATCAGAGAGGTAGGCAAGGGCCAGATCACGTGGATCAAAGTGGATTTTAATCTGCTTACTGTGAAAGAGGAAGGTTTAAGTAAGGAGTGACTTGATCTGATTTACATTTTCAAAATAATATTCTGGCAGCTCTGTAGAAAATGGACTGTAGGCAGAAAGGGGTGACCAGGTGTATTAATACTAGCCAGGGGAGAGATGATGATGGTGGCTTAGATTAATGATAGACAGATATAAATGGTTTCCAAATATGTTTTGGAGATACCATCAACTTAGCTGCCATATTTTTAATTTATTATTTTTTAAAATTTACATTCAAGTTAGTTAGCATATAATGCAGTAATGATTTCAGGAGTGGAATCCAGTGATTCATCCCCTACATATAACACCCAGTGCTCATCCCAACAACAAGCACATCCCCTTGCCCACTTAGCCCATCCTCCAACCCCAAACGACATCCAGCAACCCTCAGTTTGTTCTCTGTATTTAAGACCCACTTATGTTTTGTTCCCTTCTCTGTTTTTGTTATTTTTGCTTCTCTTCCCTTATGTTCATCTGTTTTGTATCTTAAATTCCACATATGAGTGAAGTCATATGGTATTTGTCTTATCTGACTAATTTCGCTTAGCATAATACCCTCTAGTTCCATCCATGTAGTTGCAAATGGCAAGACTGCATTCTTCTTGATTGCTGAGTAATACTCACACACACACACACAAATATATACACACCACATTTTCTTTATCCATTCATCTGTCGATGGACATTTGGTCTCTTTCCATACGTTGGCTATGGTCAACTGCGCTATTCTTCAACCAACTTCCCATATCTTCCCCACCTACCACATAGCTTTTCCAGTCATAGAGCCATACTATTCTCCTTCCCACATGCTCTACTCTCTGCTTTGAATGCCCTTACCCTTTCTGCTGCTTTGCCTACTTCAGTCCTCATTTCTTAAGGATTATGTTTAGGCAGTTATTGCCCCCTTAAACTGGGTTAGCTTTTCCTCCTTTGTGCTCCTATATATAGTGTATAAATCTCAGGCAGAGCATATCACTGTACATACAATTTTTAAAACTTATTCCTGACCTACTAAAACTCTATCAATGAAATGTCTTATACTAAGGTCTAGATAACCCAGTTCTCAACTTTTGGATAGAGCAAATACCAGTTATATTAAAATTGACAGTTGAACTGTGGATAAGAATATAAAATTGTTCTAGAAACCACACTTGTAAATAAAGTTATATTCTAAATATATTTAAAGAAAATATATAAGGTAAATACCTATGCTACATTTTTTTAGGAAAGGAAAAATTATTTGTATAATTAATATTCAATTCATTACATATTTATTTTGTGAATTTGGATTTTACAAGGTTTTTGCCCTTAATAAAAATATTTATTCTTACTCATATCTGACTCTGAATTCAATTATCCTAATTTTTCTCTTTCTAAATTTCTTTCCTTGATCTTAGTTTTTTTGAAATGGTGTTAGAAACATTTTTTTTAGGTAGGCTCCACGTCCAACATGGGGCTTGAACTCACAACCCCAAGATCAAGAGTCACATGCTCTACTGACTGAGCCAGCCAGGCACCCCAGAAAGGTTTGATAAGATCGTATAAAGGAAGAGAAGTATGTCAAAACCATCTTCAGTAGAATTAACAATAAGAAAATAACCAACTTTGATATATTTATACTTTGTCCAGGAAATAATACATGTACTCATCACAGGAAACAAATTCCATAATTATGTATGGTGATGGGTGTTAGTTAGACTTAACTGTGGTGATAATTTCACAATATATACAAATATCAATTATGTTGTATACCTGAAACTAATATAATGTTGTATGTCAATTATACCTCAATTTTTAAAATGCAAAAAAAGAATATATATAATGCTGGAAAACAGAACAGATGAAAAAATAGTAAAAGAGAAAAAGAACAAAAATAGTATCAAAGAGACAGAAATAAAGAGCAAAGAGGTCTGTTAGAATAAAAAGCTAAAGAATATATCTTTTAGTGGAGGTCATAGATATTTGAAAGAAAAATAGTACATATGCCTGAAAAATAATTCTCTCTCGTGTGTGATATATGTAAATGTAGACATGGTTGTATATTGATATTCCAGCTGTTTTCTAAAAATTAAAAACAACATAAAAGTTTAATGTGCTACAGGCTGTTTCTCTGATTACTCTTCCCCCCTTATGGTTATTATTTCTATCGTTTAGTGCTTTTTTTATAGAGAGATTATTTTTATGATCACTTACTATGCCATATGTATTAACCATTCACTCTAGAGTAAAACTTTCTCAAGAGAAATGAAGCTCTTCCCAAGTAGTGGGTAAATACATGACTTGTACATAAACAACTTGTCTCTCTGTGAATATCTAAGTGTTCCAAGTTTAAATATATAGTAGTGAACAGAAATAAGTAAAACTATAGTTACTGACAGAAAGAAGTCTAGTCTAGTCTGCTTTTAATACTAGAGAAGCACAAATCTATTGTGGTCCCATGACTGTGGTCTTGCAGAGATAATGTTTTAATATAAGTCAAGTGTCTGTAAAAAGTTACTAATATTAGAGATGTTAAAGAATCTTAGGGGAACAAGATTCTGAAGAAAAGATAGTGTAGCCTGGAGATGGGGTGGGGAGCAAAACAAAGGGCAACAGTGGGAGGTTTATAACTAGCAGGAAGCTGTGACAAGAAGTGACTTGGAGGCTGCCCAGGCCTGGCGGTTACAGGCACGGCAGGCCAGGGTTAGAGCAGTAGGAGCTACCTTCCTGGGTCATCCTGTACAGCCTCATTCCAATCTCAAAGTTGGAAGGAAAGTGTTCATAAACAGGCAGTCTGTGAGCAACCTCTCTGAAATAGTGCCCTACTCACAAGTCACTCTGTATCCCCTTACCTAGCCTTATTTTCTTCATAGCACTTATCACTAATTAAGATTAATCTTTACTGCTTATTTTGTGTGCACCCCGTTACATTGTGAGTTCCATGAGGGGAGGGATTTCGTCCGACTTTATTGCTTATCTCTGTATTTTTAGTACCTTGAATAAAATGAATATTTTTTGTATAAATGAATGAAAGAATAAATTGTCCCAATTTACCAGCCCCTTTCTTATCTATCCAAACCAGCCTAGATCTACCCTTTAACAATTCACTAGTCACCCTTCCACTTTCGATCCTTCCTTATATATTCCACCATAACGTACCATGCAAAACCCCATCTGTTTCTCTCTCCATATATATTTACACATACACACAAACACACACACACCCCTTACAGCATGTTTGTACACCCAACTCTCCTGCTGTTGACAACAGAGAAAAATGGTGGCAAGAAAGTAATCATTTATTATTGAGCATCTATTAAGCACCTATCATTATGTTAGTTATTTCCATAAATTATCTCAACATTAAAAAACAAACTCTCATAATTTTGTTGCATTTACCCCTCATTCATGCACATTTACTTAAACCAGTCCTCAGACTAACCTCTACTCTCTAATCTCAGACAAGGCAGTATCGTTCCCTGCTGTCCAGTGCTTATCTCTATCTGTCTCATCAATTTTGTTCCTTTCCAGTCCCTCATAGAGCTTGGAAGTCTATTACATGCTTTCATTCATGTATGTTTGACATGCTTCCCTCTTTTTGGATCTTTCCAATTAACATAGAATCATGGTCAAATATCTACCCATTAAAAAAGAAAAAAAAACTCAGAGTGACTGCTAATGGGCATGGAGTTTCTTTTCGTGGTAACAAAAATGTTCTAAAGTTAGATTGTGGTGGTGCTTGTAAAAGTCTGAGTATGCTAAAAACTACTGTACACTTTAAATGGGTGAATTGTATCATATGTGAGCTATATCTCAATGAAGTGATTAAAGATTCTCCCTTCAATTATTTCCTTTTCTCACTGTGTTTACTTGTTCATGTCCCATCCACCGCTTCTAAGCTACTTTCTGTAAGATCACACAGTGACTCTTAGAATAATCCGGTGGGTACCTTTTGCTTCTTATCTGCTCAATCTTCTTTCAAATAGGTTCTAAAACACACACGTGGTTATGTCACTAACCTTCGACCGATAATCCATTGCCTTATAGTGCAGTTATAATTACATTTTATGTCACTGAAGGCCCTTTAGAGTATGGTCCTGTCTCTCTTTCTCACCCTATCACCTTTGGTTCATTGCATTCTCCCATCATGATCTCTCTCTCACCTATGTGCAGAAAGTGTTTACCCTTTCTTCTGTGTAGATACCCTTTGCTCATGACTCTACCCAGTGTTCTCATTTATCCTTCAATCTATAGCCTCTCATTTCCCAGAAAACAGGATTGGATTCTGGCATTCTGGGTTTAGTGCCTATTCTGTATGTTTGTGCATACATACAGTGTACTTACCTCTATACTGAGTTTATCACAGTATATTGTAATTGTTTACTTATCCATATTTCCACGTTAGACAATGAACTCAAGCTGATGAGGGCAGGGACTTACCTTTCAACTTTTTACCCTTATTATATAATTTGGGTTTAGTAAAAGGTTGTTTTAAAAAGTGAATAAATTAATGCCTACTCTTGTTTTCTGTTTTCTCCTTGCCTCACTTCACAATGAACTCTGCACGTGTCCTCTAGGAAACAGTCTCTGATAACCTATCTAGCATTAGCATTTTATGATCTTTCTGTGATGATCAGTAATTCATATTCTTTTTATGGTTGTGTTTCTTAACAGAGAACACCATAAGGAAAAGAATTACCATGTGATGAATCCTTATGATAAGATAGGTACCACGCCAGACACTTTACGTGTATTATACCCCGTCTAGTCTTCTATGGGGTGAGCATTCTCATACCAGTTCTATATATGTGGAAATAGAGTCTAAGGAAGATCCAAGTCACACAACTAGTAGGCATCAGGGTTAGGAACTAAACTTCTTTCTTTCTTTCTTTCCTTTCTTTCTTTCTTTCTTTCATCTATCTATCTATCATCTACTTGCTTGTTTGTTTATTCTACTGTATCACACTGCATTGTATCACAAGACTTAACACTATGATATAGGATGGCTATAAAGATTATATTTGTTTTATAATATCCAGAAAACTTTGAGAATTAATCATGCATATTTATATGAATAGTGTTAAATAATGACATGATATATAGTAGTCCCCCTTATCTGTGGTTTTGCTTTTGATGGATTCAGTTATCTGTCATTGACCATGGTCTAGAAGCAAATGATCATCCTTCTGCCACATCATCAGGTCAATACTAACCTAACATTATGCCACAATGCCTACACATCATCCACCTCACTTCATCTCATCATGTAGGCATTTTATCATCTCACATCATCACAAGAAGAAGGGTAAGTACAACACAGTAAGATATTTTGAAAAAGAGAGAGAAACCACATTCACCTTTTATTATTGTATTTGTTATAATGTTCTGTTTTACTATTGGTTATTGTTGTCAATCTCTTACTATGCCTAATTTATAAATTAAACTGTATTTTAGGTAAGTATGTATAAGACAAAACATCGTATGAATAAGGTTTGGTACTATCCATAGTTTCAGGCATCCATTGGGGGTCTTGAAACATATCCCCCATGGATAAGGGTCAGGGGAACTACTGTATTCATTCTTCAAGAATATTGAGTGCCTACCATACTTAGAACATAATAGGCCATGTTTTTTATATAATATGAAAATAAATGTGATAAGTGGAAAACCCTCTAGTTAGAGTTTAATTTGCTAATAATTAACTACTTGGGGTTGTGGGCAAAAAAAGGAAGCCAAGGAAACTTAAAGCAAAAGTTTTAAATAATCTTTAGCAAAAGCTGATCTAGAAAAATTAGTATTAAAAACTTATTTGGTAAGGTAGCTCCTTAAAAAGTTAACATAGTATTACCATACAATCTAGCAATTCTACTTTGGGGTATATATACAAAAGAACTGAAAGCAGAGATTTAAACAGACACTTATATACCAATGTTTATAAAACCACTATTCACAATAGCCAAAAGGTGAAAACAACCCAAAATGTCCATGAACATATGAATGGAGAAAAAAAATATAGTATACACAAACAACAGATATATTATTCATCCTTGTAAGGAAGGAAATTCTGACACATGCTACAGCATAGATGAACCTTGAAGATACTATGCTAAGTAAAGTAAGCCAGCCACAAAAGGATAAATATTCTATGATTCCACTTCGATGAGGTACCTGGTGTAGTCAAGTTCCTGGAGATAGAAAGTAGAATGGTGATAGTCAAGGACTAAAAGGCAGGGGGTGGGGATGAGGAGTTACTATTTTAACAAATACAGAGTTTCAGTTTGGGAAGATGGAAAACTTCTGGAGATGGATGGCAGTAATGGCTGCACAACAATGTGAATGTGCTTAATACCACTGAATTACACTAAAAAATGGATAAAATAATAAATTTTATGCTATATTTTCTCCACAATAAAAAACATTATTTGAAGTCCTCACATGTTTAAAGTGAAAGAAAAACTATAATTTATACATATATTTGACCTATATATCTAATGTCTAAATGGACTATACCCATGTTCAAATATTCTACAAAGTTAATTTAACAAACATTTACTCTCCCATTGTCTAACCACATGCCTAGAATTTGGATTCAGAAAATACCAAAGATATATGACATTCTTCTAGATCTCTACTGTCCAGTCTGGTAGCCACTAGCCATATGGGGCTATTTAAGTTTGGATTAACTAGAAATAAATAAAATTAAACATTCAGTTCTTCAGTCACACTAGCCACATTTCAAATGCACAACAGCCACATGCAACTAGTGGCTACTGTATTGGACAGTGTAGATATAATGTATATTTCCATCAGTCACTGCAGAAAGTTTCACTGGACAGTGCTCTTTTACATTATACTAGAAATATTATATGGTAAAAATCACTGGCGTGTGTGAGGATTCAAGTCCCAGCGAGGTCACGAACTGAAAGGTTATTCTGCTTAATTCACTCCACTCATGTGGTTTCCATTTTATCATAAGCAAACTGAAAGCATGAGGAAGATATTACCCAGTGCTGTCTTGTCTAAAGATACCTGGGAGATCCAGTCAGATAACTTACCTCTCTCAATACAGGATCAGCTATTGAATTCAGATTGACAGCTCCTTCATAGGTCAGGTAATAGAACACGTTGAGGGATCGAACAGCCTCTGGTCCTTGCTGTTTATAGCCAAAAATGAGATCAATCCATTGGTGAAGCTGGCAGGAAACAAATTCACTCTCCAGGGCCTGAAAATAAAGGGCATAGATCATATTATTGTGCTGAATTTGGTTTTTAAAATATATAGAGAAATTTAGAACAAGCAGTAAAGTTTTACACTAAATTTACTGGGAATAGACTTATTCTGATGTCCTATTTTCCACCAGAATCTGTTCTCCTTTGTTTATAATTAGAAACTTTCTGGCACTTGTTATGCTGAATTATATTAGATTGCTTACATTTCAGTATTATTCTACAATACTGTAAGCATTGTGAGGGCCAGGACTGGGTCTGTCTTCATAATATTTGTAACTCAGGACCTGACAGTTACCCAATTCATGCTTCAAAGAGAGAAAACATGAAACATTTACTATCCACCTGAAATGTTTATGATTTTTCTAGATAGAAACCTTTTGTTGTCTATTGAAACAATTATATAACCAAATTATTTAGTGCTTTCAACTGAGTTTTTATGCCAACAAATTTGATCTTTGGAGGAATACTTACAATTCCTGAATTATAATTACTGTTATTATTCTAGGTATTAGTATCAAACCTGACCAAAAATTTGATGCTATTAACATAATAGTGCCCAATAAATAATGAATGGATGTAATCAAATGTTCAGCGGAAATTCTGGGCACCAGATCCACTTCCAACTCAACACTGCATTCCCAGTTACCAGCACTGTACCTAAAGCACAGTGAGTACCAACAAATGTTTGCTGCCTTTAATACAGTTATAAATATAAAAGAGGTTAAAAAACTGGAAACATTTTTATAAAAGTGTCCAGATTTATATTATTTAATGTTCTTCAAAATTATTTCACCATAAAAGTTTAGCATATGGACTCAATTATCAATAATTAATGCTATTCAAATCACAGAGCTCTAAGATAAGTGCTGAAGCTTGATTTGAAGTATACCAAATTATATCAGATGATGTATCTCATAGAAATTCTTTTTAGTGTAATAAGTATATGGCTGTGATATATTTTTGGTGTGGCTTATTATGTTATCAATATTATAAAAAGAAATCTGTTGGTTTTAAAACAAAATTGAGTAATCTCTATAGTAAGCAACCAATAAGATATAAACCATCTTGTGACAAAAGACATTCCTATTAGTTCACAGGTATACACTTGTGTTAAGTATTGCTTTATTAAAATAAGTGCCTGTGGGGGCACCTGGCTGGCTCAGTCAGTGGAACATGTGACTCTTGACCTTAGGACTGTGAGCTTGAGCCCCATGTTGGGTACAGAAATTATTTAAATATTTTTTAAAATCCCTATCTAAAATAAGTGCCTATGAATAAGAAAAGTATTTACAACTGAATTCAAATAATATACTTCCTTTAACTGATGATACTTAAAATGACTTCACAATATATCACATACTGTGTAAAATGCAAAAAATAATTCTGTAAATAAAACTCTAGGCAGTTCTCACATTGTAACGTATACCTGAATATGAAATAAAAATATTTAGCTAGCTTCAACTGTGAAAGTTACTGTTTTAGACATCTCTTATAAAACTCATTATATTTATAAATTTAGTAAATAGCTAAGAGAGCACAAAAGTGCTGCAAATGTTATTTGAAATTGGAGAAGAGGAGATTGTAATAAGTACATAGATTTAAAATTAATCTGAAAATTCAGGAATTATTAATGGAAGATGCACAAAAATGATACGTTTGTTTCATTAACTTGGGCCTTGAGTAGGGATGGGGGATTGGGGGCCATGTTTAAAGTGACACATAAAAACAGCAATTGTCTTAATTTGTGTGCAGTGCACTCCACACAAAAGCCCTAAATATGTTCAAATTAGAGCAAGCTGCTTGATTGTCACTGCAGTCTCATGTCACATTAATGCATGACAAACATTAAACCATACACTTAAATGGCAATTTATATCATTTAAATGTTTACTGCCAGACTAGCTCATCACTCATTTAAATGTGACTTTCTGACAGCTAATTTCAGTTAATTTTCTCCAATTCACTTAATTAGAACTTTCAATCAGGGAAGGACCTACACATATCTTTGGGCTTATATCCTTTTTAGTTGTTCAAAATCTGAGTTAATAAACTGCTGAAAAGCCCTCCAATAATAGATTAGCATGTAATATCTCTGAGTCTACAAAAAAAGTGTGACTATATGAAGCAATCTCACAGTAGGTACTCTTAGAAAGAACCTACACTTATTTATGTAAATAATACTCTCGCCAGTAGTTTAAATAAAAAACATTTAGTTCATATACACGCACTATGGAAACAATAAAAAAACCCTGCATCCAAGCTAATTAAAAATTAATGATTTCAAAATTGTTTAATAAGATAAAACAGTCAGGAGTCTCCTGAGTGTCCGTGGTGTTGTGATTTGAGACTATAAAATTCCAGAAGGCTCAGCAAATGATAAAGTACAAGAGAATTTTCTCAATATTAAAGCTCTAAAAACCAGTGCAATTTTATTTTATGTGTCATCAAAGAATTGCGAGTGTTCCTAATGTTGATTACTTCTTTATGCACATTCAAAAATGGTGAAGTTGGTGACGTTTAGATGCTTAAACCTTTATATCTTGATGCTACATCAGAACGTTAAGCAAAAATGCTGAAATGAAAGACACCGTATGCCCCTGTTATACCTCAAACACAGGTGCAGAGATGAGCTCTGTGTCCTGGCTCACCCCTGCCTTTACACCGTCATACTGGTCAATCCCTTAAGAGGTCGACTGGTAATTCACAGAATTATTGGCAAAATCTTTCCAAGAAATTGAGAAACAAATTATTTTCATGGGTAGATTTTATTTACATTTCTTAAAACTAAACTAAAAATCTCATTAGTGGTTTTCAAACATTTCTTGCAATTTACCAAAGCTTTAAAAAGGGATACAAAAGAACAATTGCTATGGTTATAAGAGTTCCTAAAAAGTTTAAAATCATTTCAGAAAAAGTCAGTTCAGGACTTTAACATCCTTTCAGTAGTAGTGAATGACAACTGCTTAACCAAAGGTATATAATAATAAAAACTTAGTAAAGATTTGAGGTAAGAGGTAAAGGCAAGCAGAATAAAATTACTGAAGGACAGAAATACAACTAATTCAAAATGGAATATCCTGAGAATACATCTCATATCTTGTTTTTGAAATTCAAAAACATAAATTATAAAACATATTAAAATTCTTTAAATCCCTTTATATGTTAAGATTTGAAAAAAACACTCTATATAAAATACATACATCCACATTTGTAGTCACAAAAAAATAGAAATACGACATTGCGATGCTGAGCATTTGTGATTTTTCAAAGCCTTTAGGTCAGACAGTCCTCATTAAGACTGGAGTTAAATACGGTTTGCAGCTAGGGGATAGTAACATTCTTCCCATGCTGCTCTCAAACCTAACCAATCAATTGTTAGTACTCCCTTAGCAGGCTAGATACATCATTTACATCCAATGTGTGCTCTGAGTAAAATTTGTAAAAAGAAAATCCACTAAAATGTCCAACACAATACAATAATATTCAACTCATCTGAGTTATTATAAAATAAATCAGTGACTAATGTCCAATTGTTAAGGATCAAATAAGTCTATGAAAAGACTATCATATGAAGCCTCACACAAATTGTCAATCCAATCCAGGGGGACTCATATTAGTCTTGACAAACTGTCTTGGGGCTGATATCTGCTTTCTTAATGAGATCTATTAAGCAGAGACTAAAACACTTGAGATATGCTAAAAAGTACAGTATACAGATGTCAAATACAAACACTTATTAGTAACTTTCATTTGTTTGGTCCACATGCAGAACATCAACAAATTCAAGCTTTAATATTATAAAGATAATAGTAAATTATTCATAAACAACTCATTTGTGTAATCTTGTGTCAGAAATAATTATAACATATATGAATATGTGTCTTACAATCAATCTCATTGAAAGAATGTAATCTGTGTTTTCCTGCCACTAACCCATTAAGGGAATGAATTATTTATGGATAAAAAATATTTTTTACAATTATTCTTGTTTCCTATAGTACAGTCAAATAATATGATAATTTATATAGAAATGGCTTGCTTTTTACTATTTGGGAATAAAAATTCTAAAATAAAAGGCATTAATAATGTGTTTGTTAATCTCTGTATGCTTTAGAGACACTCTAGCAATTTCCTTTTATTTTCAAACAAAATAATGTAAAAATGTAAAAATCAAGAAAAGCAATTTTATTTATTTAAAAATTTTTTTATTTTAATTATTTAAACAAATTTTTTAAGGTTTATTTATTTTTGAGAGAGAGACAGAGCACCAGCAGGGGAGAGGCAGAGAGGGAGGGAGACACAGAATCCGAAGGAGCTCCAGGCTCTGAGCTGTCAGTAGAGAGCCCAACACGGGGCTCAAACTCCAGAACCATAAAATTATGACGGGAGCTGAAGTCGGATGCTTAACTGACTGAGCTACCCAGCGGCCCCTAAAAAATTTTATTTTAGAGAGAAAGAGCACACCAGCGGGGAAAAGGAGCAGAGGAAGAGTGAGAGAATCCAAAGCAGGATCCATGCTCACCACTGAGCCAGATGGCGGTGTTCTATCCCACGAACCCTGGGATCATGACCTGAGTTGAAATCAGGAGTCGAACACTTAACTGAGTGAGCAACCCAGCCACCCCGAAAACCAATTTTAATTAACAAAAGAAAGGTAATTGTTTAATTCAAGACCTGAAAACCTTACTTGTGTATTATTCCCAAATTAATGCTAATATTTATTTATACTTTTGTTAAATGGTCTCATACTACACCATTTTTAAAAACCACTAAATAAAAGCTACTGATATCTATAGGACATGATTTTTATGAAAAAACAAAATGAAACAAAACCCAAAGGATCAAATAGTATTTACAAACCTTTAAGTACAGAAATAATTGCATAACCAGAAGAAAGTAGGTCTGTGTAACACAGATACACGTTTCTCAAGACCTATATCATCACTTCCATTCGTAGGTTTCTAGAAGACCTGATTCAATTCTGAGATTCAAAATGCATTAGCTATAAGTATCAAAGAAGAAAATAAAAATGACTGACTCACCCTTTTGCCTTGGTATACATTTAATTATAAGATGTATTTAATCATATTTTAGAGATTTTAAACAATTTTTATGTACCCTCTATACCCAACTTGGGGCTCAAACTCACAACCCTGAGGTCAAGAGTTGCATCTTCTTTTGACTGAGCCAGCCAGGCACCCCAATTACATTTTAAATGGAAGAATAAAAATTAGTTTTGTAAATTTTTAATTGTACTTTTATAAATTAAGAGTATTAATTCATTTGAGTGTTACATGTTTCAAAGGAGTTAATTTTGGGATTGGCCAGAACATTAAGAACTTGGAATTTTAAGTATTTTTCACTTCAAATACATGTAATACAGCCTTCTTCCTACACACACACACACACACACACACACACACACACACACACACACGCATATACACACACAGATTTAAAATGAACTGGTCTGTTATGTTTGCATGTGCTGGATTTCAAACACTAGTGGTAATGTTTCCTTAACATTGATATATGACCTTTGTAATTTACATTGAAGAAAGCTGTTTTTTTCAGCCTAATTAGAACTGTTTCAAATTTTCCTGCTAAATATATGATATAAAGTCCTTTCAACTTTTTTATTCTAGAGTTTCTTTCCATGTCAACTTTGTTCCAATCAAAATATGCTTTGAATTAAATGATTTTGATTGAATATGTGGATCACATTTCACTTCTAAGATTTAAAGTCCAAAAAGGAAAAGTTTAGCCTGTTCAAACAAAGCAAGAGCAGCCACTTTGCGGAAAGCTATTCACATTTAAGAAGACTGACAAATTGTTTGTGTGCACCATTAGGTCTAGTTTCTGCAATAGTTGCCAGATTTCCTGTCCCCCTAATAAGATACATTAACTCCTTAAATGCTGGCTCTGAATTTGTGATAAATCCAAGTAAATGTAGCAAATTTTTAATTTACCTATAAGTTCCTTCTTTTAAATAAATTTAAAGAACAGTAAAGAAAACTTGTATTATGTTATATCAAAATCTTCAGGAAACAAAGGTCACAGAAAAAAATCATTTTTTCTAATTGGACAGATACAAATTCAGAATATAAACTTACTTGCCAAATGGGATTTCCAAAAGTGAAAAATCCACATTAATCCTCATTTTTTTCTTAAAAATGTATTAAACTATAAAGAATTACTCGTTCAAATGAAACACAACAGTGAAAATGTTAGAAGATGTGGTGAACTATAATCTGACATGAGCTTAACACTGTTCTATATTAAGTACAAATATCATAGTGCTTCAGAATTCAGATATTTACCTTACTATAAATATATAACAAAAACATGAAACAAATTATATATTATTTACAAAGAAAAGTTTAACTTTGAAGGGTTAAAAATATGTGTGAAGCTGTAACATTAAAAACAATAAGTCATGAATGTCAAAGAAGAAAAAAGGAGAATCAAGGATTTAGGGGAAGAAACTGTGGGATGCTAAGAATAAAAATTATATCTGACAGTTAAGAAAAATGTAATTTAGTCACAACACATTGAAGTTCAGGCTGAAAAGCAGATAGAGAAATCACTAAAAGGAGTTCTGTACTTCTAAACTGCCCTTGAACTGTTGGGCAGAAGAAAGATTCTGGAGCTGGCAGTGCACTGTTCATTTCTACATTTATATCATTACTAAAGAAAAGTGTGAGTTAGTATCATATCTTGATATAACCATCAAGAACTCGTGCATCTTTTGGCAGGAGAATCATTCTGTCTACGATTGTTATTGTGTAGTTTTAAATGGACTAGTCAACCAGCTGTTATATATTTTACACACTGAAGGCCATGTTTCCTTTGAAATTCATAGTTTTAATCTCAACTGAAGTCTGTATTGCTGTGTGCCAAGATCAAAAGGATTAGGCAAACTTGTACAATTACCCTCCTTTTCAGAGAGATGATTTTTTTCTAATGTTTAAAATAGTCCTATATGCTGACATTTTATCCAACTATTTTCTTTAGAGCTACAGAACATTAAAACATTTAATTAACATTTCAACCTTAGGTCACTCTTAATCTAAAACCCAGGAATTCATAATATACAGATATTTTAAACTAGTTACAGTATAACACACATAGATGGAGCTCTAAAAAAATTCTATTTTACTAAGATCGAATGGGGAACAACTATAATTAAATGATAGATATACCCATCTATTTTATTATGTGTTTGCATTTTGCATGACTTCATGCAGAAAACAGTTCACAGAGCTTAAAGTAATGTGTATGCATCAAGATAAAATAAATTTAACATAAGAGAAGGTAATGCAAAAATAAGAAGTACATAACAGTGATGCCATGAAATTCTATAGACTTAGAGGTGTGCCGCATATTTGTTCCTAAGCTTTCTAGCAGGCAACATAAAGAAAGAAACACGAACACTTACAAGAGTCAAAAATGACCATAATGTAAAAACAAACCAGATGGCCTAGAAAAACACATTATTTCTATTCCTGAGATAAGAAATTCCTCCCTTGGCAATATGATGGAATGCAGGTATGTGACTCTCAGAGGGACTGACTTAATCCTGGGATAGATTTAAAGTATAGACAAATGGAGAGACTACATATTCTTCAGGCAATCCTGCATAAACATTATTTCTCTTAGGTGAGGCTTTGAATGGTAAATTCTAGATTACACTCCATGACAAGTACCTGGAATGCAGCCATTTTATTTTGTCAGCTAAATGTGGAGCCACATGTTTCAACAACAGCTAACTGAGTCACAGGACTAATAATATCTCAAAAATGTGAAGAGTATGAGGAGAAAGACACAAACAAGCCTCTATGGAAGGCAGGCCCACTTTCACCTGAAAGGGGTAGTAGCCTATGCTAGGCTAAGACACATTCAAGATTCTCCTCAGAAAGTAATTTTGGGTTCACTTTCCCACATAGATAAATAGACAACAAAAGTTTCCAAATGCCACCATGATCTCCTAATACTACAGCTGTTAAAATGTTTAAGAGTGCTATAGTTAAATGCTCAACCTTTGTAAAAGATTTAGGAAAGTATCATTGGAAAATTAATATTGAACACTGTAAATTATTGTTATGCTCTTTGAGGTAAACTAGTTAAAAAATACACTTAAGTAATTACAGTATTAATCTAAAATTCTCAATTATCCATCTATGTATAGAAAAAAGAAAAGATTTCTTCTTCAACAACATTGAAAATATATTACTTTGCTGTGTGAACTTCTGGAGTTTTTATTTTATAGTCACTTACAAAAGGAAGGAAAACAAAACCAAAAAAAAAAAAAAATTAATCCCTTCCCATTTGCTTATCCACATAGATCTGATAAATACTAGCAGTCTCTTGCCTTTGAAGATGGCCAGACCAGAATCCCTACTTATTGCCAGATGTAGTTTAATCCCATGGGGACTCCAGACAAAAACAAGGAGCTGTCTTCATGGCACCAATGATTCCCTGGGCTGAATGCTATAAACTTATATTGGCAAATCAAAATCCTTGGCAAAATAGAACACTTATTATATCACCACTTCCAAGACTATCCAATAAAAAAAAAACCTGAACTGAGGAATATGATGCAAAGTTGAATATTTTTTTAAAGCATTGACAAGTTCAGCCAGAAAATTACATCTGCAGTTATTCTGTGTATGTAACTATATACACATACATTATGTAGGAATAAAAGTCTTTTTTTTTTCTCAGTGATCTCTATACCCAATGGGGGCTTGAACTCATGACCCTAACTAAGATCAAGAGTTGCATGCTCTACCAACTGAGCCAACCTGGCACCCCTAAAAGTCTTTTTTTCATTCTACAACTTTTAATACCAGCATTTCAGTCATCCATTCAATCAACAAACATTTATTGAGTGCTTACTATAAATTTTGGTCTATGCTAGACTCTGGGGGTAATGAGATGAGATGTCCCTTTGGAGGAAGAATAGGGAGGCAGGCAAAAGGTGATCTCTAAGATGACTACAACAGCCTATGTGAGAAGTACTAAGAGCCTCAAGAAAACAGCAGTGGGAGTGAAGAAGAAGGGACAGATTTCAGAAAGATTGAAGTTATTATTTACACCAACTGATAACTACTGTGAAAGGTGAAGGAAAGGGAGTTCAGGATGATACCCAGGTTTCAATTTTGGACCTTAATTATACTGGAGAAGGAAGAGTTTATATGGTAAGAGATTAACTCAGCTTTGAATTTAGTATTAATATTTTGTACTTTTTAAAATAGATTTGAACTTAACCCTAAGCTTTATGTTTTGAATCTAAGGCTGCTAATTATAACACAAACATATATACTACTTAAGTATTAAAATATGTTCATGTTCAATGCTGGAATGCCCCCCCACCAAAAAAAAAAAAAAAAAAACACAACTGGGAGAAACAAAATGATCACCAAAACATTATACCCATGCTGTCCAACAGAAATATAATGCAAGCCACATGTATAATTTAAAATTTTCTAGAAGCTACACTAAAAAAAATTTAACAGGTGAAATTAATTTTAAGATAGCGTATTTAATTGAGAATATTAAAAAATCATTTAAAAATATAATCAGTATAAAACATTTTGTATTGAATCTTAGAAATCTGGCATAAATTTTATACTTCCAACATATAGCACTTCTCAATTCAGACTAGTCAGATTTCAAGTGATCAACAGCCACATATGAATAATGGTTACAACACTGGACAGTAAAGCTTTATTCAGTTCCAAATACTGAATCTGCATTCAGATTTTTTTATTGAATTATAGTTGACACACTATGTTACATTAATTTCAGGTGTACAACACAGTGATTTGACAACACTATATGTTATACTAGGCTCACCACAAGGGCAGCTACCACCTGTCACCATACTATGCTATTACAATACCATTGACTGTATTCCCTATGCTGTACCTTTCATCTCAGTTGTATTCACATTTTTACAGCATTTCGATGTAAGATAGAATTCAGGGATTAACAACATTTAACCTTCTTAAAAATACAGATTCTCTTACTGAAAATAAAGGTAAACCTTACAAGGCACAGGTACCTGCACACCACAGAATGACCTTTGATGCAGTTTTAAAGAGGTCACTACAATTCATAGTGCTAGAATGGCACTTCCCAGCGAAGAATGGCTAAATCTTAGGACATGACAGCAGAAATAAAACATCTTCAAGTATGAAACAGACATAATGTTCTTCACTGTATATTCTTTAGCCACTTACAAATCTCTGAAGAATTGTGGCAGCATTCAAAAGAAGGCATCATCACTACCCTCTCTTACACTAAAGGTAAAGGCCTAATTCTAGCAACTCCGATGCCATTTTCAAACTTCATCCTCAAAAGTCCTTGGTTAGAATTCTTATGTATTGTCTACACAACTGTATCAGCTACAGTCCATACAGCCATGGACTACAATTTAGTATAGAGAACACAACATTTGCTGAAAGCCAGTTATATGAAATCTGTAGGCAATATGGATATATTCAGAAGCCTCATAAAAAGTACCTCATTTTAGTAGCAGACAGAACTAGCTTCTGTTTGCCCACTCCTAGAAATTCCTTAATATATGTAATAATAGTCTATGATTCTCTAAATAACAATTAATCATAGGTCTGATTCCTTCTGAGTTATCGGTGAAATAATGTCTAGTTAATAGGGTCAGTCTTGTTTAATTATTTTTATGCAGCCATAATTAAACAGGCAATATGAGATAAATCTAAACTTCTTGAAATATTTAAGTAAATTTCTTATTTATGCTTCCTTACCTCCCCTTTTACTTCTTAAGTAATCTCTTCTCTTTCTATTATAGATAACACCACAAAAAATGTTTTTGCTAACATTACCATGCCCAACTGTCTGAATCCAAAGGATGCTTATCCCCCTTCACCTCTCTGGGTTATGGCGTTTATGTTTCTCTCTCTTCTGTAAGCTTCTTTGATACCTTACCTCCAGATTCTCTTTCTACATTGCTGACTTTCCTTCTCACTTTTTAAAAATTTCTATTTATTAAAAAAAATTTTTTTAATGTTTTTATTTATTTTTGAGACAGAGAGAGACAGAGCATGAGTAGGGAGGGGCAGAGAGAGATGGAGACACAGAATCCAAAGCTGTCAGCACAGAGCCTGACATGGGGCTCGAACTCACAGACTATGAGATCATGACCTGAGCTGAAGTCGGATGCTTAACTGACTGAGCCACCCAGGTGCCCCCCTGCCCTTTTTTTTAAAGTAAGCTCTATGCCCAACATGGGGCTTGAACTCATGATCCTGAGATTAAGAGTTGCATGCTCTACCAACACAGCCGGCCAGGTGACCCTTCTCGCTTTTTAATGTAGGGTCTTTTTCATCTACCTCCTTAGTGTTAGTTCTTCTCATGATTCAGTCCCAGGCCCTTGTTTTTGATGTAACTCAGGTTAGTTGAGCTAGACCTCCAACTACCTTAATCGACAATTATCACCATTTCCAGACTTTCAAGTCCAAAATGTCAACTGCCCACTGGACTACTTATTTTGGTATGCTTCTGGTAACTCAAACCTAATGTATCAAAAAAAAATGAATAATTTTTCCTCCTAAACTTGCTTCCTTTCTTGCTTTTTTGATTATGGATATAGTCCTTCACCCAGCCAATTCAGAAATGTGGCAGTTATCTTGACTTTTCCTTTTTCTTCTTCCTCTAAAACCTTATCTAATCAGACAGTAAGCCTCCAAAATATCTTTCCAATTCATTCTTTATTCCTCTTCCACTACGACTATTTTTGGTCGTGTGCTTCATCATTTCTTAGTTCAGTTATTCTAACACTATCCAAACTGTTCTCTTTATCTCTAGAACCCTCCCCACCCCTTTCAATCCCTCCTCCATACTAACTGCTATCTAAAACCTGGCTAAGTCACGACTCTCTTTTAAACTTTTTGATGCTTCTCTTTTCCCTGAAGCAGTGGATCTCCAACTTTAACACACTAAAATCACATGGAGGACTTGTTAAAACACAGATTGCTGGGCTCCCCTTGCCAAATTTTCTGTTTCTGTAGATCTGGACTTGAGCCCAAGATTTGCCTTTTTAACAAGTTCTCAGGCAATACTGATGCTTCTGGCCTGGCAACCACCTTTTGGAGTCCACTCTGCCAAAGAAAAAAAGTTCAAACTACTGACAAGCCATTAAAGTTGTTCACACAATCTGGCTCCAGTCTTATCTTTCCATAGGTATTGCTCACATTTCTCTTACACACATATTGCGCTCTACCTTCTGAATAAAGTATAGCTCATGTACTATACTGTAACAAGATCTTTGTTAACACTGCTTCTTATATCTGTAATGCCCTTTCCAGCATCTTGCTCCTCCCTGGCAAACTCCAACTCATTCTTAAAGACTAAGATCAAATGTAGTTTCCTACAGTTAAGACTTCCTCAACCTTTTCTGGAAGTAAAATAAAGTATTTCCTCATTCTGTCTCAGAGTAAAAGGAAAAAAAATTAACTAAGTATGGTGGCAGATGTTAACTAGACTTGTTTTGATCATTTCACAATATATACAAATACTGAACAGCTATGTTGTACATCTAAAACTGTTATATGTCAATTATATCTCAATTAGTAAGTATGTTTTAAAAATCACATATACACACATAAAGAAATAAAATGTCAAATGTTTTAATGGCAGCTTGTGTGTCTCCTTCATGGTCCACAAAGGTATTATATTTTTTGTTACATAATACTATATATTATCACAAGTTATATGTTTATATTAGTTTCTTATTTATTGTCCATCTCCCTCACTAAACAATAAAGTTCCACAAGGGCAAGTACCATGCTGTATTTCTCACTATTATATTCCCAAAGACTAATAAGCAGAAGGAGGTCACAAAATATTTGTTGAATGAATACACAAATACATCACTTAATCTATTTCTCTAATTAGTTACTGCCATGTCTGTTTGATCTTCGTAATGACAGCCCCAAAAGGGCAGGTGTCATATTCTTCCAATTTTGTGATCACAGACCTAATTACCCAGTAGGCCCTTAATAAATGTCTGTTGAATGAATGAATGGCATTTAAGAAATTCTCGTGATTTTGCACAATTCAGTGTCTATGCTGTGGGACTATGATCTTCAAGCATTGTATGAGAAGCATGAAATTGACCACAGAAACTTTATCCAGTTGATACAGTGCTAATTTGCCAGAATTTTAGAAAATGTGAAGAATTTCTGTGATTACTAGCCATTGCAGATAAGATGTCTACAGTTTGTTAACTGAACAATCACATTTGGGGTAGGATGATTACATGGAAGGGATGAAAAAGTGAAGTAGATGTTACAGTATCATCTTTCAAGGTTTTATTTTCTCTTGAACAATGTCAGGAAGATGGATGCAAATGATGTCAATCATAAACTTGGCAAAGGCTCTAGAAAGACAATATATTATGCAGGGAAAATGCATCTGAAGGTCAACATGGAAGAAATTCACTAACCAACTAAACAACAACATAATAACAACAGCAGCACTTAACATTTATTGAGTGCCTTTGATGCACCCAGTTTTGCGCTAAATGTTTTACATGGATTATTTTATTTAATCCTCACAATAATCTTATGAGATAAGCATTACAGTTTTAAAAACTGGTTTACAAATGAGGCTAAAATGCTAAGTAAATTGCCTAATGTCACACAGCTAGTAAATGTCAGAGTTGCAGCAGGAACCCAGATCTGACTCCTAAAGCCATGTTATTAACCACTACATATCCTCTTGAAAAATTCTTTAACAGAATGGTATATGCCAAAGCCACATATAAAAATTCTAAAAGTATGAAACATTTCATACTATGAATTCCTGTCAATGAGTTTCTCATATACCATTTGTTGACATCATTATTAAGAGCTGCTAAATCTAATATGCCACGTCAACCTGAAGGCTTTATTTACAGATCCTTTTGTTTTTTCAACTTATTTATTTACAGGTTCTTTTGTTCTTTTTGGTTTTACATATGAAAACTAATACTTTCACTTTGTATTACAGTTTATTTTTCTGTGTTCCTCACTAAAATGTGAGTTCCTGAAAGGCAGAAATTTTATCGGCATCCTTGGAACTGAGCACATAGTACACATTCAATAAATATTTACAGAGCTGAGGAAGAAATTTATATTCTAGGCCACTTTTTCATTAATTTAACTGTACATTCATTGGGAGGGTTTTAAAAATCATACTTAAAAAAATCACCCTTTAGAGCAAGGTAAAGAATAAAAACATATTTGTTAATTGCTACGTCCAAAAACTCTTAATACAGAAACAATACGTTAAACTATTTGGGGATAAGAATTAACAACCAGAGCTCATTGTGATTTCTGAACATTCACAGACATTAGCAACTTAAAAAAATGTGATTTCATGTATTTTAATGTGTATCATATTTTATTTTGACACACAAACTACTTAATTTCTTTAAATCAAACTACCATGTAAAAAGAACCAAGAAAATTTCTCTCATTTCCTAGTTAAATAAACATTTTCACTTAACTACCCAACCCAATATGTGTTTTTGTTACTTTTGGAAAATGTTTTAAATACTTTCATGTAATAACGCTGTCTGGAATAACCTACTCAGGATACTGATGCCATGTTTTTCTTTTCTTTTTTATCTCTTTTATTCTTAAAAAGCACAGCACAAACATTATTTGCATTTGTGATGTAAATATCTCTTAAATGTGCCAGTTGGCAAACACTTTTAAATTTAACTACTATAATAATAAACAACAATGTCAAACAAATAAATCTGTTTTGAGATTTTTAAAAAGCTTTCCAGATAACTCCTATGATAAGCCTAAGACATACTAGAGTACTGTAAAATCAGAGTTGAAATCACGACCTTTATCAGGTTAACAGAATTGGATCAAGGACATAGATGTATTTGTTCTGAGAGGCCACCATTTTCCTCCTTTGTTGTTCAAAATATAACTCTTTTTTGTGGAATATCTACCTTTTCAGTTAAATTCAACTCAAAGGAGGCAGTTACAAGGCCAGAACCTATCAACTATATTATAAGCATTTAAATTTTTCTTAAATATGTAGGTGAAAAGACAAACAGCAAAGCAAGAGTTAATTGAAACATTCCTCTTTAGAGCAACTGCCTTGAGGAGTGGGGGCTGGTGGATGGCGGGAGGGGGGAGCAAGGCCGAGAGATGCAGAGTTAATCAGGGAGCAAATCCAAAGCCAGGCATGGATAGGCCTCACTAATGAGCCTCAAGTACCCTGCAGTGGTTTTCAAACTTAACTGGCTTCAAACGATGCCACCCCATGACAGAATGCAGCTAGCCATAAGAGGAGGGTGATTAGAATAAATGACTGGAGTAATTAACTCTGATGTGAAACCACCTGATTGGAAAAGAGAAGCCAAGAGCTATTTAGCTGATGGTCTTCCAGTAGAAAAAGGAAGCTTTCCCTTTCTCTTGTGTGGGTGTTCAGTTAGAACTCAACTCTTTCAAGTAGGTATTTGGTAGCACTAATGAAAAGCAGCTTTCATTCAAGGGCCTCTCAAGGGCCTTCCCATTCATTTTGAAAGGGGAAGAAAATAAAAGCTTCAAAGTAGAACTAATTTACTTTACTCCCCTACCTCTTGGTGAATTTTTGCATTAGTGAAGTCGGCATTAGTATTTATGCTACCAATCTACCTCCAAATAATGTCATCAAATATCCCAAATTTTTATTTATGAAATAACAAGATAAAAACAAAACTTTAAAATTCCCCCTTCTTTAAAAATATTTTACAATATCCATGTACATACTGAATAAACATATTTTTAATTTATCAATCACACTTTTCAAAAAGCTTAAAAATGTTTACATAGATAATTGTTCATCAGGGTCAATGCTTCTTTTATAAGTGCCATAGGAATTATTCTTCCTACGCAAGAGACCCTTGTGGAAAGGGAGGAGGTTTTAAAGTACCAATGGGGTACATTTGTTTTTGAAGAGAAAACAAAAAAACAAAAAACGAAAAGAATGTTAAGGCAAGGAAAAAGAGTACATACTTGCGCAAAAAATAGCTTTCTTGCAGTACAAATCGAATCCAGCCAAGGAATCCAATACACTTTCTAGTGTGCTTTATTTTACAAAGAGAGGAATTATAAAGACTGGGGGCATTACTACCTGCTGTTTTACAAGTAATCATCAATTCATTGGGCCAATGTTGTTCTGTACCTGCTGAGTTAATGTTCCTCGACACACCCCTTCCCCTAAAACAGGTTCACAAGCTGTCCCGTACCAACTAACGGTGTAGTAGCGCCTGTAACTTAGCAAATGTTTACGCCTAAACTTAGATTTATTTGACAGCTTTACACCTTTGGGCATGATATAATTAAATGTTTTGACAGCTAAACAGAAACTGTATAAATTTAAAAGCTATTAGGAGCTCAGCATCTAGAATCAAAATGAAGTAATTTGCTTATACCCTGAACCACTTTTAGCAATGCATTCCAATAAAAAGCACAAAGACAGGAGTAAATGTCGGTACAAATATTTTAGCTAATTCTTTCAAATTTCTTCTATGAAAAATATTCCCTTTATAAATATTGATAATGTCTTTAACATCAACAAAGGGAATATAAGCAGATTTAAGATTACCAATACAACCCTTAAACTCTGTCTCCGACTATTTTCTATCATTTTAGAAGTGACAGTATAAAAAAGGCACAGACTAAGAAATAGTATATTTATATATTTTTACTTTTTTAAGATTTATTTTCTTAAGTAATCTCTACACCCACTGTGGGGTTCGAACTTATAACTCTGACATCAAGAGTTGCATGTTCTACCAAGTGAGCCAGCCAGGCCCCCCAGTATATATTTTTAAAGGTCACCACTATATGGTATTTGAAAGGATTTAAAGCAACACAAAGAGAATGAGTGGTTCTTCAAACTCAGCCATTAAAAACTGAAGAGTCATCCTCATTCTCCAAGGTGCTAGGCTCCAGATTTTCACAGTATTCTGTGCTGCTTGGTTCTCTCAGATGTCAATTTTCACTTCTCGTGGAAGTGAGAAATCACAATGCTCCTAAGTCACTACTTACCTTCAGAAAAACCCACTGTTCATTATCTAACCTGCAGAAAAGGTTCCCATCAGTAGTACTACTCAAATACATAGATTAAAAACCTCTCTAAAAATTAAAAAGGCAAAGTCGTCCATTAAACTATCATTTTAAAAAAGAAAGCTGATTTATTTCACTGTATTGCATCATGTTATCATTCTGGAGAGCACCTACAGCGTACTGGCTCATAGTCTAACAAAAAAGCTCATGTAAACAATATCTAAGTCAGACCATTACTGAAGCATTTGGACTGTATCAAATATATAAAAACATTTAAAATGTACTTTTCATTACATAATGACCTGAGGAGACACTGTACCCACACTAAAGGTAACAATGATAAGTTGTTTATTTAAAAAAAAAAATCAATGAAATGTTTAGAAACCAGTTCACTTTCTCATGTGGTGTTTATATTTCACTTTATCATCCCTCTTGGAAAAACATTTCTAAAGGAAGAAACTACTATGAACCAAATCCTGTTTAACTTACATATGCTGATGTCAAGTAATTTAAAAAACATTTTCTAAAAAGAGCTTCTTATGTACACATCTAAAAACATTATTGTATTATCTAACTGTTCTCTTCCTCTCACTCATGTTTATAGGATGGATGTCTTTCTGTGAACCATATTTGGATCTACTGGAACATAGCCTGAAAATGGATTAAACTTTTTCCAAGTTTTAAATATCTGATAGTACCAACTGTAGGGATAAGGTACTGAGGATTCAGAAGCTGAGATTTCCAATCTGGCTACGTCTTTTTATTTTTTTTATTTTTTAATTTTTTTTATTTTTTAATTTTTTTTTTTAACGTTTATTATTTTTGAGACAGAGAGAGACAGAGCATGAACGGGGGAGGGTCACAGAGAGAGGGAGACACAGAATCTGAAACAGGTTCCAGGCTCTGAGCTGTCAGCACAGAGCCCGACGCGGGGCTTGACTCACGGATCGCGAGATCATGACCTGAGCCGAAGTCGGCCGTTTAACCGACTGAGGCACCCAGGTGCCCCTGGCTAGGTCTTTTTAATGAGTGAAACTTGAATTAGATCATTTAAACACTATTTATAAGATTCAATATTCCTAGTAGTTGGATAGCTCTTTGAAGACTTAGTAAATTTAGACAAAAAGGAGAGTATTACTTTAAATATAAAGTATAAAATAAGAAACTGATACTATTAAAATACTATATATTAAGAATATCCTCTTCTTAAGAAATGCTATCTCAATATCTTTTTTTTTTTAATTTTTTAAAATGTTTATTCATTTTGAAAGACAGAGAGAGACAGAGCACAAGCAGGGGTGGGGTGGAGAGACAGGAGGACACAAAATCTGAAGCAGGCTCCGGGCTCTAAGCTGTCAGCACAGAGCCCGATGCGTGGCTCAAACTCATGAACCAGGAGATCATGGCCTGAGCAGAAGTCACCCAGCTGCCCCATATCTCAGTATCTTTTTAATTATTTCAATGTTTCTCTTCTCCAAGGACATGCATTGAAAAATGTTCTCAAAGATGTATATATCTACCAGAACTTCTGATTAGAATGAGAAAGCCAGTGGCACTGATCTGATACAATTTAGCTATAAAAGCACAGAAATAAATTGGCTATTCATAAAAAGTTTCACAGAGTCCAATTCTTCCGAATTACTTCCTGAGTCAAAGACTGAAGTCTGTTTTTCCACACAACATTGCCTGTAATACCTTTAAAAGTACTATGAGGCAGCATTTTAAAACAATTTTTTAAAGTTTATTTATTGCTAGAACAAGAGAGAAAGTGTGCATGGGGGCACGTGCAAGAGTGTGGGGGAAGCGTGGAGAGGGAGAGAATCCCAAACAGGCTCTGCACTGTCAACATAGAGCCAGATGAGGGGCTCAAACTCACAAACTGAGAGATCATGACTTGAGCCAAAACTAGGATTCGGACACTTAACCAACTGAACCTTCCAGGCACTCCAAATGAGGCAGTATTTTTAAAAAAGAATTCTCAAGGCACTTAGGTGGTTCAGTTGGTTGAGTGTCTGACTCTTGATTTTGGTTCAGGTCATGATGCCACTCTTGTGGGATAGAGCCCGGCATCAGGCTCTGTGCTGAGCATGGAGTCTGCTTAAGATTCTCTCTCCCTCTTCCCCACTCATGCTCTCTCTCAATACAGAGAGAGAGAGAGAGAGAGAGAGAGAGAGAGAGAGAGAGAGAGAATTCTCCACTATTAGCTCTGGAATTTTCTTCCCAAACCCAACATCCATTCTACAAATTTGATGCTCACATTTTGACATCTTCCCTTCTCTCTTATTTTTAGAACTGTCATTTAGGGCACTCTTCATGACTACTCCTATCCTCATACCTCCACTGTGATAACTCTACCTTAAAACATAACTAAGTACATAAAGAATGAAGTTTAATGGAGTAACATTGTTTAGTGGAATACAATTTGCCAGTTTCTTACAAAACTAAATATACTCTTGACATGTGACCCAGCAACTGCACTCCTTGGTAGTTACCCAAATGGGTTGAAAATTTATGTCTACATGAAAACTTACACATTAATGTTTATAGCAATTTTATTAATAACTACTAAAACTTAGAAGAAACCAAGATATCCTTCAGTAACTAAAGGGCTAAATAAACTGTGGTATACACTGGAATATTATTCTACAACAAAAATAAATCAGCCATCATATCAAACCATGTAAAGACATGGAAGAACATTAATGCATATTGCTAGGTGAAAGAAGCCAATCTGGGGGTGTCTGGGTGGCTCAGTCGATTGAGTGTCAGACTTCAGCTCAGGTCGTGATCTCATGGTCAGTGAGTTTGAGCCCCGCATCGGGCTCTGTGCTGACAGCTCGAGGCTGGAGCCTGCTTCAGATTCTGTGTCTCCCTCTCTCTCTGCCCCTCCCCCACACATGCTCTCTGTCTCTCAAAAATGAATAAACGTTAAAAAAAGTAAAAAAAAAAAAAAAAGAAAAGCCAATCTGAAATGGCTATATATATTGTATGATTCTCAATATATGACATTCTAGAAAAAGAAAAACTATAGAAATGATAAAGTAATCAGTGGTTGCCAGGAGTTTGGAGTAGTGGGAGTGGGAAGAATAAAAAGGTAGAACAAAGGAGATTTTTAGGGCAGTGAAACTATTCTGTATGGTACTGTAATAGTAAAGATGTAGTATTATTTGCCAAAGCCCACAGAATGTACAACAAAATAAGTGAACCTTAACATAATATGGAATTTAGTTAGTAGTAATGTATTGATATTGACATCAATTATAATAAATGTACCACATTAATTCAAGATGTTAAAAATAGAGAGAATGGGGGGGATTGAGAGTAAGGGGTGTATACAACTCTAAGTTTCCCCCACTGTTTTTCAAAAAACACTAAAACTGCTCTAAAAAATAAAGATTAATTTTTTAAATGATGTTTATATGTCTGCCTCTTCCTTCACTGAGCTATCTTAAAGACATGACTCACACAGCTCATTCATCTTTGGTTCTCATGCCTAACACAGTTATTAGTACACATTAAGGGCTTTAATTTCTATTTTTTGAAGAGCAAGGAGGATGGTTGCCCTATTTAAAGGATTCTCAGAGCCTTCGTTCCCACCATATGTGCCAAGGTCTACAGTTGAGATGTGTTAATAAATACTAAATTCAGGATGCCTGGGTGGTTCAGTCAGTTGAATGTCTGAGTCCTGATGTTGGCTCAGGTCATGATCTCACAGTTGTGGGATCGAGCCCTGCATCGGGCTCCATGCTTAGTATGGAGCCTGCTTGGGATTCTCTCTCTCCCTCTCTCTCTGTCCTTCCCCTGCTCCCCTACTCTCTCTCAAATTAAATAAACATTAAAAAAATATTAAATTCATACCTTTCTTATCATTTACATAAGCATACCCAGTATGAATATAACCTATCCCTTTTACAGAGTGAGTTGAAAAGTATGACCTGGAAAGCCACTAATTTATCTAATATTCACTACCTATTACTATGTTTAGGATACTGTGCTAGGCACATAGTGGGACAAAGATAAATGAATGAGGCATTTTTGTACCTGCCCTAGATGAGCTTCCAGTCCAGTGAAGACACAGATGTGAAAACAACTATGTACAAAGAGGTGTAGAGGGCAGAAAGAGGATAGCATAAAACGAGCTTAAGTAGGGTTTAACCTTTCATATAAATGTACAAATAATATTAAAGAAATACCTTTTTATATATTCATGAGATAAAAATATAATTTGCATTAACCAACACTCAAGATATCATAAAGCTTAAAACTTAAAATACTGCCTATACTCTCATTTCAATATTTCATCAAATTATTCCTAAGGAAATTATGAACCGCCTTTAGGAAGCACATACCATTTCCTTCCTATTTCAGACTTCGGGTCATAGTTCTATTCCCTGTCATCATTCTTGATGGTTTCAGAATTCATATTAATGGTTCTTCTCTTGGAAGTCTTCCTTCTCTGCCCACTGTAGTCACCTTTAAGCATTAATATACTTTTGACTTAATAATCCAAGCAATTCAAATCTAAGTGTCCTTAAATAACCATAACCTACTTTCTGCCAGTTAATTTTCCTTTCAAACATGTCCTTCATCCTCACTTCTTGTAACTTCCTTTAGTTCTTAAATTACAAGGATACGTAATAAAAACAGCCAATAAATATTTGTGTACAGCGATAATTTGCATAAACTATATCAATTAAATCTCAACCAAACTTATGTCTTCAAAGTAGATGTACCAGACAACTACAACCATACTTTCTTTCCATATGATGAAATATTATGGGAACAGGCTAACAAACCTGGATTCCAAGCCTGGCTGAACTGTTATAAAATGTTTGGCAACAGTTAATTAAATTCTTAAAGCTTAAATTTACTCATCTCTAAAATGAGAAACTAATACATTCCTCATAAAGTTATTACAAGAATTAAATTATATGCCTGTACAAAGTAAGTTCTTTTTAGATGTCAATTCTCTTTCCAATTTTCCTTCTGTGGTGGTGAGCTTCCAAAATGGCCCCTGATGATTCTTACCTCCTGGTATTCATGCTCTTGCTAGTTCCAGCCTCAACACAGCTGACCTCTATAACAAATTGGATAGAATAGAAATAACACAGTGGGACTTTTGAGACTAACTCATAAAAGATACTGTGCCTCCTACCCTCCTCTATTTTTGCTTGCTTGCTCTGGGGAAATCAGCTGCCATATGGTAAAGTTATTCAAGCAGCTCTATGGAGAGGTCCTTGTAGTATGAAACTGAGGTCTCCTGCCAGCTCATCAACAATGTGAGCAAGTCATCTTAGAAGCACATCTTCTAGCCCAGTCATACCTCTGGATGACTGTGTCTCCAATAAGCATCTTGGCTACAATCTAATGAGAGGTAGAGAGCCAGAACCACCTGGCTAAGCCATTCCCAAATTCCTGATCCAACAGCACTCTACAAGATAATAAAGGCCTACTGTTGTTTTAGCTGTTAAATTTTGGCCTAACTTGTTATATAGCAATAGATAACTAACACATCTTCTGGTTTACATTTTCCTCAGACCTCCTTGACCTATTTTAATCCATACCAGACCCCATGGTGGTTATTTTCAACTAGACTTTTTATAAGCAACCTAGACACTTCACCAACTTGACTCTTCCCATACCTACTTTGTTAACACTTCATCTTAGGAAATTCCATGATCTATTTTCCTAGCTTTTATACACAGGCTGCTATATTTCATTACAGAAAAATCAAAACAGATACCAACATTTTTACTGTAATCCAAGCTCTCTGTCTTCAGCTGAGCCTCAAATTCTACACTGATTATTTTATGTTTCTAGTTCACTAATATCATATTCCTTTCAGTGGCTACTCTAAATTACATACCTGCCTCACTTTCTCAACTGATTATCTGGCCTTTGACTTCAAAATGATATCATTTTTTCTTGATTTTCTTCTCCATTGCAAAATGTTTATATTTTGATCTTAGCTCTCTTTGCCCTGTGCTTTAGGGTAAGAAGTATCCTCACATTTCCTAAAAATATGCTATGTACCTGGTTTTTCAATTCTTCCCTTCTAAAAGTTACTTCTTCTCTGAGACTACTCAGATTCTGCTACCTAGAAAGAATCTTTCTCTTAACTCCTTTATATCCCAGAATCACCTCTTCTTTCATTGTATAGCAGCATACTCTTCAAAAGAAGCATATTCATTCACTCCACAATCTCTTTACCCCTTCATTCCTCAACTCATTGAAACCTAGATTTCACCACACTCTACTGAAATTTTCTACTGAATGTTGCCAATATTCTCCCCTTTATGTCTGAAATAAAATGTTTGCCCCTCTGTGAGAGTGAACTATTGTGGCAGAGACCATTTGTCATCTAGTATCCACTCTTACTTTCTTTAATAACAAAAATCTAAGCCAGAAACACATTCACCACTCTCCCTTAAAATGTCATGAGGCCATGTCACCAAGTTATGGTGAAGGTAACCAAACAACTGGTATATGAACATTGGTATATGAACACTGGTAATTTGTTCCACTTCTGGGTAGCTCAGCTCAAAACAAATGGGTATGTTTCCTTTCTATCTTTCTATTGGCTGGGAAGCAAAGCAAACTGGACCCATCTTGGGCCCAGATATGGAAGTCACATGCTATAACCGGCAAATTTGCTCTCCTGCTTTAGTTTCCTTTCCTTTGTACATTAGAAAACAATGAGGAGATCCTAAATAATATTACCAGTAACAAGTCAAAAGTATATAATTCTTATGCACATGAAAGAGAAATAATAAGACTCTAAGATAGTGTCTTAAATATAACAGAAAACAACTTAACCTGTAGTATAACTAACTAATACACTTAGTATATTGGTCAGGGTCCCAGCAGAGAACAGACGGTACAAGTAGATGGAATTCTGATGAAAGTTCAACTCACATACAGGGTCAAGGGAACCAAAAAGACATTTTGAGGAACTTCCAGACTCACAACAATGAGAAGGCATTACAACCCATAGGCCTGAAGGAGAAAAGGGAGGAATTATTATTACTAGACACTGTTGAGTAGTGAAGGGAAATGACCTGAATGTAGCAAGAGCTGTAGGTCTACAGTCTAGAAGTGGTAGTGGTGAGGAATAATGTTACCTCTTTCTTCCCCTGCTCTCCTATCTACTACCTGCCATTTGCAATCTGTAGTGATGAGCCCTCTGGGACATAAAGGAGAGCAGAGAAGGGGGAATGACATGGAGGAGGAAAAGGAGGAAAGATAAGTGTATCTATTAACAAGTTAAAAGTATAGCATCACATCGGGATTTGGTACTTTTGACTCACTCTGAAGCACATTTTTTAATGTCTAATTCCTCTTGAAAACCCCTCTCCTTTCTTACATTAACATCATACATTCTTACTTCTCCAGCTGCCATGGATATCTTTTTTCGTGGGTTCCACTCTGTCTTCTTGCTCTCAGAAGAAAATTATTTCCCAGGGCTTGTCCCTGGATTTCTTGCCTCTATGCCAAATATTACACAAGGTAAAGTCATGAACTCCCTCTACCTTCAACTATCATTCAATATAGATGCACACCAAATCTCTATCTCCAACACTGACCTCCCTCCTAATTGCTACACCAAAGGTTGCATATTTAAATATCTATGAAAACTAGGTAGGTAAAAAATAAATTAATATGGCAAGCTGGATATAAAACAGTAGAAAGAGAAGAAAACTAGAGAGATATGTCTGTCTATAGGTGTGGCCATCACTTAGCTCTAACTGAGACTATGTAGTTCCAGGACAGTCAGATATTCTACTTCTAAAGAAAGGCTAGAAATCTAAATATGGGAGAGGAAGGGAACTCTGTTCTTTTTTTTTTAAATGATGGCAACCAAGGCCTTTCATTAAAATATCAGGTTGCTTATTTCAGAAATCTATTTGAAAGCCCTCTTTCTATAAAAACACCCAGAAAGGCTAAATAAAAACAAATATGCTTTCTTAAAACTTTGTTTTGAAATGACTAACAGAAAAATTACAAAAATAGTACATTTTCTGTATACCCCTCACCCAACTTTTACAAATGTTAACAACTTACATAACTATTACAATATCAAAACCAGAAAATCTATGTTGGTATCACGCTTAACTAATATGCAGAGATTAGGTGACTTTTACCATTTTCCCCAATGCCCTTTTTCTGTTCTAGGACCAAATAGAGAATCCCATATTGTATTTAGTTCCTGTACCTATCAATTACAAAGGAAAAAATAACAAGTAAGCTTTTAACTGAAAAACGAGTTAGAAAGGAAATAGCAAAAGAAATCCTTAGGAGTCACAAACAAACAATTAACAACAATAAAATGAGAAAACTATAGTAGCAAGTTATAAACAGGTAAAGGTAACCCCTGGGTGTTTTCTTCCAGTCTCAGTCACTGAGGAGCTTGGTTTTAATACTCGTGTAGAAAAAGTAGAGGATGCCTTGGCTCCCCTTTTCTGGTGGTGAGGGAAAAAGTTGGAAAGGAGGTATTTTCATACATAAAACTGGAACCCACAAAGAGTCATGCACCAAGAAAAAGGGTGACCAGAAGAAACATCTATCTACCAACAAAAGGATATTAGGACAAATTTATCTGTCTTCATTTGGGCTTAGGGTAGGAAAGCTTTCCCTAGGAATTCATATCTATAGGTCTGTCCCCTATATAGACACAGGACTTAAAAATATAACCAAGTGGTCTGAAATTTACATACAAATTGGTCCTATGCTGTGATACAATGAAGAGGTAAAAGAAAAACACTATCAATCAAAGATTCTAATGGGAAATGGCTCTCCTAAAGATGAACACACAATCCAAAATTACCAAATATATGAGGAAATAGACTGTCATGAGTAAGAGTTATCAAACAACACAAAGGTAATAAGATACTAGCAATATTGAATAGAACTTTTAAAGTAACTGTTTGAAGCTATTAAGAGCATACAACAAATGAGAATTTAAGGAGATAATTTAAAAAAATTTTTTTCTAATGTTTTTATTTATTTTTGAGACAGAGAGAGACAGAGCACGAGCAGGGGAGGAGCAGAGAGAGAGGGAGACACAGAATCCAAAGCAAGCTCCAGGCTCTGAGCTGTCAGTACAGAGCCCGACGCGGGGCTTGAACTCATGGACTGTGAGATCATGATTTGAGCCGAAGTCGGACGGACGCCCAACCGACTGAGCCACCCAGGCGCCCCAAGAAGATAATTTTTTAAGTTGATTTGAAAAAGAACCAAAGAAATTCTAGGCAAAAAAGTCACTAAATTTATATTGGACTGCTTAAACAGATTTGAAATAGGCAAAAAGGCAACTGGTGATCTAAAAAATATGAGGAAATTACAAAAATGGAGCCCAGAAATAATAAAATGGGAAATATAAAAGAAAGGTTTTATAGTCATAGAAGATAGAATGAGAAGGTCCAACATGCATCTAAAAGGAATTCTATCAAGAATAAATTGAGAGAATGGGGAATAGACAGTATCAAAATGATAATTCCTGAAAACTTCCCAGAATGTACTTAAGACACAAATCTTTATTCAGGATACAAAATAAGTCACAAGCAGAATATAAAAATACATCCAGGGTAGCCTGGGTGGCTCAGTCAGTTGAGCACCCGACTTCGGGTCAGGTCATGATCTCACGGATTGTGGGTCTGAGCCCCACATTGGGCTCTGTGCTGACTAGCTCAGAGCCTGAAGCCTGCTTCATATTCTGTGTCTCCCTCTCTGTCCTTCCCCCACTCATACTCTGTTTCTGTCTCTCTTTCATAAATAAACATTAAACAATTTTTAAAAATTAAAAATAAATCCATACTTAGACGCATTATCACAAAACTGCAAAATACTGGACAATTGGAAAAATGTTACAAGCAACCTAAAAAGGAACAGCTGATAGATTTCTCAACAGTAAGAACAAAAATGAGAAATAATGGTATCTTCTAAATGCTAGGAGAGAGAATAATAGTCAACCTATTAGCCAGAGTGAGAATTAAAAAAAACCAAAAAACATTTTAGATGAAAAACACCTCATCGAAACTATTTCTGTAGGTTTATACTGCCCATGGGCTAACACCAATTTGCCACTTCTGCTCTATCTCTAGAACTTAGAATTGTCAGGCTTCCTCCACCTGGGTGTTGGACCAACATCTAAAACTCAACCTGTCCAAGGATGAACATGACTGTATTTCCAAAACCTTTTCCTCTTCTAGACTTTCCAATTGTGTTATATTCACCACCATCTTCCAGTCACCTAAAGTAAAAACTTTAAAATACCATTTAACTCCTATTCAGATACAAAATCCTACAAAACTACCTATATATTTGCCTTCTGTGCCATATATTCCAAATGTCACCATTCTGCCTCAGTCTCATATTATCTGGACATAAAAGATTGATTTCATAACTGTTGAAATTGTCCTTCATTCAATCCTATATGATGTTACTAGGTAAACTTCCTAAATTGGAACTTCAGTCATACCACTCTTCTCCACAAAATTCTTAAATGCTCCTCTGCCCATAGAGTCAATCCAACTCCTTATCATTGCATTCAAGTCCCTTTTGAATATCTGACCTCAAACTCCCTTTATGGTGTTAAGTCACAACTACTCTCTTTTCTTCATTAGTCAGACTGGATTGCCGTTAGCTCAAATAACATCTCTCTTGTGTGTCTCTGTACATGTTCTTTCATTTACTGGAATTCAATTAAAATAAAAATTTAACAGCTACAGAAGGTCTTTTATGTATAAGCAGCAGGAAGTGGGGATGGGGTAGAAGCAAACTATTCACTTACGCATACCTAGTTCTTAGTCTGTGTCTCATGAGAGAACGCCCTCAATTTCCTCTTCCTTCATTCTTTCCCTTATTCAACACACTCACATGCATTTCTACCTGTCAGCTAAAGTGTTCACACAGAAGCCAGATAACCATCCCTGAGGGATATGTAGAGGGGCTTACTGCATTTCATGGATAGCAAAGCAAAATAACAATAGTGCTCCAGACTGTCTCAGACTGAGGGTCCTATTAATAATATACTGATGACTCTGAGACATCAAAGAGCCTGCTAAAGAAAGAGAATATCATTATCATCATGTATGTCATTTTTACCAAAGAATTAAATATGTTCAAAGTTAGTTGATCATAAAATTAAAGAAAATATTCCACTTACCTTGCATATTTCTAAATTATGCATTACTCAAACTAGATGTATTTGTGTATGAAACTAGAAATGCTGCTCTCACTTAGTGGTTCTAAATTACTCAGGAAGTCTACTTTAGAAAAGACGGTTTTGAGATGGATTTCAAAATACAGAACATATATGATTCAATGAAATGAGTGGTAAATTCTCTCAGTTTGATGGTATAGTGTACAAAATGCATTAAAATGAAAGAACTGTTTGTTCACTCTCTAAATGAACAATGATCTCATCTGAATAAACAACTGTGAAATTTAAAAAGCAGGGAGTTAAGAGCAGGAAAGGAAATTAAGAGTTGTCCCATCTTTGGCTAAATGTTTAAGGTCAGCTAGAAATTTAACCACTGTAACCTTGTGATTTTTACAGATTTTTCACTGTTGGCTTTTTGGAAGAATTGGTTTTATTTTTGTTTATGTTTTGATGTTAACTATGCTTTATTTTTTAAAAAAATATTTATTTATTTTGAGAGGGAGAGAGCAAGCAAGCAGGGGAGATGCAGAGAGAGGGAGAGAGAGAATCCCAAACACATTGAATCTCCACGCTGTCAGCCCAGAGCCTAATGCAGGGCTTGAACCCACGAACCGTGAGATCATGACTTGAGCCAAAGTCAAGAGTAGGACGCTTAACTGAGTGAGCCACCCAGGTGTCCCAGTGCTAACAATGCTTTAGATAGGCCTTGGCAAATTTTTTCTATAAAAGGCCAGATAGTAAATAGTTTGGGCTTTGCCATATGATCACTATCACAATTACAATTCTGTTACTGTAGCCCAGAGGCAGCCATAGACAATATAAACAAATAAACATGGTGGCTGTGTTCCAATAAAAGTTTATTTACAAAAACAGGCAGCAGGCTGGATGTGGCCCATGGACCATAGTTTGCTGATCCCTGCTTTAGAGTCACAAAAATAACTTTTATATAAATTAGTTGAATTTTGATCTTTTCTCTACTGAAAGAAGGTGATTAGGTATAGAATCCAAACTAAGAAGAACCCAAAGCTCTGCAGATGGCCCTAATGTCTCAAGAAATATGGCTTCTATATGGTCCCCAGTGGTATTTTTCTTTTCTCTTCATCGGCATATGAGACTGCCTCAGAAGACTTCCAATCTGAAACAGAATAGTCTCTTCCTCAGTAGGACCAGAAACCCAGTCTATCAGCATCTCTGACTTAGAATCTCTTTAAGAACCAAAAGATTCTTCCCAGGCCAACTGTGACAAATAGGTAAGTAACTTATTTTTAGTAAGCCTCAATTTCCTTAAAATAGGAGTAATATATCTAGAAGGGGAGAATAAAATAATATGTGAAAGAATGCCTAAAATAATGGCTGAAATATAGTAGGTATTCAACAAATGACCGTCCTCTTCTGGTGTACCATTGAACTTCCTTAGCCACAAAATCCTCTGACCCTAAGTTGATTCATTTATTCTACCACTATACATTCATTTAGTGTCAGGGGTCCCCATACATGTCAGGGGTTGTGCTACAAACTGGGGACATAGCAGTGAAAAACACTGACAAAGTCTCTGTTCTCATTTTTTGTGGGAGACTGACATTAACATACAAACTATTCAACAAAACGATGTCAAATAGTAATTAGTGCTACAGACAAAGTGATGGGATACACAATAACTGACAATTTTGAACAGAATGAGCAGGAAAAGTTTCTCTAGAAAGGTGACATATGACTGAGATGTAAAGGATAAAAATCAGCTAGTCAAAGCAATTGAGGAAAGAGTCTTCTAGATGGGCTGAACAAGTACAAAATTCTAGAGGTTAGAAAAGGTTCTGGCAGGGGCGCCTGGGTGGCTCAGTCGGTTGAGCGTCTGATTTCGGCTCAGGTCATGATCTCGTGGTCCATGAGTTCGAGCCCCGCATCGGGCTCTGTGCTGACAGCTCAGAGCCTGGAGCCTCCTTCAGATTCTGTGTCTCCCTCTCTCTCTGCCCCTCCCTCACTTATGCTCTCGCTGTCAAGAATAAATAAAACATTAAAAAAAAAAAAAAAGAAAAGGTTCTGGCATATTCAATATCAGAAAGGAGGTAGGACTCATCTGGGACTGTTATTGCCAATGTTAGCCACCATTCAATTCTATTCATGCCAGACAACAAGTCCCCTCTCTGCTCTGCTACTTCAGCCATTTTACATTCCCACCAACTATGGAGAAGAGCACCAATTTCTCTACATCCTCTACATCCTCACAAGGACTTGTCTTTTCTTTTCTTCCTGGTTCACCTGCAATCTATCACCCAAATTGCTGCTCCTCTTGAAATCTTTTATAGCTTAACTAGTTCTAATAACTTTTACTCTATTCTTTATTAAACCACAATATCAAAACTCCACTGCCAAGTTCATTAATAGCCTATATATCATATAGTCCTAGAGTCAATACTTAATCTTTATTTTACTCAACAGCTCCATAATTCAATACATATAATCCATCTTCCCCTTCTTTATTATTTTTAATTCTAGTATAATTAACATACAAGATTATATTAGTCTCAAGTGTTTAATGTAGTGATTCAACAATTCTATACATTACTCAGTGCTTACCACAAGTGTACTCTTAATTCCCTTCACCTACTTCACCCATGTCTCTATCCACCTCCCCTCCGGTAACCACCAATTTGTTCTATACAGTTAAGTGTCTGTTTTTTAGTTTGTCTCTTTTTTCTTTGTTCGTTTGTTTTGTTTCTTAAATTCCACATATGAGTGAAATCATATATGGTATTTGTCTTTCTCTGACTTATTTCACTTAGCACAGTACCTTTTAGATCCATCTATATTGTTAGGACTTGTCTTCTCTAATTTTGATACTCATCCTAACAGGTATGAAATGATATTACATTATAGTTTGATTTGCATTTCCCTGATGAGTAATGACTCTGAGCATATTTTCACACATGTTGGCCATTTGTTACTGTGAAGTTTTCTTTGCAGAAACGTCGATTCAAGTCTTTAGCACATTTTTAAAATCAGGTTATTAGGTTTCTTTTGTTATTGAGTTGCAGGAGTTCCTTACATATTTTGAAAATTAAGCCTTTATCTGATACATGGTTTGAAAATATCTTCTCATTCCATAGGATGCCTTGTATCAATTGTTTTCTTTGCTGTGCACTTTCTAGTATAACATAGGCCCACCTGTCTATTTTTGTATTTGTTGCCTGTGCTTTTGGTAATCATATCCATGAAACCCTTGCCAAGACCAATGTCATGAAGCTTTACTGCTATGTTTTCTTCTAGGAGTTTTATGGATACAGGGCTTATATTTAAGTCTTTCCATTTTGAGTTGATTTTTGCATATGATATAGGAAAAGTGTTCAATTTCATTCTTTTGCATGTGAATATTCAGTTTTCCCAGTACCATTTATTTAAGGGACTATCCTTTTCCATCTATATATTCTTGGCACTCTTGTTTAAGATCAGCTCATCATATATTTATTTCTGGGTTCTCCATTCTGTTCCATTGGACTATATGGGTTCTCATCATTTATTTCTGGGTTCTCTATTCTGTTCCATTGGTCTATATGTCTGTTTAATGCCAGTATCATATTTTAATTACTGTAGCTTTGTAACATTTTTGAAATCAGTGAGTATGATGCCTCTAGCTTTGTTCTCCTCTCTCAAAATTGTTTTGGCTATTCAGGGTATTTTGTTCTTCCGTATGAATTCAGGATTATTTTTTTCTATTTCTGGAAAAAATGACATCAGGATTTTTGATAGAGATTATACTGAATCTGTAGATTGCTTTGGGTAGTATGAGCATTTTAACAACATTAAGTCTTCAACTCATGGACACATCTTACCATTTGTTTGTACCTAATTTCTTTCATCAGTGTTTTGTAGTTTTCAGTGTTATGTCTTTCCTTAAGTTTTCCTAAGAATTTTATTGTTTTTTTGGTGCTATTATAAATGTAACTGTTCGTCTAATTTCCTTTTCAAATAGTTCATTGTCATTGTATAAAAAAGAACACTTTATTGAAATCACCTATTAGTTCTAATAGTTTTTTGTGTGTCTTTAGGATTTCTGTATATTAGACCATGGTATCTACAAATAGGAACAATTTTACTTTTAGCTTTGATTTGGATGACTTTCATTTCTTTTTCTTACCTAATTACTCTGGCTAGGACTTCCAGACCATGATTTATTATAAAACCACTAACCTACAACAAAGGATTCTTCCAAAGGTCAAATAAGATGTAGAAAAATTGCTTTGAAAATTATGAAGTACTATAATATGTAATTAAAAAGATGGGGTAATGGAACTGGATTCTGGAAATGCGATTTTGAATTTTTGCTACTTATTGTGTAATCTTGCCTATCAGCCTTTCTGAATTTCTAAAAAATTAGGAATATTTTCATTACCAGCCTCCAAGGACATTATGAGGCTCAAATGACTAAGAAGTGAAAGCTATTTATGAATGTTAAATACATACAAATTGAATTTATTCTGCATTCTTTGGCCATAGTTTCTCTAACTCATACCTAAAATGCTACTACTATTAATAATTAGCTAGGAATAAAATCGGTTTAGGAGTTACTTTTTATTGGTTAAAGTTGTTGTTAAAGATCATTAGGCCTTTAAGCAGAAACATTATTGGCTTTAGTAAACGTACTTCAAACACTTTAGTGTGAAGTATTTTAAAATAGTCTACCAATATGCAGACAATAGAACTACTTAGTTCATGCTGTTTTGCATGTGGAACCTCAGGTCCATAATCAACCATTCAGGGTGTTACTCATAAACTATGCAGTATACGGTGAACATGTCTACCAAGTAAATTAAAGAATTCATACACAATGCAGCAGCTGATGCAGACTACAACTTGACTTAAAATCTTTAGAAACAGAGATTATTTCAATCCTTAAAGTGGGAGAGGAAAAAGTCATATCTCTTTAACAAACAATACTTCAAGTATCTATAAGACCTGCAGTTTTTGTTTTGTTTTGTTTTTAAGAAAGAGCACATATGGCGGAGAGGCAGAGAGAGAGGGAGACACAATCCCAAGCAGGCTCCTCTGGGTTGTCACCACAGAGTCCAACATGGGGCTTGAACTCCCAAACTGTGAGATCATGACCTCAGCCTAAGTTGGACGCTTAACCAACTGAGCCAGCCAGGTGCCCCAAGACCTGCAGTTTTCGATAAGACACATGGCCGTTTAGGAGATCATAGGTCAGGTTTTATAACGTAAGACACTGTAAATAACATAAGTAATTAATCAATGTCCGATTTATAGGAACTTGGAGTCTATCATATCTGTTTTAAATATTTGTTCTACACTACTTTAAAAGTGCCTTATTCTTGGGGTGCCTGGCTGGCTCAGTCAGTTAAGCATCTGACTCTTGGTTTCAGCTCAGGTCATGATCTCACAGTTTAGGAGTTTGAGCCCTACATTGGGCTCCACGCTGACAGCATGGAGTCTGCTTGGGATTCTCTCTTTCTCCCTCTTTCTCTGCCTATCCCCCACCTGTGTTCGCTCCTGCTCTGCTCTCTCTCAAAATAAATAAATAAAAACTTAAAAAAATTAACAAGGTGCCATATCCTTGTTGGTCCCTATGGGCATAACAAGTAGAATCTGTATTTGGCCACTTGAGAATCACCTGAATTTAAAACATGTAAGTCCTTATCTTCCTAAATTTCACATATCTTGCCATCATTGTGAATAGCATTCCAAATCATGTCAATCATTAGAAGTAATAAGACATTTTACTATTAGCACAAACCCTTACTTCTGATGTATAAGCGATTGAAAAAAAGCTATGTGCCCAGTTTGCTTTTGGAACTCCCCATTGAACACTGATCCTCTCATCAAGGCAGGAAATATTAATTTTTTTCTCATTACTGTTCTCTGCTTGACTGATCAGTGATCCCTAAAAGGTACACGATAATAATAACTGCCACTATTCATAAATTGGTCATAGTCATTCACAACCTCTATTTCTTCTGCACCTAAGTAAATCATATTTCCAGATGAAAATAAAACACACTTTTATTAATGGCTTTTATTATTTTTCAAAGTGCTATAATTTCAAAGTTTGCAATTGTCTAAAGAATGTACATGAATAAACTCCCCAGATCAATTTTCTAAAACGGAAGACCAGAAATATCAGGAGCAGACAAGGCTACTTGTGTGCAACCATCAGAGACAGGGAGACTGATGTTGAACAAAGCTAATAGGCTGCCTTATTGACAGGGAGGAAAGAGCCAAAAGAATTCTGGTAAACAGAACCTACAGCCACATCCAAAGGGAAGGTTAACATATATGTAATGTAGGAAAAACCCGCCATATCTACTACATATGTAACATAGAAAAAACACTGCAATATGATGAACCCAATAGCACAAATGTCTTCAAACAGAATGACAATATGTTACAAATATGACTAGTATGTTCCTGACCAGTTACTTAGACAATAATGTTAGATTCAGAATATAAAATTTACTAAAATAATCTTAAATATTCCTATTAGTTGTATTCATAACTTCTCACATATTATTAATTTATCCCTTAATAAAACATACTAATAGTAAACCACTACATAAAAGTAAATATTGGATCAAAATTTATCATTAGTGCCTACATATAATAATTCCATAATTAAAAATATCACTAGAAGTTAAAAATTTAAATACCAAATGTACATTATAAAAACAAAGGTTGTTCATTGGCTAAGATGGATAGAAAATGGCAGTAATGAGTGTTCTGTTACAGGTGCAATCCTAGAGTTGCACACAGAGAAAAGTACATTTATTTCATAGTCAAAGACAGGCCTCTGATCTCAGCAAAAAGAGTCACATATCCATCCTTTTAGCTGAAAAAAGGAATTAGGTTGGAGATGTTTCAAACAAAAAAAAAAACCCAAAAATAAACAAAAAAACCCTCCAAAACTATCACTACTGAGAATATAATTCATAGCATATGCCCTGACGATAAATGAGTAGTGCCATTTTCCTTGTAAATAACATCTTCAGCTGCACTATTTTAACTATTTCAACCATTTTATGCTGGACTTCTTGGCTTTATTTTCTAACACTAGCCACATATCATTGGTTGTTATGTTGCTAAGGTCATATTCATGAAATTAAATAAAAAGTAAACCATGAAATCCACACACAGGAAAAAAGCAAATAACGTAGGATCACAACAACATCACTTCTCAATGGAACAACTTAACCCAACTCATAATATTTCCAAAGTACCTGTAAACTAACTCTCAGAAAAGTTAGTTTTCCTTTCCTGTTAATCATTACTTTCCTCCTTGAATAAATGCAAAATTAAAATATTCCAAATATGGCAAGAGATTTGAAACCCATCTACTTCAGGATCACCTGGGGAGTTAGAAAATTATTCCAAGGCCTCTTCAAACTTGAGGAATCAATTTTAGCAAGCATGGTGTGAGATCCTCATATCAGCATTTAAATTTTTTTTTTTTTAACATTTATTTATTTTTGAGACAAAGAGAGACAGAGCATGAACGGGGGAGGGTCAGAGAGAGAGCGAGACACAGAATCTGAAACAGGGTCCAGGCTCTGAGCAGTCAGCACAGAGCCCGACGCGGGGCTCGAACTCACATACCGCCAGATCGTGACCTGAGCCGAAGTCGGATGCTTAACCACTGAGCCACCCAGGCGCCCCCTCATATCTGCATTTTAAAGAAACTCTTAAACACTAAAAGTTTGGGAACTATTTGCTAACAAGAAAATGTGCATTTTATATAGAATGTACCCATTAGCAACACAAAAAGAAAAGACATATTTTCATTGTTTTCTATTTGTTCATTTTTCTTACATACATTTTGTTTTTTAACACTACTCTTTCAGAAAACAGCTTGACAAGCTAAATTTAAGTGGCCTTATTCTCACAGACTCTTCTAAAGGTACCTCTATGATTTATGCTAAAGCTCCTGAGTTTTTCTAAGACAACTTAAATCCCTTCATACAATTTGTTTTTATTTTTTAGAGACAGAGTGAGAAGGAGCATGTGTGAACGGGGCGGGGGGCGGGGTGGAGAGAGAGAGAGAGAGAGAGAGAGGGAACTTTTTTTTTTTAATGTTTATTTATTTTTGAGACAGAGAGAGACAGAGCATGAACGGGGAAGGGTCAGAGAGAGAGGGAGACACAGAATCTGAAGCAGGCTCCAGGCTCTGCTCCAGGCTCTGAGCTGTCAGCACAGAGCCCGACGCGGGGCTCGAACCCACGAGCCACGAGATCATGACCTGAGCCAAAGTCGGACGCTTAACTGACTGAGCCACCCAGGCGCCCCGAGAGAGAGAGAATCTTAAGCAGGTTCCATGCTCAGCACAGAGCCCAATGTGGGCCTTGATCCCACAACCCCGGGATCATGACCTGAGCTGAATTCAAGAGTTAGATGACTAACCAACTGAGCCACCCAGGTGCCCCCTTCATACAATTTTTGAATGAAAATGACAACTGGTGTACTTTTTAAAAACTGAAATATAATTCATACTTCACAGAATTCATTTTAAAAGCATACAGTTCTGTGGGTTTTAGTACACCCACAAAGCTGTACAACCACCATCACAAATTTTCACAAACCAAAAGGACATCCCATATACATTAGCACTCACTCCCAATTTTCCAACCTCTACCACTTGGCAACCACAAATCTACTGTGTGTTTCTATGGATTTGCTTATTCTGGATATTTCATATAAGTGGAAGTATATCATATATGGCCTTTTGTGCCTGGATTCTTTGGCTTAACATCATGTTTTCATGGTTCATCCTCAGAGTAGCATTTATCAGTACTTCATTCCTTTTTATGACTGAAAAACATTAATTGATACGGATATACAATATTTTGTTAATCCATTCACCAGTGATAGAAATTTAGGTTGTTTCCACTGTTTGGCTATTAAGAGTAATGCTTCTATGAGCATTAATGTACATATTTTTGTGTGGACATTAGCAAGGGGTATTGCATGCAGAAATTGGGACAGTATTGCTCAAAAAAGTTATACCGCTCTTTAAAAATACATTTGCTAATGTCACCAAAGGAGAAATTACTTAAAATAATTATACTTTTTCAGTCAATTTTCTAAAGGTAACTTAAAAAATTTTTTTCAAAGGCATGAAGCACTTAGATAATTTGTAGTTTTGTGTGACTCAAGTATCCCAGGGCTCTGTATATGAACAAAAGGTATATGAAGAACCAAGAGCATCACTGCTGTATTCTCAGTACTTCCAGCACAAAACAAGTCTAAAAAAATGGAAGTAGCAACTTCCTGAGGGTAGAACTTTTTTAAATGGGCTTACATTCGAGCAAGACACTCTCAAAAAGAATTTCTAAATGCTGAAATTGTTAGCACCCACCCATCTGCTGCAGGGGTGATGGGAGGCAGGTATGTGTGGCTTTACAGATGGCAGGGGTGATATGTGCACCTTTAAAAAGTATATTCAATTTGTTATAATAAGGTATCTATTGATTATTGTTCTCTTAATACAAACATTAAGGAACAGTGGGGACGTTTTTATACCTATTTAAAAGGCTGTGAAACACCATATATAAAACGTTCTTTCTTAAAGAGCTATAAACTCAGTTTTACTGAGGAATGTAATAAGCAGATGTCCCTCTCCTTTCCTGCTCCTCCCTTTCCCCTGGTCTCAGCAAAGCAACAGAGTGGTTGAGACTCATACCTAAGGTTCTGAAAAGGTAAGTAAAACACTTCTTATGGGTTGATGCTTCCTTTAAACATAAACCCAATATTAGACCTTACAAATTAAACAAAAACACATGTAAGGTTTTATGATGAGAAAGATATTGTGTACCTTTACAATGCAGATTTAAATGCAGAGTAAGAGTAAACAATATATATTTTGGTTAAATAGGGTTATAGAAGAAGAATATACAATTGGTTAATTTATAAAACACAAATTTCGCCTGAAGTTTTTTTTCCCCCCTACAGTAAAGCATTAAAATAAAGGGGAATTAGGTAGGAAGAGATAAAGATTTTAAATGACTTATTCAGGTCTATTACTATCAATATGAGTTTTTCATGTTTCTATTTTGCAGCCATTTAAAATTGTCCTATACATTTGTCAACAGTTAATGACTAAGGCCTGCAGAACACTGTTATTGAGTCCCAAATTAACAAGTATTACCTTACTTTTCTAATCTTTGGGTCAGAAGTCTCAAACTATAAATTTCTAAAGGTATTTATAAGCCATTACTTGAAAAATGAAAAGCTAACATTCACAGAATATTCAGAAGGGAATTAGTTTGAAAAATAACTCAAACTGCACATTCAAATCATTTCAGGCAAAAACATAAACAACAAAAATAGCTAGATGGCTTTTCTTTTCCTTATTAAATATTTGCTGAGAATTCTTCATACCTTTTCCCGTATTATATATTGACTTGACCTATGTAAATACAAAATCTACAACTCTGCATACAAAAGAAAAAAAAAAAAAAAAGAAAATCCCCATGAACTTACATTACAGAACCTGCATTATAGCCATACAGTGGCCAGCAGACTAAGGTATTAAACAAAACACCTTTTTTTTTTTTTAGTTGAACCAGTTAAAATATTGGGCAAACTTTAAAAATTGTTAGCATTTACTACTGTTTTACTTTCTACTACAAATATTTGCCTAATTCTGTGGCATCCACTATTCTAAAAAGAAAAAGAAAAAATTGACAGGAAGAGTAAGAAGGGTAAGAAAAAGAAAGGGGAGACAAGGAAATGGATAAGGAGGAAAAAGAGAAAAGGAAGATGGACAGACACAGGAAAGAGGGAAGAGGAGGCAAATTGGCTTAGTCAAGCTCTCTCGGGACAGTGTGCTAAGTTACCAGACCAGAAATGAGGGGTTGAAAGCTACTACTGATAACTGGTGGAGGCTGAAAGTGCTACTTAAGTGCTTGGTGTCTGTTGAAAAAAAGAGGGAGGAGAGGTTTGAGACTGTGGATGCCAAGTGCATTCCCAGCCAGCAGAGTAAAAAGGAAGCATTAACAGCAGCCTCAGGGGAAGCTAAGCATTCTATCCCAGGAGCCAGAGGGCAAATGTGGCAATAGCTGTGAGTAGCAGCTGGATAGAGGGATAAAGAAATAAAGAAGCCACAGGAAAATTGGCAGCTATAGACATATAAGGCAGAGTAGGCCTAGCCTTGATATTTGGATGAACAAACTGCCTGGAAAGAACACTGCCATCTTTCTGCTGCCAGTGGGTTACTAAACAACCAGGATGCAATGACTTCAGATTCAGTTTGCCAAACTATGCTAAGTATGGATTTAACTCTGTGGAACAGTAGCTCTAGTGAAAAGATATAACTAAGATACTCAGCTGTCTAATAATCAAAATGAGAATTCTTCTTAACTACCTAAATAGGACTCTAAAATATTTAAAATGAAGAAAAAAATACTTAAAATACCTATTTCTAACATTTCATTAATATTTTCTAAATATGGTTTCATAGAGCATATTTAAAAAAATAAAAGCATACATACCAATATTTCCATATGATACTCAAGAGAAGTGGAAAATTGCAAACATGAATTTTCTTAAAGGAACCTATGAAATAATACTCTACTCTTATTTTCATTCACACTTTGCTAAAAACATAAATAAAAAAGGCTCAAAGTCGTGTCAGAAGGCAATCTACTTTACCTCTGCATTGTTCCAGAACACAAGGTAAAATATCAGAGTTCTTGTTTTAAATAAGTATCTACTCAATATTTCAGTATGATATCCAAAGATAAGATTTACCAAACACATTTTTCAAATTACTAGGCCTGACTGGGGCATCTGAGTGGCTCAGTCGGTTAGGCATCCGACTTCACTTAGGTCGTGATCTCACTGTTCGTGGTTTCGAGCCCCGCATCGGGCTCTGTGGGGACAGCTCATAGCCTAGAGCCTGCTTTGAGATTCTGTGTCTCCCTCTCTGCCCCTCCCCCACTCGCACTCTGTCTCTCTCTCTCAAAATAAATACACATTAAAAAAAAAAGAAAGAAATTACTAGGCCTGATATATTGGATAAACAACAATTTGTGTTGGTTCAATAAATTTCCTTGGCTGAGTAAGTCAATTCTCTCTTCTCTTCATCAGGATTAAGCCAATTGAAGACTGATGTTTATAAAAAAGGTAAGATCCTAGCCCTAGAAGAATTTTACATGTTTAAGAACATCAAACAGAAAAGAAACATCAATTAAGTTGTAGCAATTCCTATAGAATACCTAAATTCTACAGCAATTCAAAGAGGGGGAAGGGCTACGGTAGGGGAGTAAGTTCCTTAAGAAAGTAAAATTTAAGACAGTCCCTAAAGCATATACCATATTTGAATACAAATTATTTGGAAGGCAAGATGAAAATAATATTAATATAAGAAGACGTAATAAAGCAACTATATTATATAGAGTTATCATTGTAAAACTAGATTTGACAACTATTTGCAACCAGCTTATAGAAAGTACAGAAGCTAAAGAATCATGATACTAATGTAGAATAGGAAGTCTGGGGGAGCGGGGAGGGGGGTCTTAGTGTACTCAGGCTATCGTAACAAACAGGCTATCGTAGACTTAGTGGCTTAAACAACAGAAGTTTATTTTCTCAAAGTTCATGAGGCTGGAAAGACCAAGATCAAGGTTTTGGCAGGGTTAAGTTTCTGATGAGAGTTCTCTTCCTCACTTTCAGAAGTGCAGATGTATTACTGTGTCTTCACATGACAGAGAAAGAGTGGTCTCTGGCGTCTCTTTCTCTTGTATAAGGCCACCAATTCCTTTTTCTTTTTTAAATTTAAGTGTAACTGACATATTATATTAATTTCAGATGTATAACATAGTGATTTGACATTTATACACATTATGAAATATTCAATGTGATAAGTCTAGTTATCATGTGTCACCATACAAAGTTATTACAGTATTACTGACTATATTCCTTAAGCTGTACTTTAAATCTCCATGACTACTAATTTTATGACCGTAAGTTTGTACCTGTTAATCCTCTTCACCTATTATCCCTGTCACTTCCATACCTGTCCCCTCTGGCAACCATCATTTTTATTTTCTATTTATAATGAGTCTGTTTTGTTTGTTCATTTGTTTAGTTTTTTTTAGATTCCACCTATAAAGTGAAATCATATGGTATTCATCTTTCTCTGTCTGACTTCACTCAGCATAATACCCTCTAGGTCCATCCATGTTGTCCCAACTGTCCCATGTTGTCCCCAACAGTTGTCCCAACTGTCCCAACTGTCCCTAAGATTTCATTCTTTTTATGGCTGAATAATATTCCATTGTATATACATACCACATCTCCCTTATCCACTTCTCCACTGATGGAAAATTAGCTTGCTTCCATAGCTTGACTAGTGTAGAAAATACTAGTGCTATTGGATAGAGGTTTCACCCTTATGACATCGTTTAACCTTAATTACTTCCTAAAATGCCCTAGCTCTAGTAGAGTTACATGGGGAATAGGGCTACAATATACAAATTTAAGAAGGACACAATATAATCCATAGCGAGGAGTAAAATTAAAAGTTTTGAAACAAGTGATATAATCTTTTAAAAGACTTAAGTGAGGTTACATATAACACGGCGCTTAACCTGGCTCATGAGTATCACAGTAGAAAAGTATAAACTCTAAGAAGGTAGGCACTTTATTTTTAACCATTATATCTCAATAGCTGTACTGCAAATACAGTAGCCACTAGCTAATTATAGCTATTTAAATTTAAGTCAGTTAAAATTTAAAATTCAGTTCCTCAGTAATATTAGTAACATTTCATTTCAAGTGCTCAATAGCCACATATGGCTAGTGGCCACCATGAAGGGGTAGTGCAGATTTCCATCATCATCGTAGAAAGTTTTAGTGGATAATACTGTTCTAGAGCCTAGATAGGTAAGTGACACTACTAATTGTTGGATGAATAAAGAAATATAAGAACTATCAGCATGCATGATTCAAGATGATTAATGTTACATGCAGAAAAATGAATGATATCTTTAACTTATACTTTCGTAAAAGAGCCAAAAGAATCACTTGTAACATCAGAGTCTCATTTACTTTTATAAAGGCAGTAAGTTTAATGCTAAGAACATTTAAATTAAGAAGTATTCTGCAGGAGATTAATACTGTTCAGAACTTTGCCTTCTTATGACCTGAATCAAGAGAAGAATCAAAACTCTAAGGATGAGCCATGAATGTGTCTAGTAGTCTCACTCTCAGGTACCAGCAATCTTACTTAAGCCACTGTAGGTGGCAAGATTAATAATGAATAAATTCACCAAGAAATTCATATGGCACCTATTGTCAGTGTTGTTGGCAATAAATGTGGAACAGGTAATCTGTTGTGAGAGTACCAGGATCTGGATTTCTATTTAGTTGTTGTGGGGTATTTTTGTTTTTTTGTTTTTTGGGTTTTTTGCTGGTGGATGAGGATGATGGAATACCTGCAACTAATGTTATTTAGAAACACGCTTCTAATCTTTCCAAGCATTTGGAAATACATAAAGTTCAGTGCAATTACATGGCATTCTGACTGGTGATTCTACCTTATACTTTGATACTTCGGTACATATCATTAGTATGAGATACTTTATCACATGAATTAAATACAGGAGGCTTCCTTCTGTAAGGGGCTAAGAATTTTCTGTGACCCTGTCACCTAAAAGACCTTATTTTCTTGATAAGTACAAAACCAGAGAATATACCTTTCTTGAACCTGCCTAAGCCATCTATTTTCTTGATAAATTTAGATAAATTTAAACCACAGAATGTGCTTTCCCAAAACTTACACTTTGGCTATCTTTCCTGAGAACTGAAAATAGTTAACTATCTATTAAATGTGTTTCCTATATTTAAGAACATCTTTTCTGAGAAATGAGAATGGTAAACTCATCTTACTAGACCATCTGCCCCATACCATATTCTCTATCACTCTGCCACAACTCATTTCTTCCCTGGTGACCTACTTTTCCTACTTCCTGATAAATGCCAGAAGTATAGAGCAATCACAGTTTGGTGGTGACTTTACTGCTAAATGTGAATCAAGTTTTCTCACCTGTTTTTCTCTGTTCTTACTCTAGAACCCTTGACCTTCCCTTCCTTTCAGAAATAGTTCTTGTACCACAGGAAATGAGATATACAACAGACAAAAATTTCCTCCTTCAGGGACTCAAGGTAATCCTCTTAAGCTTCTTCTTTCTACTACTAGATGATTCTTTCTTCTTATTATTAATACCTTTGTTCCTCTCAGGTAGTATCAGGAAAGAAAAGCAAAGGATGACAAAGACAGTTCTAATAAAAATAAGGTGACAGTAACAAGGCCAAATAAACTGTTTTATTAGAACCTCCCAAGTACAAAACCAGAAATTTTCTCCTGGTATATTCTATAATATCAATTTCCTGATTTCTTATGTAGCATAAACTAAATCCCACTAATCCATTTTATCCTTCTTACTTTTATGAATACATCCAGCCCCTTTGCAATTTTAGGCAGCTGAGCTTGATATTATACTTCCCAAACTCTCACATAGCTAACAACAGTCATGAGGCTAAATTTTAGAAATTAGGATATGAAGAGAAGTGATGCACTCAACTTTCTAGTCACATCCTTTAGAAGAGAAGCTGCTTGTCTCTTTCCAAAGTGGTAGAATGTGAATATGAAAGCTGACTGCAAAATAAGAACAAGGCAGTGGAAGAACAAGGCAGAAGTAACTGGGGACATCATAGATGAGATTTTTCCTAATTCCTTTGATTACCTACCAGCTCAGACTTTACCCTAGGAAAAAACTTTCCATCTCCATTTAAACAACTACTTTGTGGTCTATATGAAAACTGTAAGTTAAAAAACCAGCAGTAAAAATAGTTATATTTATAAAAACATGATATGTATATACAATCTAAAAAGGCAGTATGATAAGATTAAAGCCCTAAAAGATCAACTACATACAAACATGAAATTATTTCTTAGAGACAGAAAATCCTTCAATACCTAGCTCAAATGTCTCTTAAATATCTTGCTTCCCTGAACAAAGTTAGTTGCTCTGTCATCTATGCTCCAGTTTATCACATTCTGTACTGATTATTTCCATTACTAATGGTAAATTCCTACAGAGCAGGGTTCTATAATATTCATCTTTGTATCTTCCCAGAATTGAGCAACGTATTTGGCAAATGGTAGGTACCAATAAATATTTGCTGAAAGCAACACTGGACTTTGAGAAGCAATGAAATAAATGTGCTGAAAAAAGACTTTTTAAAATGCTTTTCTCTACATGCAAGTCATGCATTATAATAAAATCTTTCTCTTTCAAGTCTACAACTCCAGACTATGAATTCATAATTTATTTCTTTTATGGGATCATCAATTTCATGTTATCCATAACCACTAATTTTTTGGAGTTGAAATGCATATTTTATCAACCAGTGCTAGATTATAAACATTTAATGCATGAATTGCAGACACTTTTACGTAAAGAGTAGGCTGAACACATTTTCACAGGAGTAATAAATAACTTCAGATGTCCTTGTAAGAAACTCAGACATAGTGCTCACCCATTAATTTTCCTACTGAATGCATTTTCACATCAAAAAAGTGTTACCTATCATTATTTTGTGTTACCACAGTAAAGATTTAATCTTCTTTTACATCACAATTCTCTTGTGTCAGTGGCCATGTGATCATTCAATATTATACCTATTCTAAATCTGTCATAATACTTAAAACCTACTGCCCTTATTTAATATCCATTATCTATTAACTGTCAAAAAAGGTTGAGTAACTTAACTATGGTCACAAGTTAGCTAATACTGAACATTGGGGACAACTCTCCTATTATTGAGTATATATGAATCATACATGTTCATGCATCTATCATACAACTTTACAAAATTATTGAGGTAGTTGATATGGAAGTATAAAACATGACCGAATCTATTACATATGCTAATTCTGTTACTTAAATTGACCTGAATTAGAATTATAGGTCTATCACTGAATATTCACTGGAATCTTACTAAATTTAAGCCATTATTATATATTATATCTATTATATATTATTATATATATTTATCATATAATGAGAGAGAAGAAAAATTAGGCTAATAGCAGCAGTATTATAGTAGTATAATACATGGCGGAGTAAAGAAAATCATAAGAGAAGTACAATGTACACCCGGGATTTCATAGAAAAAAAGACTCTGTAGTCATGGCTCTTGTATTTATATAGTGTGCTGATGAACAACCTAGGGCTACACTAAAATCCATATATAACTTTTAACTCTCCAGAAACTTAACTGCTAATAGCTTACTGTTGACGGGAAGCCTTACTAATAACATAAACAATCAATTAACACATATTTTGTATGTTATATGTATTATATACTGTATTCTTATAATAAAGTAAGCTAAAGAAAATGTTATTAAGAAAACCATAAGGAAAATTCATTTAGAATGCTGTACTGTAAAAAAAAAAAAATCCATGTATAAACAGACCCAAGCAGTTCAAACCCATGTTATTCAAGGATCAACCATATATCAGAAGGACTAAAGTGAGATTTAAATTTGCTTTGTTTGGGTCTTGGGGAATGGAATAAATATCAATAGGAAGAAATTACAGGGAATGGCTTCCTCACTATAAAAGATATTTGAAAATAGAATGCCGGAGACAGAAAATTCCTATGACAATATACTTACTACAGGCATAATTTTTATGTAAGCTGAGGTCTCCATGGTGAGTTTGGGGCAGGCAGTTCTGTAAGAAGGAATCCAACTTATAGTCATGATTTAAATGCAAGAGAACAATATGATTGCCCTGCCCATTTGGAAGATAGATCCATCAGCAGGATATTAAATACATAAAGAGGTAGGGAAACTAGAAAGAAGCTTATTGGATACTCCAAATAAGAGATAAGAAAGGCTGGTATGGTGAAAATGAGCCAGAAGAGTCAAGAAAAGATGTTTTAATTACCTCAATCAATTACATGGTAATATTATCTATTACATACTTGTAAGATAAAATAGGATTTTAAAAGTTTCTTAACGGCACTGTCATTTATCTTATTATTATAATTTCTTAGCTTACTATGTTTTGAAATCCATATCAAAAATACATTAACTATGATACATATAAAACTGAATTTATCTTTCTCAAAAAGTATATCTCTTCCTCTTCCTGTAATACATATTTCAGTTGTAAGATAATTCACCCAGTAATCTCATTTTAAAATCTCAAGGTCATCTTCAACTTCTTCTATCTATTATGACTCACATATGTAGAATATCTTCTCTATCCCCTCTGCCATTGTTTTAACTAGGGTTACAATAATTTCTTGTTCAGTTCCCTTTAACTATAACAGCTTCCTAACTCATCTTCCTGTCTCCCCCACTTCCCAACTCTAGCCTAAAGTTCACATTGCCACCTTCCTAATGAATAAATTAAATATAATTATGTCCCTTCTATGTCTTTCCAGTGGTTCTTGGCTGTCTGTAAGATGAAGTACCAACTCCTTAGCAAGCTATAAAGGCTTCTTCATAAATATGGCCTCAACCTACTTCTCAAGCCTTATCATTGGCTATTCTTGACCAAGAAACCCATGCTACAGCCATACAGAAAATCCCATTATTTCCTGGTCATTTCATACATTTTACAGACTCTAAGCTTATTCATTTCATATGGCAATTGTCAAATGTCAGGTCCTGGGCAAGGGATTTTTCTTTTTCTTTTTTTTTTTTGTTTTTTTGTTTTTAAGACAATGAGAAAGAGAGAGAGTGAGAGGCAGGGAGGGGCAGAGAGAGAGAGAGAGAAAAAAAGAATCTTAAGCAGGCTCCACGCTTAAGAATCTTAAACAGGATCGATACAGGGCTCAATCCCACAACCCTGGAAAAATGACCTGAGCTGAAATCAGAAGTTGGATGCTTGGGACACCTGGGTGGCTCAGTTGGTTGAGCTTCTGACTTTGGCTCAGGTCATGATCTCACAGTTTGTGGGTTCAAGCCCCGCATCAGGCTGTGTGCTGACAGCTCAGAGCCTGGAGACTGCTTTGGATTTTGTGTCTCCACCTCTCTATGCCCCTCCCCCATTCATGCTCTGTCTCTCTCTCTCTTTCTCTCTCTCTCTCAAAAATAAACAAACATTAAAAAAAATTTGTTTTAAAAAGAGTTGGATGCTTAATTGACTGAGCCACCCAGGCACCCCTGGACATCTTAAATCAATCCATGTTTAATAAATAAACCAATGACCCTTGTATTCTATTAATAGTTGATTCTCTAGAATGATTGAAAAAATAGACTAGTAAACTTTTTTCTAATATATAATATACCCCCGTTACCATTTTGCAAACACAATGTACTTATTTTTATTAAAAATAAGAGCTACTCAAAATTAACAACTCAGGAAACAACAGATGCTGGCAAGGATGTGGAGAAATGGGAACCTTCTTGCACGGTTGGTGGGAATGCAAACTGGTGCAGCCGCTCTGGAAAAGTGTAGAGGTTCCTCAAAAAATTAAAAATAGAACTACCCTATGATCCAGCTATAGCAGAAGGAATTTATCCGAAGGATACAGGAGTGCTGATTCATAGGGGCACACGTACCCCCCAGTATTTATAGTAGCGCTTTCAACAATAGCCAAATTATGGAAAGAGCCTAAATGTCCATCAACTGATGAATAGATAAAGAAGATGTGGTTTATATACACAATGGAATACTACTTGGCAATGAGAAAGAAGGAAATCATGCCATTTTCAGTAACGTGAATGGAACTAGAAGGCATATGCTAAGTGAAATAAGTCAGTCAGAGAAAGATAGATATCATATGTTTTCACTCATATGTGGATCTTGAGAAACTTCACAGAAGACCATGGGGGAAGGGAAAGGAGAAAAAACAGTTACAAACAGAGAGGGAGGGAGGCACACCATAAGAGACTCTTAAATACAGAGAACAAACTGAGGGTGGATGGAGGGGTGGAGGAGAGGGGAAAATGAGTGATGGGCATTGAGGAGGGCACTTGGGATGAGCACTGGGTGTTGTATGTAAGCGATGAACTATGGGAATCTATCCCAAAAACCAAAAGCACACTTTACACACTGTATGTTAGCCAATTTGACAATAAGTTATATATATATATATATATATATTAAAAAAAGCTACTCACTAAAGAAAATTTAGAAGAAAGGAGAAAAACAAACTCTCCCCCAGCATCAACTATTAAGGTGTTGGTGTATTCCCTTACATTTTTATTATGTATAGATATCATATACATAAACATTATTTATATTTTTTAGATTTATTGAAGTACAGCTGACAAAACTGTATATGTTTAAAGTGTACATTGTGATGATTGCACATAGGTATACTTTGTGAAGTAATTATAACAATCAACAAATTAATTAAATAGAAGGTGGGAGAGGAGGGGCAGTAAAAGAGAGAAGGGTGAGGGAGAAGTATGCGTGTGTATCCACTGGGGTCGCCACGTGGAATATTTGCAGGCAAAGTAAGTAGCTTATAAAATGTGAGAGAATATACAACTTTTGGAGAAGTTTAAGTCACTCAGCATGACTATATTCTGCAAGAGTTGAAGTTGGGGAAGTAGGCAGAGACTTGAGAAGGATCTTGTATGTTACACAAGGTTGGTAAACCTTATACATGTTATAAAATCTGAAAGACTATAAGTAACCACTAAGGTATTTTAAAAACAGCATTCGTGAGAGCCTCCAATTCAGGGAATGCCCAATTTATAAAAATCTAGATACGGGTGAAAAAAAATAGTTGTTTTATATGATTTCTTACGGTGCCAAATAGAATATTCTCAGAATGATCCATAAACATCCAACTGATGTGCTCCTAGATGCAAATGAAATTTCTTCAAGGAATCTGGATCACAACATATGCCATTTTACTTTTAAGAGGGATTTGAATCAGAATCCATTATATATAAGTTTCTGGTATAATTATTCAGTCTAACTGAAAACTGTAATATAGCTTAATGAAAAAAAAAGTGGATCATAAAAAGATTATTTCAAAGAATGTTTTAGAAAAGACAGGTTAATGTGAGGACACAGCGAGCAGACAATCATCTGCAAGGAAAGGAACCGGGCTCAGAAGAAACCCAAACCTGCCAAACATCTTGATCTTGGACTTTGTTTCCAGAACCATGGAAAAATTAATTTCTATTGTTTAAGCCACCGAGTCTGTTGTATTTTGTTACAGCAGCCCTAGCAAAATAATACACATATTTAATATGTATGTATAAGGTTAAGTATTATGGGTTGTGTTCTCCCTAAAAAGATGTTGGAGTTCTAACCACCAGTACCTTAGAATGTGACCTTATTTGGAGACAGGATCTTTAGAGAGGTAATGAGGTTAAACTGAAGTCAATTGGTAGGCCCTAATTCAATGACTGGTGTCCTTATAAAAAGGAGAAAATCTGGACACAGATATAGACATGCACACAGGGAGAATGCCATATGAAGATCAGAGTTATGCTGTTGCAAGACACGGAATTACAAAACTGAGAGTCCTGGAACAGGTCCCGCCCTCCTGTCTTCAGAGGAAGCATGACCCCGTGGACACCTTGATCTCAGACTTCTAGCTTCCAGAAGTGTGAGACAATAAATTTCTGTTCTTTAAGGCATCCAGTTTGTGGTACTTTGTCAGAACAGCCCCAGGAAACCAGTATAGTAGGGTTACAGGAAAAGTGACTTCTAAGAACTTACATGGCAACTAAAAGTAATAATGTACACTACAATGGATCCTGTAGTGTAGGGTAAAAATTCTGCAGAGAACATTATTAAGTCAACTAACAAAAGAGACATATGGAAAGTACATTAAAGTACTGGATTAATTTAAATTTATGAAATGGTAAGTGTTACTGTGGTCATATAAGAAAATATCCCTATTTTTAGGACACATATACTAAAGTTTGGGGGGGTAAAGGATCATGAAACATGTAATTTACCTTCAAATGATTCAGTAAAAGTATTGTGTGTGTGTATTTTATATATATATTCATATATGGTTGACCCTTCAACAACATAGGTTTGAACTGCATGGGTCCACTTATACATGTTTTTTCAATAAATATATGAACTTACAGTATCAATATAATACAGTATTATAAATGTATTTTCTCTTCCTTATAATTTTCCTAATATCATTTTTTCTCTAGCTTACTTTACTGTAAGGATACAGTATATAACACACAACATGAAAAATGTGTGTTGGTTATTTATGACATTGATAAGACTTCTGATCAACAGTAAGCTATTCGGAGATTCAAAGTTTCTGGGGAGTCAAAGTTATATGTGGATTTTTTACTGCAAATGGGTGGGTATTGGCACCCTTAGCACCCTTTTATTCAAGGGTCAGCTGTATTTAGATATGTGTGTGTGTATCATATGTGTATACACACACACAGAGTGAGAAGAGAACAGAAGAGAAGGAGAAAGCTCAGATAAAAAAAAAAGGGGGTGTAAAATCTTACCAATAAACTGGGCAAAGAGCTTATGAATGTTCTATGTGCTATTTTTATTCTTGCAACTTTTTGTAGGTTAAAAATATTCTCAAATAAAATGTAGAAAAAAATTTTAATGTTCATGTTCAAGTAGGGCGTAAATATGTAAACAAAAAATGAGGAAAAAAAGAGAAAAAGGGAGGAAGAGGGAAGAAAGAAAAAAGAAAATTCAGGAATGGATTTAAGCAAGGAATTCTAAAATACCTCAGAAAAATATGAGATGTACCATGTAAAATTCAAGCACTATGACATTTAATATAGTATTTATTATTACAAAAAAATGCAAACTAAATTTGCCTTTGCTTAAAAATAAGAAACCACAGGGGTGCCTGGGTGGCTTAGTCAGTTAAGTGTATGACTTCAGTTCAGTCTCATGGTTCGTGGGCTCAAGCCCCTCAACAGGCTCTCTCCTCTCAGTTCAGAGCCTGCTTCAGATCCTCTGTCTCCCCTTTTCTCTGCCCTTCCCCCGCTCACACATGTACTCTCTCAAAAAAAAAAAATTAAAAAAAAAAAAAGAAACCGGAATATCTACCCTTTACAGAAAATATCCTAACACTTATTTGAAATACCTGTTAATAGAAAACTAGACTACTTTTTCATATTTATACAATAATCTCACAACCATTCATTGTTCCTTAGCATTGAAGGTACTATGATATACAACCTAAAGTTTATTTTCTAATGATAGTTCTAAAATATAGAGTGAAAAGAATCAACCAGACCATAAAAAATAATCATGCTGGAAAAGAATGAAACAATCCTCTTCCTTCCTTCCTTTTTGTGTGTGTGTGTGTGTGTGTGTGTGTGTGTGTGTGTGTGTAAAAGGTCACTTTCTGGCTACTATAACCAAGGAAATTTGCTGGTTTACACAAACGTTTTAGCTGGAAAAAGATTTGTTGGATATGTACCACTTATTGGCAAATAAAACAGATATAAATACCACAGTAAGCAGTCATTTATTGGGTATCACTGTGCAGAGAGTTACATGACAGCATCCACAGGCAGAAGAAAACCCACAGCAAAGATAACTTCTCAGGTGTACTGCCACTGTGGGTGACATGACTCAGTGTCAGAAACAAAGGCAGTAAGCTGCCGGAGGCAATGTCTTCCCAGCCCTACAGAGTACTGCCAGAAGCAACGGTGGTCATGAGAAGAGCTAGGTGAGTAAGCATTCATCTGTGAATTCAACTTCCAGTCTCACATTGTGAGCCCATTAGTCTCACTTTTCTTCTTCAACCATTGTCATTAGTCCCTGGCAGAAAGGAGAATTTCCAACTGTACCTGGCAGCACATTACTAAGATGATTTACACAAAGGTTAAATTTTCTATAAAATCTACCTCTTCTTCCTCCTCCTTCTCCTTCTTAATTCTAACCTCTAGAGAACTTAAATTGCTCTGGATAAGCACTAAATTCACCAAAAATGAGGTTTGTTTATTTTTTTCCCTCAAGTCAGCACATTAAGGTACTTCAACAACTTAAAGAAATGAATTAAATTATTCACATATTTATTCATCAATTATTTGTTTGGTACTTATTCTGTACTATCCTGGGGGTTCAGTGGTAATTGCCAGAAAAGGAGATTTACACTCCCTTCCAACCTCAAAACAGTGGGAAAAAATGAACTTCAAAATAAATGGCTAACCATATGAATAAAGATAAACTTAGATCTGTTTTTCATACCAGAAACCAAGGATCAGACACCTAAATGTGAAAAAGGGAAGCAAGTACTGGAAGAAAGCATTAGTGAATTTCTGTGCAGCCTGAGAGTGGGAAAAACTGTATTGGAGAGTAAAGGAATCAGTCTAACATGGCCATTGCCTAAATTTTTTTCACATCCCAATTATTGATGGATATTTTGGTTATTAACTTGCACTAAACAAATATGCAAGTGGTAACACATAAAGCAAAATTATTTGTCACAAGGAAAATAACTGTCAAGGTAATAAGCAAATTTCTTCTTTCTGGCTAGCACTTTCTCTCTCAGCCAAAACTTTTCAGAAATACAAATATAAGCAAAAAAAAAAATCACTGTATGGGTAAGTAACTGTCCTTCCAGGGGATTCTGATACAGATTGTGTTTTCCATGTGCTACATTTTAAAATACACTACTATGGGGCGCCTCGGTGGCTCAGTCGGTTGAGCGTCCGGCTTCAGCTCAGGTCATGATCTCGTAGTCTGTGAGTTTGAGCCCCTGGGCTCTGTGCTGACAGCTCGGAGCCTGGAGCCTGCTTCGGATTCTGTGTTCCCCTCTCTCTCTGCCCCTCCCTCACACTCATGCTCTGTCTCTCTCTGCCTCAGAAATAAATAAACATTAAAAAAATTAAAAAAAAAAAATACACTACTGTAAGTGATACAGTTTACACCTGAAACCAGGATTCTATTTATAAAAAGGAAGAGAAGGTCCAGTAACCAACAGCCTGTGAGTCATACATGTAGAAAACCAAATTGAGAACGAGTTATAGGAAGGCCATAGGGTAATATGTACAGGTTTTTATGAAAGATTTTGAGGAAGATGAGAGTTACGAGAAAAGCTGTTTGCAAGTTTTTGTTTTATTTTGCTTTTTGAGGAGGTGGTGGTAAGAAGGGTAAGGTTATGAGTTTTAAGATACAGTTTGGTTAGAAAAGGAGTAGAGTCACATTGCAATAAATAGGAATAGCATGTGGCAGGGACTGTGGTAAGAAAATAATGACATAACCTAGGAACTAGAAGTTATTCTAGAACCTAGATGCTAACACAACTTTTGTAGGTATTCTAGAAGCTAGAAGCTACCAACTACTCTATGTTCCTAGGTCAGGAGAAAAAGAAATCTGCATTCTCCCACACTTACACACTAAGCTGAAGTCTGCAGGGATGAGAAATCACTATTAGACACAACGCTTTTCAGAATTATGTAGATGGGGTATATGTGAGGAAGAATTATTTTATTATTCTAACAAAATTTAAAATTCTCTTTATATGTTATGTTAATATTTTAGCAAAATATTAATAATGTTAGCAGAAAGTCACTGAAAGTTTTATACTCCAGAATAAACACAGATTTGGATGTTTTTCCAACATGAATGTAGTATACCTAGGATATAGTATCATTTCACTTTATTTTGCTTGTATAAAACATAATAATATGTCACTAAACAAAATACAGTTTATGTTTCATTTATCCAGAATTCAGATTTCAGGTCTTCAGAGGATCTAGAACATATCAAAACTCAAGGCAATTGAAGGCCACGAGGAAAACAAGTACAAGGCTTATGAGCTTTAAAGGTGGAAGTCACTAGGTCATCCTTCAGACTTTTACCTTGCCATATATGCATAAAATAATATAACAGCTCCAAGAAAGATGGAAACCTTAGCAGAGAAAAGTGATAGGAAGTGACAGCTGACACAGGAAAGAACTCTGAAATGCTGACAGAAAAGCTAAAAGAAAGCAGAGGAATGTGGGTCATTTTAGCTAAGGAACAAAAAGCTTTATATATCTCAATAACTTTTCAGGACATCACAGAAAATATCTGAATATTTAACAATGAGTATTCCACAAAAGGCTATTTAAGTTCAGAATTCTCTGCTTAAGAGACAGGGAAATGTGTAATCCATTTTATAAAAAGATTTTTTTTCAAGAGAAACCGTGAAAAACATTGGTATTTGAAAATACAAACTTCAATACTACAGAACTTTTTCTACTTGGGAATTATCTCTTTCCTACATGATGCTGAGTATGTGAGATACTTTTTTTCATTTTGGAATATTTCTATCAAGGTAAGAGTAGCAAATAAAATTAGTAAGTATTTTTTCCTGTCTTAGCTTCGATTTCACTACAGATAGAAGAGGAGATGGTGATGTGAGGGCAGAGGTGGAGATCTTCTGAAGGGTATGTAATACTCATTTTGGACTTCTTTCACAGAATAAATTTCTGTTGTGTTAAGCCACCATGTTTTTGGTAATCTGTTACAGCAGTCATGGGAAACTAACATATACACCTAACATCAAAAATACACAAGACGAAAACTGACAGAAGAGATGGTAATATTTGAGGACTTCAACATCCCACTAGTAAAAATGGGCTGAAATAGATAGAAAATCAGTGAATATATAGAAGATATATCTTCTATATAAATAAATAAATTTATTGAGCACAATAAAACAATCTGACCAACTGACATCTATAGAACACTCAATAGCAGAATACCCATTCTTCTCAAGGGCAATTGGAGAATTCTCCAATACATACCATATGCTAGATCATGAAGCAAGTGTCAGCACATCTAGAACAACAGAAATTATACAAAGTATATTTTCCAATCACAATGAAATTAAATTAGAAATGAAAAACAGAAGGAAATTTGGAAAATTCATAAATGTTTGAAAACTAAGCAATATATTTCTGAATACTCCATAAGTCAAAAAAGAAATCACAAGGGAAATCAGAAAATGTTATGAGACAAATGAAAATAAGTAAACAAAATATCAAAATTTAGGGGATGCAAGCAAAAATAGTACATAATGGGAAACTTCTAGTTATAAAAGCCAGTATTAGTAAGAAAGAAAGAAATAAAAACCTACTTTCCCAAATGAAGAAACTAGTAAAAAAGAAAACTAAACCCAAAGCAAGCAGAAGGAAAGAAATAATGGATATTAGGGTGATCCCCCAATGAAAGAAAAAACAGAAACACTAATACAGAAAAACCAATGAAATGAAAAGCTAGTTCCTTGAAAAGATCAACACAACTGACAAATCTTTAGCAAGACTGACCTAGTAAAAAAAGATGATATAAATTACCAAAAATCAGGGATGAATGAGGTAACATCACTATTAACTTTAGAGAAATTGAAATAAGGCATATTATGAACAACTTTGAACCAATAAATTGGATTAAATGGACAAATTCCTAGAAACATACAAGTTACTGAGACCGAGTGAAGAAAAAAATTAGGAAGTCTGAATAAACATGTAACAAGTAAAAAAAACAAAAACAAAAACAAAACTGAATTGGTAATTTAAAGTCTTCCTTCTTGGGACGCCTGGGTGGCTTGGTTTGTTTAGCATCCAACTCTTGATATTGGCACAGGTTGTGATCCCATGGTTGTGGGACTGAGCCCCACATCGGGCTCCAAGCACAGCATGGAGGCTGTTTGGGTTTCTCTCTCTCCTCTCTCTGTCCCTCTCCTACTCATGTGCTCTCTCTCCCTCTCTCTCTTAAAACAAATAAATACTTAATAAAATAAAATAAAACAATATAAATTAAAACAAAATACAATACAATACAATAAAAATCCTCCTCCAAAGAAAAGCCCACGTCCAGTGGCTTCAGTGGTGAATTCCACCAAATATTTTCAAAATGTCTTTCAGAAAGTAGGGAAAGAGAAACACTTAACCATATCTTATTCTATGAGACCAATATCATCCTGGTATTAAAGTCAAAGATATCATAAGAAAACTATATACCAATATTCCTCATGAACACCGATGCAAACATCCTCAAAAGTAATAATTTCTCAACAAAATATTAACAAAAACAACAAAATACCATATATATTAAAAAGATTTATACCATCCAAGTATGATATATTCAAGGACTGCAAGGTTGGTTTAATATCCAAAATCCAATTAATGTGATATATCATATTTCACTTTTTGTTTCTTGTTTGGAAAACTTCCCTATTTCACAAAGGAATCCTTCTGTATTATCTCCTAAAAGTTTATCATTTATCTTCATATTTAAAGCATCAATATACTTTAATTTTTGTTTGTGGCATAAGAACAGTTCTGATCTATTTTTTCCATATTGATATGATTATGGGATAAACTATATTCCCCCAAATTCATATGTTGAAATCTTAACTTCTCTGTAACTCAACATATGATCTTATTTGGAAATAGGATCATCACTTACGTAATTATTTATGTTAAGATGAGGTCATACTGGAGTAGGGTGAGTCCCTAATCCAATATGGGTGGCGTCCTGATAAAAAGGGGAAATATGGACACAGAGACTGATGTGCATAGAGGGAAAATGCTGTGAAGAGACAAGACACAGAGAGAAGATGACTGCATATGAACGAAAAAAAGGCCTAAAGCAGATTCTTCCCTCACAGCACTCACAAGGAACCAACCCTACTGAACTTTGTTCAGACTTCTAGCCTCCAGAATTGGGAATCAACAAATTTCTGTTGTTTAAGCCACTCAGTTTGTGGTACTTTGTTACAGCCACCCAAGAAACTAATACAGTAACTATCTCAGCATGAAATCAAAAGTCCTTCTTTTCCCCAAAGATCTGCAACATAATAGATGTCCTGGCCTGTTTCTGGGTTCTGTGTTCACTTCAGTTAGTCTACTTTCTCCTGGTTTCCCCTAATTACTATAGTTTTATAATAATCCTTGATATATAATACAGCAAGGCCCCCAAACCTGTTCTTGTTCTCAGAAAAGGTCTTGGCCATAATTGGTCCTTTGTCCTTTATTACCAGTTTGTCATATTCCAACAAACAAAACCTATTGGGCCTTGAATTGATAGTTACATTTAATTTATAAGTAAGTTTGGGGAGAATTAATAACCTAACAACATCAAACATCTTTTTTTCTACTTAGATGTCCTTTTCAAACTAGAATTTTCAAAGTTACATACCAGGAGCAAAAGCAAACCAACAGTATTTTTGGTGTTTTGTTTTTTTTTCAAACTTCACACATATCTGCTACACCCCCCAGAGTTCTGGATCTGACCACTGCAGGGAGTAAAGAAAGGGTGGGAGGCTTATGTCCATAGCTGAGAATGATTACCAACTACAGCCATCATGGCTGTTTACATTCTTGGCCACATCACTATCAATGTAGAAAATGAAAAGTCAACAGGAAAAAGAACAGTATCAAAAAATTATGTTAGCCCCTGTTGATTGTATCCCAAAGAACAGAAAAATATTGCCTGGTCAGCTCTCTTTAGAAAGATTTTTTAATGCCATTTTCCTCAAAAATGGAAGCAAAGATGTGAATAAAGGTTAAAAAAAAAAAGTGCAAACCCTTTCAAATCTCAAACCTCTCAACCTTACAGTGTTGCTAAACACTGAAAATTGGGACATAATATGGTAAAATTGTATCACTTCAAACTCAGTCATCTCAAGCTTCAGCTCTTGCCATTATGTACATATAACAGTTTTTCATTAAGGACATGAGATTTATAGTCTCAACTATTCTGTCATCGCTTAAGATTTGTAAATTTTCCAAATTCAAAAGAAGTTATGAAATACTGACCTAATTCCTTCAGAGATAAAAGATCTATGAAGGTTTAAGGTGAATAAATTTAAATCTTAGCAATAGATAAGAAAAAAACAAAGTTGGTTGAGAAATCTGAAAATGTTTTTCTCAGACAATAATATAAAAAGATATCATCATTTTTAATTTGTCCATGTATCATCTGAAAAGGAGATAAGATACTCATTTTATTTTTCTTTACCTTCTCAAGGACGTAACTACTCATGTCACCATTCTGAAATAGTAGAGAAGACAAAAGCTATAGAAGATACACAAAAGCAAATGTGATTCTAACTGAAAACCTCAGGATAATCCATCAATAGAAGCCTTGCTTATTAGATTCATGCCACCTCTCAGCCTTTGAGAAGCTTCTACTTCAAAAATCTAAGTTATCAAAAAGGAAGTAACCTACAAAAGAGTAGGGATATCATCTGTCTTATTCACTGAATCTAGTTTGCTGGTACAAACATGGGCGCTCAATAAATACCTGTAAATGAAAGAATTATCTTTATTAAAATGTGAATAAATTATACATCCTTTGGCTAAAACAAAATGCTCCACTTCAACTTTTATAAAGAGACCTATCATTACTGTTCAGAGTATGGGTTTCTTTGTCTCTTGAATTTCAACTTAAAACTCCAGGGTTGTAAGAGGCAATATAATATAGGTCCATAACATGAGCATTATATCGTAAAGATAATTGATGAGCAGTCTGAACTCATACAGTGTTATATTATTTTAAAGTATGAAAGCCTGTTTCTCATTTGTATTTCTGAAGCAGTTTTGGAATAAAAAAAATTTTTCTGGTTCAGGTAATATTAAATAACACAGGCAAATCTCTGGGATGTAGTTAAGATTGTTTGGGTTTTACCCTGATTCTAATTGTTCAGAACAAAGAAAATATAATTTATTTACCTGAAAGACTAATCAGACCTAGGTGGGTTTTCCTTCTAAAATACACAGGATATTGTCTTCTGTCCATAAATCCTACACTTTAGCCAATTTGCCAATCCTACATTTAGATCTTCATTACTTGCAGAAAGCTCTGAGAATTAAATTGGTTAAGGTAAGATAGTAGTTAGGGCCCTCTAACAAAAATAGAAAATGTGGCATTACGGGTCCACCATCAAAATCATGCTACTAAAAATATCCTATCCCCTTGAATTAATATCTGGGCAAACAAATACATTAAAAAGACGTGCTGGGTATCTTAAAACGAGTATGTCAGTTAATTAATTCTGTGATCCCCTGCTACCAGCGAGTACTGTACAATCTGTTATTATTCACTGTCCTATAGATCATCTGTTCTTGGTGCTGGTTTGTTCCAGGAAGAGAGACAGCTGCAACACTATATCCCTGTTCAACCTGAGGACCATCTGACTTTAATTGTAACACACAGCTTGATGTGGCTCTGGCTATGAGAAGCCAAAGTATCGTCTGTAATAATCTGGAAAAGCAGAAACCTGCCAACAGAGGGCTGAAAACAGGGACTTGTGCTGTCTGGCTGCCTGACGGGCTGCAGGAAATATGATTAATGAGTAAGGTATAATGATATCAGGAACCCGATTAGCACCACAAAAAGGTCACAGATCAAAGTAGTATGCATTTCATGAGCTACAATCATTGCATAAAATCTGTGGACTTGAAGAGGCAACCAAAAAGAGGAGGAGGATAAAATCCTTACTTGATAACATGCTAACAGATACATAAAATACCATACTAATAATTTAATCACTTGTAGAAAGTGAAGAGGAAATTATAAAATGAATCAATACAGACTGCACTTTAGGAGAGCTTTGCTCATCACAGGTGTATAATAAATATTTCTGAAAGAATGAATGAGTTATTGAATTCTTTCATAAAGATACATGTAAGTAAAATCAAGTATCTTTCCTAGTTACAAATGTAAAAGATGAGAGATTTGATATTTGACTCTATGTTTGCATTTAATTTGCAATGAAATTTTTATACAGTTCTTTTAAGAATGAAAGCTCATTCAGAGCCTGAACTATGAGGACATTGTATAACTCACAGAGGAATCACTGGCACAAATGCTTAATAAAGTTAATTCTAAGTTATAATAAACATGCAGTTGTAAAATACTATTTTGTATGTAATTTCATACAAAATGGCAGGCAAAACCTAAATCTTATTGAAAACAATTTGTTAACCTTCTTTTCCATGGTGCCCTTGGGAAGCCCATCCCGAAATATCTGGCTCTTCTGAGGTAAAGGTTGTGAGAGCAGAGATAGGAAGTACTATGAAGAGAGGGGCTTGCCCAATTTACACAATTAAATTCTCTTAATTGTCAAAATAATGTTGAAAAGCTTTTAATATAACTTATTCAAATGTTTTTTTCCTTCGGACCAGATTTAAGTAAACACTCTAACAAACCTCTTCATACTCTTAATAGTACTAAATATGGTAATAATTAATCGAGATTTGGCTCCCTTGAGACTTAAAATTTTAAATCATATTTAAGAAAGTGTTTCAATAATAAAATGATCTGAACATGATTTAAGTTTTTTTCTTTAAAATATATTCCTGAAGAATGAGAATGATTATTTATACCTTTCAAATGTTATATAAATGTTATTTCCTATCTACCTAATAGTGAAACATTTTTTTTAAATGGTGATTCAAAAGAAAAATTAAAAAATGAAAAGACAGAGGCACCTGGGTGGCTTAGTTAAGTTTCCGAATCTGGATTTCAGCTCAGGTGATGATCTCATGGTTTGCAGAATCAAGTCCTGCATCAGGCTCTGTGATGAGTGTGTACCCTACTTGGGATTCTCTCTCTTTCTCTTTCTTTCTCTTTCTCTCTCAAAACAAATAAATGAACATGTTTTTAAAAATGAAAAGACAAGACTAGGAGAAAACTATTCACAAAACATATGTCGGATAAAGAACTTTCACAAAGAATATGTAAAGATTGCTTACATTACATAATGAGAAAAACAACCCAACTTAAAAATAGGCAAAAGATACGAATAGTTCCAAAGAACACTTCAGGGGGTGCCTGGGTGGCTCAGTTGGTTAAGCAGCGAACTCTTAATTTCAGCTCAGGTCAAGATCTCCTTGTTTGTGGATTCAAGCCCTGCATTGGGCTCTGTGCTCACAGTGAGGAGAAGCCTACTTCAGATCCTCTGTCTCCCTCTCTCTGCACCTTCCCCGCTTGCACATGTGCGCGCTCCCTCTTTCTCTCTCAAAAATAAATATTAAAAACAATTTTTTTAAAAAAACAAACACAGATGACTACAAAATAAGCCTGTGAAAAGGCAGTCAACATAATTAGTCATTTGGAAATGCAAATTAAAATTATAACGAAATACCTACTAGAGCAGCTAAAATAAATACTACTGACAATACCAAGTCTTAGCAACTTATCATGTGACCCAACAAGGAAACTCCTAGGTATCTATCCCAGAGAAATGAAACCAGATGTTCACCCTAAGACATATGCAAATACTCATAATAGCCTCAAACTGGAAAAACCCAAATGTCCATACACTGGTAAATAAATAAAATGTATTATATCTATACAATAGAATATTATGCAGCAATACAATATGCCGTAATACACATGCAACATGGGTGAGTCTCAAAAATATCATGCTAAATAAAAGAAGCCAGGCACGTATTACATGATTTCATTTATATAAAATTTCTAAAAAAGTTAGAAAAAAATGTCTCTATAGAGACAAAAAGTCCCAGAGCAGAGACTGACTGCAAACAGGTACAAGTGATGTAAGTGTTCCAAAGCCGCATTGTGGTGATGGTTATACAATTGTCTAAATTTTCTAAAACTCAAAGCAATGTGCACTTTTAAAAGTAAATTTTGGGGCACCTGGGTGGTTCAATCTGTTAAATATCCAGCTCTTGATTTTGGCTCAGGTCATGATCTCATGGGTCATGTGATCCAGTCCCACATCAGGCTCTGCTGACAGCACAGAGTCTGCTTGGGATTCTCTCTCTCTCTCCCTTTTTCTCTGCCCCTCCCCTGCAGGTGCACACTCTCTCTCTCAAAAAAGAAAAAGTAAATAAATAAATAAATAAATGTTAAAAAAAATAAAGATTAATTTTATGGTATATACATTATACCTCAATAAATGTACTTCAAAAGTGCAATTACTGAAATAAAAAAAAAGAACTTGTGGTATAACTGTACCTTCTACTGACTTCCAATAGTCTCTGAGGGGTGGGAGGGAATCACACAGCCATAGACAACTGTCACATTTAAAAGTCTGACATCTCCTTCAATGTTTGCTACAACTAAGCTTTGTGTTGGGCTCTCATTTGAATTATAATCTTCCAAATTGCATGGGGTAAAAGTAAAATAAAACATGTACCTGAGGACTATGATAGAATGATGTTAGGTACTACTTTCTAAGTGCTTACTGTAAGCCAAAGAATATTACATACATAATTACAATTTTATATTCATAATTTTCAGACTACATATAAGGAAACCAAAGCTCAGAAAGATTAAACTGCCTAAAGTCCCATAATTAGCAAAGTGATTTATTCAAGATTAGAAAGTTGGTCTAACTCCAAGGACTATGTTCTTTCCATTTCCCCTGCATTACTTCCAATATACATAAAATGTGAAATTTCAGTAACAATGGGACTGCAATTAGGATCTGGAAGACAGGATTAAAATATAAATGTTGAGGGGCACCCGAGTGGCTCAGCGGTTAAGCATCTGACTCTTGGTTTTGGTTCAGGTCATGATCTCACGGTTTCGTGAGTTTTAGCCCTGCATTGGGCTCTGCGCTGGCAGCATGGAGCCTGCTTGGGATTCTCTTTCTCCCTCTCTCTGCCCCTTCCCCATTTGTACTGTCTCTGTCTCTCTCAATATAAATAAACAAAAGTTAAAAAAATATATAAATTTTAGTATAAAAGGTAAGAAATGTCACTTAGAAAACTAAAATGCAATAATTTTCCTTAAGTGTAAATTAAAGACATGATGGAATTTAGCTTTCTTTTTTTTTTTTTTTAAACTAATCTCTCTGCCCAACATAGGGCTTGAACTCACAACCCTGAGATCAAGAGTTGCTCTACCAACAAAGCCAGCAAGGTGCTCCTAGATTTCACTTTTAATATCAGTATGACAGAGATTCTACTTTTAAAAACTGAGAATAAAGGTCCCAGACTCCAAACTTTTATGAAACTTAAAGGCAAAAACGGACAGACAGAACTTTTTCATAAAATAATTTAGAACCCACGTGAGAGGATTTTAAAGAGTTCACTAGAGAGGAGCCTGAAGAAAATAATGATTACTGGGCTTTTAAGTTTTTAAATTTTTATGTTCTGAATATTACATGAAGATTTCCTTTTAAAGAAAGATAATAATATATATATTATATATATATATATATATATATATTAATTAAAGATAATAATAATATAACTTGAAAATCTTTTTTCTATTACCAAAATGTGCAGTGGCCTTCTATCCCAGAGCACAGGATTACGTTCTTTACCTAGTACAAGAAACTCATGCTTCATGAAGCATACAATTCCAGTTTTACTTATAATTTCCCTTATAATTCTGAGGCGCCTGGTCATGATTTCACGGCTCGTGGGTTCAAGCCTCACACTGGGTTCTGTGCTGACGGCTCAGAGCCTGGAGCCTGCTTTGGATTCTGTGTCTCCCTCTCTGTCTCTGCCCCTCCCCCTCTCATGCTCAGATTTATAATTCTGAATTATCATGTGCATATGAAGGTTAGTAACCTACATTTCACATAAAAGTACAAAAAAAACCACTATACTTTTCAAGTCAATAAAATTTAATAAAATATATATGGAGATTCATGAACTATTTTGTTACTTTCAGTTATCTCTATCAACTACAATTTTGTTGAGAAGAGCAAGGGTTAATGATTATACCAACACATGAAAGATACTTTGAGAAAAGGCTCATGACAGACAGAGTAGATGATTACTATCTTACCAGTCTGTTTATGCGAACAAATTCTTCTGAGGTTTTGGCCCAAGGAGGAAGTTCAACATCAGACACTACTGTCCCATCATCCATCACTCCAAGATTATAATTATTGAAGTTGACAAACATCTCAGGAAGATAATAAAATTCAGGTATCAACTCCTATATAAAAATAAAAGACATCATCATAAACTGCAGAATACTGACTAGATATTCATAAAATGGCATAGTCATTTCCTTTTGTGCAGAAGAAGAACAAAATAAACACAAGAAAGTTTTTCCTTTCTCTATCACAGATCTATCACAAAGTTACTGTTAAGGTAGACAGTTCCCATCCAACCAAATTTAAATATTAACACCTTACCGGTTGGCATGTGGTTCCTTTTAGGACAATTCTCGTAACTCAAAACTCTTAAATACCAACATTTGAGTATTATTTGAGGTTTGACAAAATAGAAACAGAGAATAACATGCTGTTACAGCTTAAAGTAAATTTTTTATGAAGTATGTGGAATTTTTGCCCAAAAGACCAAAATCTTTAAAAGTATTAAAACACAACTGCATTGGTCCCTTCATCAACCAGGATAGTATTCATTACATTTAGCTATGATTTAACAACATGTTTTGCTCACATTTTAAAACATTCAAGTTTAGTTGTAACACACTACCTTTGAGAAAAAATATTTACAAGGAGTCTAAAAAAATGATCTGCAATAAAAAACTTGGTAAAATTAAATATATGACTTTATTAAGAACACTTAAAATATACTTCATTAAGGTATTTTATAAGCAGAAAATGAAGCTAGTTAGGGTTTTTGTGTACAATAAGCCCCATGTATAACTATTTCAGAGGTCCTGTAGATCAGACTTTAAATCCAGTCTTGACATGGGTCAGTGACTCAGTGGTCTTTAGGATACCCCCTCAGGGCCAGCTATGGCAGGCCTGGCTTTCCAAACAGTTGAGTAAAATAGGGAGGTCATCAGATTTTGGACAAGGTCAGTGTGAACTCTCCAGAGTAAAGAAAAAAGATCCAGCAGGAATTAAGCTATTATCACCTCGGTCATCCATGTGAAATGTTGCTTGACTTTGAATTGTACATCCTTTGTTTACAATCACAATAATTAACTAAGCAGGGTAAAAATGAGCTTGTCCTCCAAATGCCTGACAATCACCTGATCATTAGACTTGAAAAACATTTCAATTGGGCATTTTTTTTTTTAAAAAAAGGAAGAACCCTGTTAGAAGTTAAACCATAAATGAAATGACACAGTGATCATGCAAAAATATTAAGATTCTCATCTTCAAAAATGATGCATCTTAAGTCTTAACCGACAAAAAGAGGAAAGATGTATGTGTGTTATTTTTATGTAAACAAAAAGCTATATCCAATATGTTTGATATTGCATGAGATGAGTCAGGTGCTAAAATAAACTCTTTTTTTATTTTATTTTATTTTTTTTGAGAGGGACAGAGGGAGCATGAGTTGGGGGGCGGGGCAGGCAGAGAGAGAGGGAGGCAGAGAATCCCAAGCAGGCTCTGCGTGGTCACATAGAGCCCGATGTGGGGCTCGAGCTCACAAAACTGAGATCACATCTTGACCCAAAATCAAGAGTTGGACACTTAAGCGACTGAGCCACCCAGGCGACTCTAAAATAAACTCTTAATAAATCTTACCACAATTAATCTTAAGAACTTTACAACATATCACCTTCATTTTAAAAATGAACTAAGGGTCAAAGAAGTTAAGTAAATTGCCTAAGGTTACACAGCTGACTTATGATAAATTTAGAGCTTAGATCAAGATCTGTCAAACCCTAAAGGCTATGCCCTTATTCGTCAAAATAAGCATGAGTTCTACTTAAACAGTATACATAATATATGCACATATGTATGTATTTTAGAGAAAGAGAGAGAGTGCGAACAGGGAAGAGGGGCAGAGTAGAGAGAATCTCAAGCAGGCTCCATGTTCCACACAGAGCCCAAAGCTGGGATCATGACCTGAGTCTAAATCAAGAGTTGGACACTCAACCGACTGAGCCACCTAGGCGCCCCAATACTAAACGTTTTAAATACAAGTTTTTAATATATGTTCAAAGTAATTTTTTAAAAGTAAAAAAGATTTTTCACTCTTCCATAAGAAAGTGCTTTCCTGAAAAAAATTATCATGTGTATATATACTATATATAATTTTTATGTAATAAAATTAATCAAGAAGAATTTTATAGTATGCTATAATTATCATTTACCCAAATATGAAGGTAATTCACTTTATAACTATTACTAATTTGCTAAAGCGTACATTCAATAAATTACAACTTTGAAAAATTGTACCAAAATCTTATTTTCACTCCAAATTACTTGTGCTGAAAAGAAGAATGTTACTTCTCCCAAGTCTTGTTCACAGTAAGAGGGAGGATCACACCTGTGTATTCAAAATCAAAAGCATATTTTGGCCTAATTATATACAAATTCTTTTAATTTCAATAACATCTGGCTGCCCCCATCCTTACCCCAAGGTTCTCCTGATTAGAAGATGTTGCCTTTCTTTTGCCTGTTATACTTACTCTGCTCATGTGTGATAATTTTCCTAGATTCAAAACAATGACAATGGCTGAATTTTAGATACTAGGTTTCTCCCAAGTTTTAAAATTTGGGAGAGCAGTCATTTTTATTATAAATGAAAGATATACACTGCATAGTAAAAATACATAAAAAGTATACTCTTTTTCAAGACCACATCTAGGAAGCATAAATCAAACAGGGTGATACTTCATAACAATTTTCATACAAAGAAAGTCTTCAAATCTTCCTATGTATGGCACTAAAATTCTGATGATTTTGTATATTTGTCATTTTATTCAAGTTGCTGAACAAATTGACAAAGACATACTTGCTCAAAATAGAAATGCCCTTTCTCGTTCTTTTACAAGTTCTAAATTCAATTAACAGAAATATAGTTTGTTCCCAGCTCACTGTAAACACATAAATTTATTATGAATTTAAATTATTTTGTTGCTTTAATACTAACAGCTTACCTTACATATATATTCACTTAATTTAATTAATAGAGAAAAAATGCACATAAAACAAAAATGAAATAATTTTAAAGTTTTATTTTATTTTGAAGGGGGGAGAGAAAGAGAAAGCACGTGTGAGCAAGCGTGTGTGGGAGGGGCAGAGAGAGAGAGAGAAAGAGAGAGGCAGAGAGAATGAATCTAAAGTAGGCTCCGCACTGTCAGCGAGGAGCCCAATGCAGGGCTTGAACTCACAAATAATGAGATCATGAACTGTGCCAAAATCAAGAGTTGGGCACTTCACGGACTCAGCCACCCAGGTGCCCCCCAAAATAAATTTTTAATGAAAGATATAAACAAAGCAATTTTATACTTTTGAAGTCTTTAGTGCACAATTGTAAACTTTCAGATCTATACTGTCTATTATGCTGGCAAGAAAGTAGTAAGTCATCAATTTCCATTTAATTACCATAGATTTTATTTGTGACTTCCTTCTAAGGATATCCTATAAATGTTATACAGTGGGCATTATAAAAATACTTCAAAATTAAACATTTATTAAAAATTAAGCTTAATATTTCACTTTTTAGTGAGATATGAATTAAATCTCTATTTTTTACCTCTCACCCCAAACCTCTCCAATTTCAAAAGAGTAGTCATATAGTTCCAGGACATTTGCAGGGTCTACAGCAGAAGCCTCTTGAAGACACCCTTTTTTCTGTCTTTTGTTCAAGTCTAAGCAAACAGAACCAATTATGTAAGGTGTCCAGAAGAAGCAGTTTCAAAAGTTAGTATTTTTTTTAATGTTTTATTTATTTTTGAGACAGAGAGAGAGACAGAGCATGAGCAGGGGAGGGGCAGAGAGAGAGGGAGACACAGAATTGGAAGCAGGCTCCAGGCTCTGAGCTGTCAGCACACAGCCTGACGTGGGGCTTGAACTCACGAACTGTGAGATCATGACCTGAGCCGAAGTTGGATGCTCAATCAACTGAGCCACCCAGGCACCCCTCAAAAGTTAGTATTTTTAAAGATAGAAGCTAAAGAAGAGGGAGGTTGTCCCCAAGATTAGAGAAACATATTTCTCAAAATCTATATATAATCGGCTTTTGGGAGAGGTGGGGATGAAGAGGTTAAGCTAAAACCCAGGGGATAGCAAGCGGTGATCAGGGTCATTGCCTGCTCATATAGTACCTATTTATGGATTAGAAAAAGGTAACCCTTCTAGACTAATGGAGCAAAAGGGTACTTAGTTTGGTAAGTATGCTACTGGCTGGATTTCAGCTCCTATTCCTTCCTTCAGTCAAGTGCCAGTACATACAATCTGCCCAACTGCCCAACATGGTAGGCTCATGACAGTGCACTTAGGAAAGCTAGTCCCTTGGCACCAGGGTCTTTGTAATCAGCGAGTATTTCTTAACCCAAACAGAGCTGCCTGCTTCCAAAAGACCATGAGGATACGACCAATGAATAAGATGGACAGAAGATGTGAGGGCCACTTTTCTAGGTATCACATAAGCCTGGAATAAGAGGTCCCTGCTCTACTCTCTAATGACTGTGAATGAATTTCCCACTAGCCTAATATGAAGAAGATGTGAATTCATATTGGGACATTTCTTATACACTTGAGTAGTTGGTAATTATGAATTATATATGCTCCAATCATAAAAAGATATCAATATATTCAATGATAATTCTTTTTTTCTCAGTGATAATTATTTCTAAGGAGGCAAAATGGTAGGAAGAATGCAGTACGGGAAGAAATATAATGTAAATGCTACTTTCATTAAAAGAATAAAACTTCATAATGTATAGAACTGTTGAATCATTATATTGTACACCTGAAACTAATATAACAGTGGATGTTAATTATATATGAATAAGAAAATATAAGCTAAAATATTTGAAAAATTAAAAATATTAAAGAATAAAACATTAAAGAAGTTCCTCTTATTTCATTATTTTATTAAGCCTTAGGTAGGCTTCTGAAGGGTAATAGAACACATTATCACAAAGAAGTATTCATTTACTTTTTGTTCTTTGCAGAAAACTCTGTTAAAATCTGGGATATAGAGACATGATTATCTAAATTTCTAAATAAGAGTGAAAGGATACATTTATTGGGAGGAAACTGGTTGTAGGAACAAACAGCACTCCAGAAATTCAAAAAAAGAAAATGATGCATAAATGTTGGGGTGGACAGAGAAACCTTTAGGGAAAGAGCATAATACATTGTATTTCCCTAATACAGTGTTCATCAAACGGTACTGTAATTGTCTGCTTCTATCTCCCTTTAAATTGAAGGTTCCATGAGATTGAAGACTACCTATCTTGTTCAGCATTAAACCTCCACAGCCTAGGCACAGTGTGTAACCCATATTAGGCATTCAGAAAAACTCTGTTGAATTAATGATTGAAAATGGTATTTAAAATAAATAATCAGAGAAGAAAGATGAGAATAATCCTGAGAAGGGGAATACAGAGATTGAAATGTGCCTATCATTTGTTTCCAATGATCAATGAAGAACAATTTAATTGGTTTAGAGAGGACTGTATACATGTAGTGGCAGATGAAACTGGAGATATAGGTAGGGTCAAACTGTGGAAAGCCCTGAATGCCAGGCTATGAATTTCAGCTTTTTCTTCATAAGAAAAAAATTTTCCATTAGGAAATTTTAAAAATGAACATGAATTTAAAATGATATAAATGTTTCTAAGAAATTAACAGTGAAGAGAAAGATTACAAAGAATCTACATGTAATATCAAGGACATAATCAAGTAAGCACAATTAAGTTGAGTAAAGAAGGGACCGTATACACTTAAAACATGTTACAACCTCATTAAAAGAAAATCTGCATAAGTAAATCAGTTGATAGGAGTTGAATACCCTCTTACTATAAAACAAATACACTGAACTCAACTGAGATACAAACAACACTTGACAAAAAAGTACATATAATGCCTAAAATTTACTATGGATATAGTGACATTCACGTATACGTTGCAGAATTCCATCTTAATCCTAAAAGTATCTTCCTAAGAACCATACTTCAATACCAAACATTAAATTCAAATTATCTCCTTTGACAGACGATATTTAGTAACAGAGTCAAAGATTATGTCTAATACTTCTAATGTACATTTACAAAGTGAAGTATGTTTTATATTCATCAGAACAGAACATTCTGCCCTGGATAAAAAACATATGCTCAGGAATTCTTTCTAACACCAGCGGCAAATGAGAAGCAAAAAACACAGACAGAAGACAGAGATACTTATAATTCACATTTTCTTCTGACTTGCTGACAATAATTTTAATCCCTTTCTTTTAATTAGGCAGATGGGTCATAGAGGCAGGTAACATGGTCAAAATATACTTTATCATCTCCTAAAATAAAAACTTGAAAGGTTCAACCAGAGGTTATACCACAGTTCAGGATAAGCCCATTGCTTTGATCACCAATCCTAAGGCTTTCATGGCATAATGACAAGCATTGGTTGTGACCACACATATGCTTCAGTTTTCTTTATTAGGATATGATCCCCACTGATACAGCCTCTGCAGTGAGGTTGTATGATTCTCCTAATAGACATCAATTCCGTCCATTCAACTAAACCCATCACTTCTATAATACCTGGGTAACCTAGAAAATACTGATCTATTAACCCAAAGAAACAAGAAAATCAAACTAAAAACAAAACAAAAGATGCTACTTTGGAGCTAAAGTTAAATTTTTATTCTATTCTTACTAAATTATAAAATCCTGACAACTCAAATATAAGAATAATAGCAAGGTAACATGTGCTTTGGGGACACTGACAGTAAAAAATGATGTTGAAGGCAAAATTTTGGCTTTTTATCATTGGGAACATGATATATTTTATGAAGGAAAAAAAAATCCAAATAAGCTTTATTAGTAAATAAAAGAATTAGTGAACAACATGTTATGGAAAAAATAATGAACATGTTCTGAGACATTTTAACATTCAAATATTTATTTTCTTAGCCCACAAATGAGAAAAACCTTTTTAAAAAATTGATTAGAGTTGAACTGTACCTATAAGTCATTTTAAATGGACTGTATATCAGTAAGTTTTCAAATTAATGTTTAAATTTAGTTTCTTTTTATTTGGTAGATAAAATGCTATTTTTTCCTTTAACAAAAGAAACATAATAGCAATTTTTAAAACTGGAGAAGGAAAAATAATCTATAATCCTTCTAGACAAATCTAATAAATATCATGTGGTTTTAGGTATTACAAAACTGTCATTTCAAAAGCACTTAAATAAAGAAAAATCATGGATTACAAACCAATAAATAATAGATAATCTATACCAATCTAATACAGTAGAGAAAAATAACTGCATTTGAGTCTTATCTACTCAAATTACTGGTCACATGCCCTTAAATGAATTTTTCTTCTGACCTAACCCTTATTCACGTGAATTGTCATTTTTAAAACACAGGGTTGCTATCAGGCTAACAACACAAAATTTTATATACACATAAGATATTATTATTACTATTACTATTATTGTTATTAACATGACCCATGATAAAAATCCAAAATTAGAGACTCAACTTGACTGACTTTGGAAGCAAACAGGTCATTCGCTGAATTATGCCCATTCATAAAAGCATTTAATATAATTCTAAGGGCATTTTAAAAAATTTACTTATAAAAATATGTCCACAAAAATATTTGAGACTTAATAATTCCCACTAAATATCATATTTAAAACAAATATAGTTATTTTTTATTAGCAATCACTGTAGAGCTTAACATGGCTCACTTTATGAAGACCCTGGATATTTTAGTTTTCTTCTGCTTTCAACACGTTTAACACTTCTATATTTGAACTGGACATCTTAACTGAGCCATTTGCTGTTCTAGGCCCTATCTTCAAGGAAATAGTAATTTGAGAAGAGATAATGAACATTAATAATGCAAACAACATGCAAGGTGTAACTGCCATAAATAAAATGCCCACCTTAAATCCTTTCTAGAGTAAGTTGTAAAATACATAAATATATGCATACAGCTATGAGTATGGGAGAGAACAGTTAATATCAGTGTCTATGAACATATTAATGTACAGCCCACATTTTTAATTGAATAAAAATATCATAAGATCACCAGTCAAAAAGCAAATCACAGCTGATGTGTGTACATTTTTATAATTCAGGAAGAATTTTCTAAGTGCCTTTTAAAAGTTTTTTTTTCTGCTTAGTACATAAGTAGCATAAGAAAAATATTCAGTGTTTCAAGTGATTTTTATCAAAGACCAAAATAATAGTTCATTGTAGACAAAAGAGTACAAAGTTCAGTGCTAAAAAAATTAGTGCATAGATACATCATTTAACCAACTGACACATGAAGAAGAAAAGGGTTACAGAGATGTGGTTAAATGAACAAAGCTGAAAGTTGTGCATAAGTTGTATATATAAACAAGAACGAATAGGTAGTTCCATTAGAGTGTAAATGTTTTACATTGCTAAGAGAGAGGTGAGAAAACTTTAGCTAACTCTAATGTGGATGTGAGTGTGAAAGAGAGAGACTGATGGAAAAATACAAAAGAAAGAGAGAGAGAAGGCAGGCAGTGGGGGAAGGGAGGACATACACCAGAAGTGTGCAAAGGATGTATGGAAAGGTAAGATTTTAATTTTATTTTATTTTAGCTTTAAAAAAACTCTGAATTGTTTAAAAATATGTCTGAAAACAGGAAGAATACATAATGAAAATATTTTAACTAAGAAACTAAAACCACTACATAATCAAAGTTTAAGCTTAAAAAAAAAACAAATGCATCAAGAAATACATTTCCAGTGATTGTGTTCGATTAGCTATACTTAAGCACTTTCTCATAAATGGCTCTAACACTGATGCCATCAGCATCCATGGAATGTATTGTGGTAGAAGGCATGCTGATGGGAGAGAAAAGGAACCTAACTTATCTTCAGATTACAGACTCCTGGGATTTCTGAGGCAGTAGAGGATAAGTCAAAGGTCTCATGTTTTACAATCTCACACGACACAAATAAAACTATTCTATCATCTCCATTTTGATCGCCTCCATTATTTAACAAACATATGTATACTCAAAACTTTTGAGAGCTAATTCTTAAAGCTAAAACTCATTCATGTAATATTATTGATAGTCATTTATTTAAAAATATTATTTAGCCCAGGGGTTGAAAAAATATTATTTATAATCTCTTAGAATTTAATTGCATTCTCTCTACTTAATTTTAAGTACAGAATATGCTGTATTGACCCTACTCATTTTTTAAGTTAATACAAATTTTACATTCATTACTAATAACATACAATACATTATAATATAGGCTTTTAAATTCAATATCCAAGATATGACCAGTGACAGGATGTCCAAATAGACTTCTTTTGAAAGCTATAACAGTAACAACTCAATCTGTCTTAATTGTTAAAATGTAGAAAACTGAACCATTCCTACCTCTTGGCCAGCAAATGACATTCAGCTATCAGTTCTCTTGAGGACAGAAAAGCCCTTCCTAAAATATGAAGTATTTGTAACCCCATTCTATGTGAAGTACATATCTACCTAGGTTTTGCTGTTCCCTTCTAGCCAGGATGGCCATACACTCTCCTCTTTATCCACAAATGACCTCTCAGTTTCTGCCAGGCTCTTCCACCAATTCTTTTTTAGTTGACATTTTACAATCTATTCATTCATTCAACCAGTATTTCCTGATTTCTTACTAAATGCAAGGCACTGTTCAAAATGCTGAGATCTCAAGGTAGCCAATACAAAAAGTCCCTGCCTTTATAAAGCTCTAGTGATGGAGACATAAACAAACTAATACATATGTATCACACCAAATGGTGATAAGTACTACGTAAAAAAAATAAAACAAGATAAGGGAATACAGAATGATGAGAGGTGACGTGGTATTATTTTAGAAAGGGTGTTCAGAGAAGCCCACTCTGAGGAGGTGACCTTTTTATAGAAATCTGAATAAAATGACAAAACAAGCAAAGTAAGTATCTCGGGGGAAAGTGGTTCAGGCAGATGGAACATCATATGCAGGAGTGGACTTGGCATTTCTCAAGAGGAACAACAACGAAGGCAAGTGAGGGTACAGTAGAGTAAGAGAGAACAGTCAGGCAACCCGATAACCAGAGAGGACCTCAGTGGCGAGAGTAAGAACTTGAATTTGGTTCTAAGCTAGAGGAGCAGTCATTGGAGATCTGAGCACAGGAATATGATCTGATTTATAATATAAAAGTATTATTCTTGCTGCTGTGTAGAGAAACATGGGGAACAGGTGAAGTGAGAAATTATGGCCACTTGGGCTAGGGCCTAGTGATAGATATGGTGATAACTGGTCAGATTCTGAATATATTTTGGAGGCTGAAAGAATGGGCAATAGGGTGTGAGTGAACGGGATGAATCAAAGATTCTAAGCTTCCTAAAGGCCTGAGCAAACTGGTAAATGGTGCTGGCAAAAACTGGGGGAAAGGCAAGATGTTTTCTTTGGGTGGGGAGGAGGGTAAGAGGAGAATAAAGAGTTTGATATTGGACATGTCCAGTTTAAAATACCTATGAATATATATCTAGTTCAAAAGGAGCTAGATATATACATCTAGAATTCGGGGGAGAGCCATGAGATAAGGTGCGATCACCTAGGGAAAAAGTACTCATACAGAAGAGATCTAAAACTTGAGCCCTAAGGTACTCTAATAATTTAGGGTATGACAACAAGATAATCCAGTAAAAGAGACTGAAAAAAATAAATGGTAAGAAGATAGCCAGGAAAAGGTGGCTCCTTATTCCAGACACCAGGTAAAGAAAAGGTTACTCCTCTCCCCACCTCCCAAAAAGAGGATCAATTAATTTTGTCAATAATGGTGGGAGATCAAGTACAATGAGAACTGAGTATGTGCATTTGACAGCACAGAAGCTGTTCATCAATGCCTCTGACAAAACTGATTTCAAAAGTAGTGCAGAAGAAAGCTTGATTTGAGTAGGCTCAGGAGATAATGGAAAACTGTGAGGAAGTGGACAAAAAGGAATAGACAACTCTTTTGGAGTTCATGATAAATATCACCCATTATTCTTTCTTACCCTACATGCCTATGAGACATTTCTGAAACTTAGGTTTGGATTTTCAATAGGTGATATTATCCTTGTTATTGTGGAAATATATTAACATGTCAAAACTTGAATTCAGACATTTGCTCTATAAGCCTGCTTCACTGTAATTCATAGCATCATTTATGAAGACACCTGATCTAAAGAATCCTCTTGAGGCATATGGTCAAGAGACACACAAAAAGATGCTGAACATCACCTATCATCAGGGAAATACAAACTCTTCCACAATGAGGTATGACCACACATCACACAGTGGACCACACAGTGGAATGGGTAAAATCAAAAAGTAAGAAATAACAAGTGTTGGCAAGGATATGGAGAAAAGGGGACCCCCATGCACTGTTGACGGAAACGCAAAATGGCACAGCCACTTTGAAAAACAGTATGGAGGTTCCTCAAAAGATTAAAAATAGAACAACACAATCCAGCAAGTCCACTTCTGGGCATTTATCCAAGCAAAACAAAAACACTAATCCAAAAAGATATATACAGGCCTATGTTTCCTGCAGCATTATTTACAAGAGCCAAGATACAGAAGCAACCTAAAGGGCCAAGAATAGATGAATGAATGAATGAAGAAAATGTGTGTGTGTGTGTGTGTGTGTGTGTGTGTGTGTGTGTGTGTGTGTACATAGATAGGTAGATGGAAAGAATATTACTCAACCATAAAAAAAGAATGAAATCTTACTATCTGTTACAACATGGAAGGATCTAGATGGTATTATGCTACATGAAATAGGTCAGATGGAGAAAGACAAATACCGTATCGTTTCACTTATATGTAAAATCTACAAACAAATGAACAAACAGAAAAAACGGAAATAGGCTCACAGACACAGAGGACAATCTAGTGGTTGCCAGAGGAGACAGTGGTGGGAAGCTGGGTGAAATAGGTAAAAGTGATTAAAATGAACAAACTTCCAGGGCACTTGGCTGGCTTAGTCAGTAGAGCATGAGACTCTTGATCTCAGTAATGTGGGTTCAAGCCCAAAGATGTGTGTAGAGATTATTTAAAAACAGTATCTTTAAAAAAAGGAACAAACTTCCAGTTATACAATAAATAAGTCACAGAGATGTACTATACAGCATGGGGAATATAGTTAATAATATAATTTTGTATGGTGACAGATGGTAGCTTGATTTATCATGGTGATCACTCTGTAATTATACAAATGTTGAAGCATTATGTTGTACACCTGAAATTAATATAATATTGTATGTCAACTATATTTCAAATGAATAAATAAACAAAATAAAGAAACACGTTTTTGTCTTTCTATCCTTATAGTCAACCAAATTCCACGTCCTGGAGAATCACTTTTAACCCAATCCCTTGAATTCATCCTCTTAACTACTTAATTGTTTTAAGCTCTGGGAAAAAAACCAGTGAGCAAAACAGTTCAATTCATGCTGTCATGGAGCTAATGTTCCAACAAAATAAGACATAATAAACAAATAAATAGATGTATGTCAGACGGTGAGTCATATGAAGAAAAATGAAATTGGGAATAAAAGGGCTTGGTGTGAGAGATGTAATTTTATTTTATTTTATTTTTTTAATGTTTATTTATTTTTGAGAGACAGAGAGAGACAGAGGACGAGTTGGGAAGGAGGGGAGAGAGAGGGAGACACAGAATCCAAAGCAGGCTCCAGGCTATGAGCTGTCAGTACAGAGCCCAAAGCAGGGCTTGAACTCACTAACCACAAGATCATAACCTGAGCCGAAGTCGGAGCTTAACTGACTGAGCCACCTGGGTGCCCCAGGATGTAATTTTAAATGGAGAAGACAGAGAAGGTGACATCTTACTAAGAGGGTGACATCGGAGAGGCACCTGGGTGGCTCAGTCGGTTAAGCGTCCTACTTGATTTTGGCTTAGGTCATGATCTCACAGTTTGTGGGATCAAGCTCCACATCAGGCTCTGCACTGACAGCACACAGCCTGCTTGGGATTCTCTCTCTCCCTCTTTCTCTGTGCCTCCCCTGCTCGCACATGCTCACTCTCTCTCTCAAAATAAACAAACATTTTTAAAAAGGTGACATTTGAGCAAAGACTTGAAAAGGGTGAAGGAATAAATCCTTAAGGATATCTATCTGAAGGAATTTTTAAGGAAAAATGAAGAATAAAAACAAAGGCCATGAGTTGGGAAGATACTGGAATATTTGAAGAATACCCTGGAGGGCGTGCTTAGTTAGAACAGAGTGAGCAAGGGAGCAAACAGTACAAAAAGAGGTCAAGACTAATAGGATTTTGGAAGGTAGGGGTAGGTGGCATAGTCTTGCACAGTAAGGACTTCAGCTTTTACTCTCAACTGGAAAACCAGTTACTTGAAGGGCAAAGACTGCGGGAAGGGCAGGTTTAAAGGAGTAAAGATGAGGAATTTGGTTTTGAACATGTTAATTTTGAGATACATCTTATATATTCAAAGGGAGATATTGAGGAGGGACTTAGACGTCAGGAGAAACATACAGGCTAGAGACATAAATCTGGGAGGTTAGTTAAGACTCTCTAGCATCCTTTAAGATACAACTCCAGACGCTCTGTGAAGTCACTCCTTCACCTCCCCAGTTAGAATTAATTTCATTTTGTATATATCTTATGACACCACTTATCAATGTCTGACTTGTATTAAAAATAGTTTTATGTTGGGGCACCTGGGTGGCTCAGTCCAGCAAGCATCCAACTTCGGCTCAGATGATCTCATGGTTTGTGGGTTCGGGCCCCATATCGGGCTCTGTGCTGACAGCTCAGACCCTGAGCCTGCTTCGGATTCTGTGTCTCCCTCTCTCTCTGCTCCTCCTCCCTCACTCACACTCTTTCTCAAAAATAAATAAACATTAAGAAATTTTTAAAAATAGTTTTATGTATACCTGTCATTCTCATCCGAAGGTAAGTGAAATAAAGAACTGATTGTCTTACCCTTTTACTCCAAGTGCTACCTAGTATGTATTGCATGTGATAAATAATCAATAAATGCTGACTTAGGTGTGTTTTCGAGGATTTTAGTTCAGCTGTCATAGGACGTTTTCCCTGAAGGCAGGGAGCTGGATATTTATTTCCTAACTAAACCTGCTCCTCTGTGTACTCTACACACATGTCCTAGTCAAATTTCATTTCTTTCTCTGGTCTACAGGATCAATCAATCACCAAATCACAACAGTTTTTACCTTCTAAGTACATTATGAAATTCATCTACATTTCTCTACTACCATTGCCACTACTTTATTCAAGCCTCCACTGCCTCTCCTCTATTTTAAAAGTTTACTGATTGTTTCCATTCTTGCTCATCGCATAATACATATTCAAACACCAACCACAGTGATCTCTTAAAACCACAAAAATCTGCTCGTGTCACGCCTCTGCTTTAATACTTCCGATGTCTCCTTACTTCCCCAGTATAAATTCCAACCTCCTCACCAAAGCTTATGCAGCCTTTCATGGTAGGTCTTCGATTTCCTCTTTCCTCTCCCTTCTCTTCATTTCAGATGCTATGAGCCCACATAGCCTCAATTATACTGAACTGCAGGGACTGTTTTACTATCAGTACCTCCTCTAATGAGTAAGTTCATTGAAGGCAATGGCTGTGTCTTACTTGCTGCTGTATCACAACCAGGGCTTTGACAGAGCATAAATATAGTTAAAATAAAAAGTTTAAAATTAAATATTACCTCAGGATTCCATCAAACCTTTTACTCCAATTTTTCTAAAATTTTAACACAGGTTATTTTAGTACTGTATTACTGTCCTAAATTCTAGGCCTCTGGAGAAGTACAGTTCTCCAACAATCTTCATTTTAGATCCATCTACTACTGCCCTCCATTCTGAAATAATGAACCTAGGTAATATTTATGACTTCTTCCACTCTTCAATCCTAATTATTAATAATTCCTTAGAAGAGAAGGAAAAGAGTTTAAGATGAGCAAGTCAGATTGTATTTACCCATTACATTAAATGACTGACAATAAGGGTACCTGAAATAAGTATGGAGCCTCAGAGCCAGGGGAAAAATCAATGACATGAACTACCTAGAAAAACTTAGATATCTGTGTAATATTCAGATGTGGATTGCCTACTGAAATTCATTCAAGCTTTATGAGTCTGTGATTTGCTTCACAAAATTTGGCCATAATGATTCAGTAATCTATTCTGCACTTCAGTTTCTAAACTTAAGTGAGTTTTTAAAACTTGAAACACAGAATCTGTTGGGGATTTTAAAATGTTACTTATCACAGTGAAGATTCTCCAACCCAATTTTAACACTTCCTATTTCAATCCTCAAGAATTCCTATTATTGCTACTACCTATCAATATTTACATGAAGTACAACATCAGGAATATTGTTCTAAGCATCCATGGCTTGAGATGGTAGCCATTAATCTAATAATTTCATATTGATTACATGTTGAAAGAACAATATTTTGGATATATATGTTAAACATATTACTAAAATTAATTTCATTCACATGGTTCTGTTCACTTTTTAAAATGTGACTACAAGAAAACTTAAAATTATACATGTGGCTGGCAGTTGTGGCTTGCATTATGTTTCTATTGACTAGTAGTAAGCCTACTTAAAGAACTGACCAACACATCTAACAGTTTATCCAGTAAGAATGAAAAACATCATTGAGGGTCATACCTGAAATGAAACCACCAATGATACACAAAAGTACAAATGATCCCCAGAATTTTAAAATGATAAATCATGCTAAAAAAATCAAAGGCTGTTTTAGTAAAGTTTAATAAGGTCTTTTTCTTCTCTGAAATAAAAGAATTCATATTTTTACTTTTATTTCATAGGAATAACCTTTATGTTTTAGTAAGTTATTCTCTCAGTATTAGCAGAATGCAAGAAATAGGGTTTCTAAGATATTAAGGTGACAGTTCCCCTAGGGCACAAAAAGAGTTAAGTAGTAGAAATGTTACCATGTTGTTATTTTTCCCTAAAAATAAATAATTAAATAAATCTTCTATCTACCTCACAACACTTCATTTGTGTATATGTGTTTGAAGATTTTTTTTAAAGTAATTTCTACATATAATGTAGGGTTCGAACTTATAACCTCGAGATCAAGAGTTGCATTCTCTATAGACTGAGCCAGCCAAGCACTCCACAACACTTCATTTTTGTAAAATGTCATGAAAACATTTTAGAAAATGGATATCATATTCATCAAGCAAGGTATACTTTAGAATACACTCAATAAAGTGATTCTTACTACCCAGCCTCATGTTTCACTATTCTCTCTGTACTGTTTAACATTTTCCTTAGTATTTTCAGAAATTCAACACAACAATACAAATAAAGATCAGACTATAATTAATATGATTCCACATTCCACATTCCAATGGTGTATGTATTACATACTCTTCAAAATATTTGAAAAGTTGTAGGGACCAAATTAGTTCATTATCAATAGAGAAAATGGGGTAGATAGGACATCCTATCTACCCTACAGATATTTTGTGGTTTAAAAAAAAAAAAGAGAATATGCATATTAGTTAGAAGAACAAGTACATTTTAGCAAACAGTCCTGAAGAAAATTTCTGTGCCTCTGATCATAATGAAATAGTATTTATGAATAAAACTATTACTTTTAACCAAGCCAAATCAACTTGACACTTGGAATTAAAAAAAAAATAATTAACTTTTCCCTTCACTTTGTACTCTACTTCTTCATACAGATGCTTTATATAACACTGCCAGAAAGCCAGAAATTAGTACAATAGCAAGAACTGAAATCCTAGTATTTGTCTAGTAGTTAGAGCTGTTTTATTAAAGTCTGCTGAGGCAGTCAAAAGAAAGTGAGATGAATTTGATTTTTAATTATTTTTGAAGGAATAAGAAAAATTGAGAAAGAGAAAGGTAAACAAGTTCATGTGGGTTTTATTTTTTGTTTGTTGGTTTTAAAGTTGCAGCTATTTTGTGTGGGTTTTAAATTTTTTTTACAGGTAGGGTATTTTAAGGCAAGTGTTTGGGTAAATGGAACTAGGCTTGTGCTCACTGAGGAATCTTGACAGAGAAAGGCTGAGATTTGGGAAAAAGAGATGTCAAAACTACAAGGATCTATCAGAAGTACCTGCTGTCCAACAAAGCATTAAGCAGGAATGTCTAGTACTTAGGGGTAGAAAGCTGAAGATATACACACTGTCTGTTTATTATGGAGCAGGAAAAAAAAATCAAATTCATGCTTTTATTTTTAAATTTCAAGTACCAAATTCAAGTACGAGGTTATAACTTGGTCATGAGATGCTTAATAAATGAAGGAATTAACAAATTTTTTTTTAAAATCATGTCTTCAATTTGACAAAAAAATTAGGTTTAACACTATTTTCATGTGTCCATATCCCTTACTTCTCAAAAGAGGTAAATGAGTAATTCAATAGCTTTGGGATCAGAAGTAGAACTCAACAATAATTATTAAATCTATTAGCTATTCTCATTTACTGTTACCTAATTACTCATTTCTTTTTTTTTTTTTTTAACGTTTATTTATTTATTTTTGGGACAGAGAGAGACAGAGCATGAATGGGGGAGGGTCAGAGAGAGGGAGACACAGAATCTGAAACAGGCTCCAGGCTCTGAGCTGTCAGCACAGAGCTCGACGCGGGGCTCGAACTCACGGACCGTGAGATCATGACCTGAGGTGAAGTCGGCAGGTGAAGTCGGCCGCTAAACCGATTGAGCCACCCAGGCTCCCCCTAATTACTCATTTCAAAATTATCTACTGATGATTCTTTTTTTTTTTTTTTTTAAAGTAAGCTCTGGGCCCAATGAGGGGCTTAAACTCATAAGCCTCAGATCAAGAGTCACTTGCTCTACCAACTGAGCCAGCCAGGAGCTCCTCTACTGATAACTCTTAAAGAATAAGATATATAATTTCAAGAGAATTTCAGAGTACATTATTTGCAATATCAAAAAATCCTATCAATTTCCCCAAATAAAAGATTCCTTCATATAATGTAATCTTCAATAAAATAGCTTTGATAGAGGCAATGTTATACTCTACTATAAGATAAAGTGTGTGAATACATTTTATAAAGTATCATATTAAAATATATAATTATCATATTAATTTTTTAAAGTACTCTATAGTAACATGTTTAAACATTAGTAATGTAGCTTTTCCTCTTCTAAACCCCAATATTTCTTATATGGTGCCTATCATTTTCTTCCATATAGTATAAATAGTTACACATAAATCATATTTCTTTATGAGACCATAAGGAGTTTACATCCATAGGCATATTTCAGTATATTCAACAGCATCTGACCCAGCAGATAGAGACATTATGTTATGAAAGTAAAATACTGTAATTTCTGAGGGTAGAAACAAAGATCTAGTATGAATTATGTTAGCTACTGTGCAAAGTTTTTGATTTTTTCCAGTAGTGAACATATAGATAGGAGCAGAACTCTTCTTTCCCCTCACTAATAGTGCAGTTTTATACCAAAGAGAAGCAGGTATGAATTTAGAACTGGTAGCAGGTAAAAGAGGATTACCTTAAGAAAAGACACATGAGATCTATAAAATAAAATGAAATGAAATGAAATAAAATACATTAAATTAAAATGCTGAGATTCTTCTCACAGTATTTTACTGACTGTATTAATTTTATTCACTGAGTCTGGAATGCCATTAAGCATGCTATCTTACATTCATACTACTATATTTTTCCTTTAAAAAAATACTTAAAGGAAGCAGAAAAACAACCATTCTACAACTAAAGAGAAAGAGACAGGGAGACATACAGCAGGTAGTGACAGACAAAGAAAAGAGAGAGATAGGCAGAGAGAAATTCTATACAGTGGTTCTCGGTCATTTAATTAAAGCTTCAGGCTTTGAGGCTTCTCTTCAGTAAACAGTGCTACACTGCTAGGAGAGAAATTGTCAACATTCATTCAACAAGGAACATACTGACAATAATAACTGTAAAATCAAACATTTCTGGGTGAAAAAAAAAGAAACATTTCTGTACCTTAATATCAGATGTATCACGCTGACAGTTTCGCCAGGCTCTGGAAACTGATGAAAAGGTTCGATCTGCATGATCAAATTTCCCTCCTTGCAAATTTAGGAAATAAGTTGTGAAAGGTTCCTAAAAAATAAGCAATTAAAAAAATCGGTATGTTTCCTCATGCATACAAATATGGTTTTTATAAATCATTATATTTAGATACTGTAATGACTAATAGACATTAACCAGATATATACAAACTAGATATAGAATGGGAATTCTATCTAAATTACTACATTAATGTACTTAAATTATTTTTGTTTCAGAACAAAAGAAATATTTCCAAATTTTGGCATTTTCAACATTTTTCAGATTCTCTTCTTTTCCAAGAACAATTTATTAATAAAATTCAGACATATATTAGATTGCATTTTCTTCATAATATAGGGGAATAGCCTAATATGTAATTTTCTGATTGTTATGGCTCAATATTTAATTTATGATTAAGAAAAGAAAAATGTTTAGAAGATTTAAAAGCCTCCTCTTAGTTAAAGAACACTTAAACACATATTAGTGGATAATTGCTTGAAATTAGCTAAGCACTATAAATTACTTCTAGGATTTATGTCTGCCTTACCCTTCTAACAAGCTTTAATTAATGATGTGCTGCTAATGCTTTCCCAAAGAAATTACTTTCTAGTAGATGAATCACCTTTCAATTTTACAGAAACATTTCTTGTTTAACCAATATATTATCAATACACAGCAGCCTTGGTATAATCTATAAACATACCTTATTCCATTTGGGGCAACTGAAGTTTCTGAAACATATGAATGTATGTCTATCTTAACAAAATCTTATTTAGCTCTTATTTTAATAGACTCTATTTCAAATAACCTATGTTACAATTTAGAGTCTGAGGAGATATCGACCATTTGAAGAGGCAAATTTAAGAAAAAAAAATTCACATCGTTCCAGGTGAAACATTTTCAAGGCTATTCTATTGTAAAATGTTATCAGATACATACCAAATGGGATAAAGAGATATTTATAATTAGAAATCTAATCACTGAAAAAAAATTAGCATTCAAAAAAGATGTTGATGACTTTTAATTACTGCATATTCTTCACAACACTGAATTTATGTATTCATGGTTTATTACTCAAACTGAACTTACTATTCTTAGCAGCCATGCAAGAACGAAACTTGCAGTTGAGTAATGAGTACCATAGTGGAACCTGGGAACCTGATCATCTTCCCACGATTCATAACGTTCTGCAAAGAATGCTGCTCTTTTTGGATTCAAAGCTCCTACTGGCTGCCAATAGAGAAGGAAAAAACAAAATAAGAATGCATAAATGTAATCATCTTTTATTTCTTTCTTCAAGTGTTGTCCTATTAGCCAGTGTGAAAGTGAATTTTAAAAGACATATATACACTATTGGAGCTAAAACACTGTGTTATATACAGAGAGTGGATAGAATTTTTTTTTCCAATGCAGGTTAAACATACACAAAAAAGTGAAAGAAGAAACCGGTCATTTCTCAATGATTCCAATTTCTGTTGAATACAGGTTTTTAATCAGCCCATAACAAGCATTTTCATAAAGACAATTACATAAAGTGAGTATTAGCTATATAATACTTTGGAAAGCACCTATAAAATCCTATTTAGTTAATTAGAAGCAACAACCAGAAACACAATCTTGATGTTAGAGGATTAATTTACAATAGCTTCTAAGAAGAAGATGAAACAAAACTGGAAGGGAACGAGGAGTGTAAGGAAGAGACTGAGTGAAAAGGGATTAATGTAAATCTAGAAATTTCTACTAGTATACATAAAAGTAGAATTTATAATATAAAAAATCCCTGCCTAAAATATAAAAAATATATATATGTATATGTATATATATTATATATACAAACATTTAAAGAATAGAAGACAGAGTACCAGCTTGTACCAAAAAATAATACATTATAGCAGAGGGCCAAAAAGCAGTATAGCAAAGTGTTGAAGAACGTGGCCTCACTGGGATAGTAATAGCACCCAGTCAGAAGGTTGTTTTGAAAATGAATAATCACATGTAAAGTCCTACAAACCATGCGTGACAACATTCAATGATTGCTAACTATTTCTTTTAAGATTATCTTCCAGAATTGGGGTAAAGTTTGATTGAAATAATAGCCTGTAAAACCCCTGGAACATCGCTTGGCATAAGATAGTAGCTTGATAAACGTTAGCTGGTATCAGTATTGTTGCTGTAGCTGTTGTTACTTAGGGAATACACGAACTCCATTAAAAACTATGCAAAATTTTGTGTGATTATGCACATGTACATTTTCTTAAGGAAGGCATACAGAGTATTAAGATTCTCAGAGGGGTCTGATGGCTCAAAGAATGTTAAAATCAACTGCTTTAAGTAATAACTCATTTTCATAAGACATTCTGATCTCTAGAAAATGTTTATTCTTTATTTAAAATATAATTACCATTTCACTGAAAAAAAGCTATATATAAGGTTACTTAATGAAAACTTAGGAGTTAGTCACTCTTCACTAATAAGAGGAAGAAAATACTTAAATTTATCTTATTATTTATGGGGGATATGTGTTAAACTGCAATAAATAAAAAATGTGGGTTTAAAAACAGACGTATTCAGAAATATTCTGTTAAAAATGAAGCAAAGTTGAATTTGTTTTTAAATTGCTTTTCACGTTAACATGTGATTTAAAGCAACATTTTAAATTCATCATTTTGGCTATCTTATGTTAATTGTTAACTATTTTTTAAAACTATTTATCTTTAGCACTGTCCTTTCTATAGATTGGTTTGAATCAATATTGTAAGTCATTTTTTACTGTACAAGCAAATCTTCAAAAAATCTTTCATTGATTACTATTTTAAATCAGTATCATGGTACACTAATTTAAAATGCCATCTTTTAAAGCAGTAGTTTCTGTACAGAAGAATTAAATCTGATTTACTACATTTATGCCAGTTAAGAATGAAAGTGACTCCAAAAAATCTTTGTTACAAAACCAATTTGGAATGCCTTTAAATGTATTTTAGTTGTTGTCCCCAAAGACTGAGGCATGCAAAAGGAAAGAAAGAAGAAATAAAATCATTGCAAGACGAATTATGTGAATTAAAAATAGAATCAATGCTCTTTTTGTATAGTTCTGCAGCATATTAAGTATTCATTTTATCTGCTATTTTTATTACTCTCCAAATGAGTATACCTCCAAAATCAATAGTTATAGAATCACGTTTCTTGAATATAATGCTAAAACCAATTAGGATTGATTTCACCAGCATCTGAGAAAAAAATGGCATCGTGCAGAGATCCATATAGGTAGAACCCACAGTATTGATTCTGGCTGTTATTGTTACAGTTGGTTTCTGAAGCCTGCTACAGGACAGCTATCAAGACATACCACATTTATTTGTAAGCATATAAAAAAGAAGTCCCCAAATAAAAGAAGGTTAAAAAAAAAAAAAGACCAGTGGAGCTGTGCAATGACAATGATACACTATCAGCTTACTCAGAGAAGTTACAGTGGGAATACACACATTGAATTATACATTACGCGAAAGCACTGATTTATTGTGGTAATAACATCCACCTCATTAAAAGATTCTGCTTTGCTGCAGTTGGAAGGCTACATATTGTTTACTGCTATAAATTAATGGCAGTGCAAAGAAGACTGTGGAACCATCCTAACAATAGATCTGTAATGACAGTGCTGTATATCACAGCTTCCTCAGCAGCTTCATAATAAAATGGAGACAATGTATTGAGCTAATACATTCTACCATGCTGGCCCATATTTTTCTGACAACTGCTTTAAAAGATGAGCTGAATCCAACTACGTTATAATGCTGCAAAACATTTAACTAAGCAAGAGTCAGTCATACACCAAAGTGCTTCGTAGCATTTTTAAAACATTGTCTAAATCAGCATTTCAAGATGTTTATTCATCTCTGCAAAAGAACTAAAAGTAAATGCTGATGGCTCCTCTTACTTACACAGTATATTAAGAGTAACAATTGGAAGGCAATTCAAGAAGATGCCTAGCACTATCTCCTACAGGGAGCTCTTTGTACAGTTTAACTATAAAAGCTTGACAGAGTTATTTTTTTACATCAGCAAATTGATTAAGGGAAGAAGAGCAAAAATACTGGTCATTTAAAATGGTCATAACTTCCTGGAAAAAAATCAATAAAAAATAGGTATTGATTAGAGAGGTGCAATTCAAGGTCATAACAAAGTAAAAATAAATAGCCCTAGGACATAGAAGAATAATTTTTAAAACTATAAAAAGCTAATACAATTATATAAGATTTTTAAATCTACAGAATAAAAAGCACTTCCACCAAAACAAGATAAAAAAGTGGTTCAAATAAAACAGAATAATTTAAAAATTACACTGTGAGGACTACGAACAGAAGCATTACATTTGGAAAAAATAGAAGAATCTGGATTAACATAGGAAAAGAAAAAAATAAAGAAAAAACCCACCAAAACCCTTGAAAATGTATAAATAGAAAAAAAAAATCACTATTCTTAGGATATTCTAATCTCACAAATAGCAAAATTGACAACTGTGGTAGAGTGATAAGTAATTTTTTTTAACAACTCTTTTTTTTTTTAATTTTAGAAAAAGAGAGTGCAAACAGGGGAGAGGGGCAAAGGGAGACAAAATCCCAAGCAGGCTCCATACTCAGCATGGAGCCTGGTGCAGGACTCGATCCAACCATCCTGGGATCATGACCTGACCCGAAATTAAGAGCCAGATACTCAACTGACTGAGCTACCCAGCTGCCCAAGTGTATGTATTCTGTTTGAGAAATAATAATAACCCTTCCAGAGCAAGATATGCAAAACAAAACTTTCTAAATCAAGTGTCCTAAGAGTATTACAATTAAAAAAAAAATCTTTTTATTACCTTTCTTGAGAAGTAATCTTGCTAATTAGTAGAGAAACAAAAATACTGCATGTAAAATGCCCAACTCAGTGCCTGGCATACAGTAAGTTATTCATTATATTACTATTTTGCAGTTTATTTGATGAATAATATTAAAGAAAAAAAGCTACTAAACAAGCCTGATGAAATTAGCAGAGTCTGTTAGGAAAAAGGTAATTAAACATCATAATCTTCTAATGGTACATATGGTACTGTGCATTATCTGTCAGAAGCCCAATAGTACACAGTAGTCCCAATAAGCTACATTATCCTACCTCAAGAAAATAACTAAAAGCAAAACTACTCTTCAGAAGTCCAAAGGGCGTCCAAACGTTACTATGAAAAGCATATGAAATGTCAAGCAAATTACAATCATCTTCTACTACATCAATTAAAAATAAACTGCTTTGGTTTCATAGACCCCTTCAAAGGCATATAACAGACTTTCATCTAATTACTAGTAAAAGTTAACTGTAAAAAGAAAAGGCTTTTTTAGAGTTGATACATTCTAAGTTTTTTTTCTTTTTAAAAATTTTAGGAAATGTTTCCTGAGGTTATAAATACCTCTAGTTAACACTTTGCAGTTTATGAGATATTATTACACATTCTTACAGTACATATGTGAGTTAGAGAAAAAGAGAGAGGGGGGAGAGAGAGAGGGGGAGAGAGAGAGAGGGGGGAGAGAGAGAGAGAGAGAGAGAGAGAGAGAGAGAGAGAGAGAGAATGAATCATAGGCAGGTTCCACACCGAAGTTAGGCCTGATCCCACACCCCTGGGATCATGACCTGAGCTGAAATCAAAAGCTGGATGCTCAGCTGACTGAGCCACCAAGATGTCCCTAGATACCCTTGTTTAAAATTTTTGTTAATGTTTGTTTATTTTTGAGAGAGAGAGAGAGAGAGACAGAAAGAGACAGAGAGAGAGAGAGAGAGAACAAGCCGGGGGGGGGGGGGGGGGAGAGAGAAAGAGGGAGGGAGGGAGAGAAAAGGAGACAGAATCCAAAGCAGGCTCCAGGCTCTGAGCTGTCAGCACAGAGCCCGATGGGGGACTCAAACCCATGAACGGTGAGATCCTGACCTGAGCCAAAGTCTGACACTTACCCAACTGAGCCACCCAAGTGCACCTAGATATCCCTGTTTTAAAAATGAAGAAGTATCTTGAGTGACCTAATTCAAAACCAACATAAATCTAGGAGACACAAATTCAGTGCTCAAAAATCCAGTTTTGGATCATTTTATCCATCTAAAAACTGTTGTATTAATTAAAAATTGCTTTTCCTAATTTCAAAAATTTCCCAATTTCTTACATTTCCATTTTTTAAATATGATACTTACTTAACAAGTTGACACAAAGGCTAATAATTTATGTAAAGTGCTTAGCAGAGATCCTGGCACAAAGAAAGTACTTGACAAGCACAGCTGCTATGAATGTTGTTGTAACTGTTATTACCACCATGACTGACATAAATCCTTCTTCCTTTTGAGATTTATATGTTAACTTTTCTAATTTATATCAACCTTTCAGAAGTGAAGGTCCAAACTCTTGGACCATGATTACAGTTACTAAGAAAGTTAAAGGGAATTGGCAAGGAATTTCACAAATTCAACAAAGCAGAAATTTGCTTAACAAATTCCCCTTTTAAAATCCAAGTCTCAAAGAGTTTTTTACATCTTTCTGTAAGGCCTTCTTTGGAAAATCATTAGATACTATGTGGGATAAGAAGCAGAAGAGAAATTTAAAGAAGAAGTAAAAGATTGTTCTGGCATACAAGACACAGAAATAGGGCCTTTGGAAACATTAAAGGATAGGATATCATAAAAAATACATTTTGTAGTTACAGGGTAGTGGTGAAGAGATGTTAAAAGTGAAAAGGGGCTCAGGAAGGAGAGGCAAAAGAGCGTAACTACTTTCAGGATCTTGCTTAGGATCTGGATGACTGGCCTAAAGCCATCTGCCAATGTCATCTTCATTTGGTATGATTAGGAAACTGGAAACATCCTTTAATTCTATGACTACACATAAAGCCTGCCTTACAGCATTTACGAGGTCATGAGCAAGACAGGTTATACATTATTTTGTTTTTTCCTGGAAGTAGGGTAGGCCTACAGACACTGAAAGAGGGCCATTGCAAAATAAGGGCTAAAAACTAGCAAAGAAAAAAGAACAAAATTGTTGAACTCAATGTTATAGGAATCCAATGTTATATGTTATAAAAATGCCAGATTAAAGGACTGAAGATTGTTAATTAGGTAAAAGGTATCTCATATTCATGGATGGATTAAACAAAAAAAAATTCAAATTCAGAGGATGAAAGAGGATGGACTATCAGCAAATGTGATATCCTAAGAGACAATCATTCTGATTAGAGAATAATGATTTGTTTTATAAGATTACAGGAAATAAATATGGTATACAGACTTAAGGGTCCAGTCGATCTGATGACAATGCTACCATTTATTGGGTATAAGTGAAGGTTCTAAGAATCTTACACAAATTACCTCATATTCACAACAACCCCTTAATATATAAACCTATTAGCATTCCTAATTTATAGGCAAGAAAGTTGAGTCAGAGAAGTTAAATGACTACTAATGATTGGTTACCTAGACAGTGACAAGGACAAGATTTAGAACTTACTCTAACTATACTGACTAGCAGATCCTAGAATGATCTGGGTTATGTGAGTTGACAAAAATGCTGGTGCTGAATTTGTAAAGCCATTAGAACCCTTTCATGGGAGGCTTAGACTAAAGATCCTTTTGAAAAAGTGCTATTTACATTTGTATCCCCCTACCTATCTAATGTGTGTGGATATCACTTTAGCAGAAGGTTACACAAATGAATTTAAAAAAAGAATATTTTGCTTGGGGACATGGAAAGATGCCTGGCAAAAAAAGCTTAGGAAAAAAAGTGAACAAAAATAGATTAAGTGTGGTCACTAAAGTTTATGGCTTTACTTTTCTGTTAATTTTTGTATTTATATATCTGCATCCATTAACCCCGTACCAGCCTTTCATTCTCTGTGCCCCTAAGGCTTTTTAAAGAAGCCACTGAATTTTATTCTGTGCATCTCCACCACCTGCCTTCTTCCCCCACCAGCAAAAGAAGAAAATAAACGAACAGCCTCTGTCATTGAAGCCATGTTGCCACTGTTAGGGGGTGCAGCAACTATTTTGTGTCAGCTGTAGCAGCTCTTTTATCTAAATGACAAGTATAACAAACAGCCTGATCAGCATTTTTACTCAACCTTGGCTTTTAGGGTATTTTGTCACATGCTATATATGGCTGAAATGGTTCAGCACTTATCTTCACACACTCTACATTTTATTTAATATTGTCAAGAAGAAAATTTCATTGGCACACTACTGTGGCTTTTAGAGTTAACAAATAAGCACTTTTGTTTTCAAGTACCAGAGTAGCTTTTAATCCCTTGAAAACACACTTTCTTGCAAGTGGTATTAAACATATACCCTCTATACTATTTCAATTTAATGAACACATCTTGGGAAAAAGAAAGTATTCCGTTTTACTTATTGTACCTATGTAGAATCTAAATCATTTCGAATGCTCACACTGGTAGATTTAGTAGCCTCTGTAGTTCTATGTTATTCAGCTACGGTTCACATTAAGTGATAGATTTTTACCTGACTTTGAGAAAGGCACATAAATTGATTAGAATAATCTGATAATCCAATGCCAGTGTTGAGCTAAATGCCTGGAAGAACCCCCAAAAAAAACAATTTGACAATCCAAGGCCACAGGGAAAAAACATTTTAAGTAATTATGAAAATGGTAAACACCCAAGAGGCCCAAACCTGATATAATAAAGCCTATTCATTTTCAGATAGATTCAACTCTCCACTTAAAGAAATGGTTAAGAGCATTGACATCAGGAGTTTCAGTTCAAGATGATGACATAAGTTCCTGAACTCACCTCTTCCCATGGACAAACTGAATCTACAGTTACACATGGATTAATTCCCTCTGGAAGAAATCCTGCTACTAGCTGCACTACACATCAGGCAAATGAGAAAAAAAAGCCCACATCATAACAGGTGCGAAAGTCTGTGACACATTCTTGCCGTAAATCTCACCTCCAAGACATACAATTGGGAAGGAACTCACAACTCACAGCTCCTCCCTAAGGAGTGATGGTTTTGGGCCTAACATGTAGCACCCCAATGTTTAAGACTTCCACCTGTGAGAAAGGCCTCCAGAATGCCTAGCTCTGAAAGCCAAGGAGGCTTGCGTCCATGAGACCATAAGACAATACAAAAACAAAAACAGAAACACAGTTCTTAACTGGCTCAGGAGGACTCAGCTTGGCCATCCCCCAGAGCTCAGCGCTGAGAGAGCAGACATAAACGCCCATCTCCCAGTCTTTCCTTGAAAGAGGCCTATCTGCACATCTTAAAAGCTGCAGCCTCAGAGTCAGGATCCTAATTTAACACAAATCTAGGAACTGCAATCCTCCCCTGAGACCAGAGAAGCCAGCAGACACCGTATCTGCATTCTCTCTGTATGTAGTCCTCTCCAAATCACCAATGTCACCCTGGAAGGAGCTCGTACACTGGTCTGGCACTTTAGCTTTCATGGCTGCCATCTAGAAAATGTACCCCTTGATCACCTGGTTCTTGTGGCCATCAGGGCTTGTGTTCACCGTTTGTAGCAAACAAACAGTTCTTTAACAGGCTATCATCTGGGGGCTCAATGTCCAGTTCCCAGTCTTTCCCTGAAAGAGGTCTACTTGTAAACTTTAAAAGCTCTTGCCCGAGGGTCTGGCATCCAATCAGCCTGCACCTACTGCTGACTGAGACACTTACTTTTGGGGCACTGATAGGTCTTAGAACACCGTCAACGACTGGGAGCAACTAAGAACAAACAAGGTGGCTTAGACAATCAGTTAGTTTTGAGAGATAGAACGTGATTTGCTATTAATGAGGACAGGCACAAAATACTACCCACTTCCCCAAATCTTTTTCTTTTTTTTTTTTTTTTTTTTTTTTTTTTTTTTTTTCCCCAACGTTTTTTATTTATTTTTGGGACAGAGAGAGACAGAGCATGAACGGGGGAGGGGCAGAGAGAGAGGGAGACACAGAATCGGAAACAGGCTCCAGGCTCCGAGCCATCAGCCCAGAGCCTGACGCGGGGCTCGAACTCACGGACCGCGAGATCGTGACCTGGCTGAAGTCGGACGCTTAACCGACTGCGCCACCCAGGCGCCCCGCCAAATCTTTTTCTTATAATGAATAAAAACTGTTAGGCTGATGGAGGAGGAATACCAATGCTCTCATCCCAGGGTCCGGAAGAGAGACAGGTAACTCTATACTATCCCTACGACCAGACAAAAATCTACTGCTTCTGGTGTAAGGTAAAAGTAAAAGCTCTTTTACCCAGAAGAGGGGGAAAATCTTTGAGCCAGGATTCTTCACTGGTCCAAAAGACAGGTTTGCTATTATTGGAAGAGGAATGAGAAAATCTCTCTGGCCTAAGACCTACCACAAACACAAGAAAGGGTCTGGATGTCATGCAGAGTATGGGCAAGAACACTGAGAAGGCCCAGTGAGAATAACCCATAGCATTCATCACAGAGTGATGCTGGATCAGGGGAATGAAGAAGTTGCCCTACCCCGACCATAAGCCTTACACTGGGTCACGAGCAACAGCCATCTACCTCTGGGGAAAGGCAACAGAGGAGAGAGAAAAAGTCCTCAGTGGCACAGGCATTGAGGGCCTGCCAGAGAGTAGAGCAGAAGCAGTGAGACAAAATCTCTAACACCCTAGGGCCCATGCTAAGGACAAATTCAAATGGAAGAACTGAAGGAATTTGTGAAAATGTGCTACACTAGAAGTAACAATGATGACAAGAAACCCAACTGAGCTCACCGACTGTCTACATGGACTGAACTCCCCACACAAATTGCTGATATAAGAAAAGGCACCCATATTTCTGGGCATAAAATATTATTCACATCCCAGTCTCTAATTCAACCAAAAATTATGAGATGCTTAAAATAATAAGAAAACAATGACCCACTGTGAAGAAACAAAGCAATCAAAAGAACCAGCCTCAGAGATAATATAGGTGTTGGAACCATCAGACAGGTTATTTAAAATAACTATAATTCACATACTAACAGATCTAGCAGAAAAAGTGGAAAACTTACACAAACAGGTGGGAAATTGCAACAGAGAAGGAAACTATAAAAAAAAGAATCAAATATAAATGCTAGAAACAAACAAACAAAAATCAGAAGTGAAGAATTCTTCTGATGACCTTATGAGCAGAGTAGACACAGCTAAGAAAATAATAAGTAAATTTTAAGGTAGATTAATAGAAAAAAATATTGCAAGTAATAAAATAATGCTGCCATGGCTATATTAATATCAAAAAAAAAGAATTCAGGACATGGAATATTACCAAATATAATGATAAAGGGACCATTTATCAAGAAAACCTAACAGTTTGAAATTAGTTTCCTAGGGTTCTTGTTACAAAGTACCGCAAACTGAGGGTGGCTTAAAACAATAGAAATGTATTGTCTCATAGTCCTGGAGTTTAAAAGTCCAAAATCAACTTGTTGGCAGAGCCATGTTCTCTCTGAAGCCTCTAGCGGGAAAATGTTTCCTCCCTTCTTCCAGTTTCTTGGAGCCCCAGGTGTTCCTGGACTGTGGCAACCTAACTCCAATCTCTATTTCCATCACCACATGGTATTTATTCCTCTGATGTCTGTCTTAAATGGTGTTTTCACCTTCCTATAAGGACACCAGTCATATTGGATTTGGGCCTACTCTAATGACCTCATCTTAACTTGATTACAAATAAGGTCATATATACAGGTACCCTAGTACTTGTGAGGACTTCAATATATCATTTTGAGAGACACAATTCAACTCACAATATGTACCAAAAACAAATGATTCAAATACATAAAACAAAAATTGATAGAAATAAAAAAAACATACAGACAAATCTAAATTGTAGTTGGAGACTTCAATACTCTTCTCATTTACATTAATCAATACAGCATGTAGAAAATCAGTGAAAATATAGAAGATATGAGCAACACTATTAACCAATTTTACCTAATTGGTTGTAAATGACATGTATAGAACACTTTACCCAACAACAGAATACATATTCTTTTCAAGTACACACAGAGCAATAACCAGCATAGACCATATTCTGAGCAATAAACCAAATTTCAACTCATTTTTAAAAATAAAAATCATACAAAGTATGTTCAACAATCATAATGGAATTAAACAAGAAATCAACAGGAGAAAGATGTCTGACAAATCCCCAAACCTGTGGGGGGTGGGGGGTAGGAAACTCTTCTAAATAATCCATGAGAAAGTCACAAGGAAATTTAGAAAATATTTTGAATGAAATAAAAATAAAAATACAATATATAAAAATTTGTTGGGCTTTGTAACATCAATGCTTTGAGAAAAATTTGTAGCATTGCATTTTTACATCAGAAAGAAAAATAAATCTCAAATCAAAAGATTAAAGCATTCACCTGAAAATCCCAAAAAAGGAAGAGGAATTAAATCCAAATCAAGAAGAAAAGTAGGAGAAAAAGCAAAGAGCACTGAACACAGGAAAAGCAACAGAAGAATAAATAAACTACAAAGCCAGGCTGATCGGGGGTGGAGAAGGGAAGGGGAGAAAGAAAGAAAACAAACTACCAAAATCAAGCATAAAAGATGAAATAAGCAAATTCTGTGAGACAGTCACACTACCAAAGATCATTCAAGAACAAAAAGGTATCAGGAATAGCCCTATATCTATTAATTTAATTCAAAGTTTTAAGAAAACCTTCCCAGAAATAAAATTCCTGGACCAAATGGTTTCACTAATGAATTCCACTAAGGATGAAATTAATTTCTACACCATCTTCTCCAGGAAAGAGAACAAGAGGGAATAACTTCAAAACTCATTTTATCCCGCCAGCATTACCCTGAAGCCAAAACTAGACAAGGACATTACAAATATACTTCCCGAACACAGATGCAAAAATTCGTAAGTGAATATTAGCAAATCAAATCCATCAGTTTATTAGAACGGATGATACATCATGATCGAATATGGTTTGTCTTAGGAATGAATCCAAAATTAACCAGTATAAAATTTATCATTTTAATATATGAAGAAAAACCATATGATTATCTTCAGAAAAAGTATCTGACAAAATTCAATATCCAACTATAATAAAACTTTTAACAAACTAGAAATAGAACTTCCTCAACCTGATAAAGGGCATCTATGAAAAACCCATATAGCTAATATACAAAAAGGTAAAAGAATACTTTTACCCTAATACCAAAGACAAGACATTCTTAACACTTCTAGTCAATATTCCATAATGTAGTAAGTGTTCATTCAGAGATGATATATTCTTGTATGCAGGAAGTCCCAGAAAGTCTACAAAAGGCTGCCAATAAAAATAACTGAGTCTAGCAACATTGCAAAATACAGGTCAATGTACAAAATTCAGCTGTAATTCTGTATACAAACAATAAATAACTGAAGTTGAAAATTTTATACCTATTAAAAATATGAAAAATTTAAGGGTAAACTAACAGAATATGTACAAGAATTGCATGCCAAAATCTGCAAAACATTAGAGATTAAAGAAAACCTAAATGAATGGAATCAAATTCATGGACTGAAAGACTGTCTTTTTTTTATATATAGCATTCTTAGCAAAAATGGCCTAACCAATTAAATATAATCCCTATAAAAATCCCAGCTGGATTGATAAAATGACTCCAAAATTTATATGAAAAAATAGAGGGACTGGAAAGCTAAAAAAATTTTGAAAAAAAGAGTACAGTTAGAGGTTTCATATGACCTGATTTTATGACTTACTATAAAGCTACAGTAATCAAGACAGTGTGATACTGATATAAGAAAAGATATATGATTGAGCAGAACAAAGCTTAGAAATGGACCCACACATATATAGTTAATTTATTTCCAACAAAGGTGCCAAGACATTTCATGAGAAAACAGTCTTTTCATGAAACAGTGTTGAAAGAATTGGACTTTCATTTGTAAAAACTGAACTTCAACCCTTACCTTGTACCCTTATAATATATTATAGATTAAAAATAGGTTGCATCTGCTAGTGGGGCATCTGGTTGGTTTGGTCAGTTATATCCGACTTCGGCTCAGGTCATGATCTCACGGTTCATGAGTTCGAGACCCATGTAGGGCTCTGTGCTGACAGCTAATAGCCTGGAGCTGCTTCAGATTCTGTGTGTCCCTCTCTCTCTGCCCCTCCCCCCGCTGATGCACACATTCTCTCTCTCTCTCTGTCTCTCAAAAATAAACATTAAAAAAAATTTAAAAATTAGGCTGCATCAGAAGTCACAATATGAGTCACAATATGAGTCACAAATATATTTGACCCAATTTGTTTTTAGAAAAGCCAAAACACTGTTGGTTGATAATAAGCATATAGTCAACTAAATAATCTAAATCATCAGCTTTAACTTTCCAGTAAGACAGTCTCTTGTATATATAATGTATATGTGAATCAAAAGACCTCTTGCAATGAACAGTCCCCTTGAGAGCACCAGAATCTATAGTTTAGTAAAAATTGCCACATTTTTATATTCCTTCCCATTAACAAGACTACTGCCATTTATAGTTTTTAACACTGACTTTTCTTTATCCTTTTTTCCTGTTTTTTTTTGTACTAGAAATTTCTAAGAGTAAATGCAAAACTTTATATTATTTCTTTGTACTTCATTCAAATATTTCAGGTATTCGATTTTGCCAAAATTATCTAAATTTTTTTTTATTTTAATGGGGTGCCTGGGTGGCTCAGTTGGCTGACCATCTGACTTTGGCTCTGGTCCTGATCTCACAGTTCATGAGTTTGAGCCCTGCATTGGGTTCACTGATGTCAGCATGGCGCCTGTTTTGGATACTCTGTGCCACTCTCTCTCTGCCCTTCCCCTGCTCGTGCTCACTCTCTCTCTCTCTCTCTCTTAAAAATCAGTAAATATTTTTTTAAAAAGCTTTTTATTTTAATTAACTGCAAAGCAATTTGTATGATCAATTTGTAATATTAGTGAAACTGTTTAACAAATCAGAGCCTAGAACAGAGTACAACAAAGGAACAATAAGGAAATACCTTAAGTTTATAAAGCCATTAAACAATAGGGTTATAAGTGATTTGAACAGTTCTGAACACTATTAATGTCTTTTAATCATCTTGCCTAATTATCAGAAAGGTATCACTCAGATTTTCAAATAATTTGCTGAGATATGTCACATTACATCTATAACTTCCATAATTTATTAACTTAATCAAAACACATTTTTAAAGAAAAGAAGTTAATATAGTTTTACAGGATATATTTCTAAGTAAAACTACTGATTTTCTTTTCTTCCTAACATTAAAAAATTTACCTATTTAATCATCATTTTACTTTTTATACTAGGCCAGTGTTTTTTGTTTTCAGAATTTACCCTTTTTCCATTTTCAAAAAGTTGGTTCACATCATAAATCATGAACTCACATTAAAAAAAAAATCCTTTTCTGAAAGTGGAACCGTTTAAAATTAAGTCATACAGAAATAAAATATTTCTGATTATATTATTCTCCTATAAATGGCTCATACATAACATACATTCAGTTATAAAACTTTAAAAAGTGGAGACTATTGCATCCACGTTTGTTCCTGGCACAGTCCTCAGAATAATGTCTACAAAACTTAGTTGGCAAATTAATAATTCTTTGAGTAAGCACATTTATTCAACATAAACTTGTGTTGAATTTAAATAAGTGGACTTTGGGAATAAAGAATTGGACAAGAATGTGGACATGTGACTAAAAGACACTACATTACCCACTATAAAATGCACACTACAGATGTTTAATTAGATTTATTATGGTGATCATTCTGCAATATATACAGATATCAAATCACTATTTTGTATACCTGAAACTGATAGAATGTTTGATGTCAATTATACCTCAACTAAAAAAAAAAACTGCCCCCCCAAAACATACCACATATTCACATAAAATAAATTTTGATGATCAGAGGGAAATATAAGAATAACAAGTTGAAAGTTGACACATACAGGTATATAAAGAAAACTACAAATATTCAGGTTCCTAAAATGTCTTCCTACTTACATTTACTCCCCATAAACACACACACACACACACACACACACACACACACACACACCCTGAAATCAGAAGTATAGCTTACTATCAACCTTATTGCTACTATAAACCAGTACTTATTAAACTTACACAACCCAAACTCTAGGTGTTTTGAAAACAATTTTTATGTAAATTCATGGTAGATACATGTTCCCTCCTCTGAATCTACCCAAGTTAGCACACCCAGCACTAAACTAAGAAAACAGGAAGTAGTAAGGGATAAAATTGGCAATGCTGTGCAAATAAAATAATTCATTTATAAATAATAATAAATGGTCACTCCACACCACAGTAACTTAGGATGATTAGAGAATAAATACTTAACTTTGAGGATTACTGACTGGCAGTGTGTTGCTGGTGTATGTCAGGATTATTCATCACCCTGACAGTAATATTAACCACAATCCATTTCAGTTACTTCAGTTTATCATATTCTGACTAATGTTAAAAAACAATGTCATTGAAGGCTGCTTAAATTAAGTGTAAGGTTAACCTCTGTTAGAGTCATTTGAAAGCTTCTCATAAAAGGTAGCTTCTAGTAGAAAACCAAATCTGCTCTAAAGAGTGCTAATACTTAATAAGTGTAAATTTTTTAAAAAGTCACACAAAGTATTATTTTCCTGATTTAAAAACGAAACTTCAGCAAATCTTCTAAATGCACCACAACCTCTCTCTCTCTCCATATATACCTTTCACACTTTGCTGAACTTATTTTACATTTTGAGGGAAGAGTTGCACAACCATATTTTAAACTAAATACATCACATTGAACACATATTAAAGTTTAAAAAGATCAGTGTACCCATGAAAATTTTTCTTCAGTATCACATAAATAACTATATAATACTACCTATAAAAATATATTTAAATAGCTGTTTGCTATCTAGGACCACCCCTCCTACCAATTAAGTAATTGAGAAACGTCCCTTACTAATAAATGAAAGCAGACTGACATAATGTGTTATCTAAATCCAAAGATTTCCTACTTTAGTCCTCTAATTTTATCTTTCTAGGCTATTTTCCTATATCATTTTGATGTCTTTTAAAAACCATCTGCCCTAACATTCTGCTTTCTATAGGATCATTTTCCTTTCTCTATTAATGTCTGAGTTTTCTGTTACCTCTGTGAGGATATTTATTCTGATTTTGTTTTTAAGGTTTCTTCTGTTTCCTAAATTGTCTTTGTTTCTTCTGGTTTCTTTCATTTTTCTATTTGTTTTAGTCTTTGTCATCTTTGACAATGGAGACTGTCTTTAAATGTTTGCTAACACTTGGATGTATGTTCAGTTTTAGAACGAGGCACAAAAGAGCTGACTGTAGTACATCAAGCCTAAGTAGCATTGTGAGCTGGCAGACTTCACTGAAGAGAAATCAGGTGGGCTCCAAGTGGAATCTCTAAATCGTTAACATTTCTTAGGTCTTTTCTCTTGAGCCAGTCAATACGTCCAAAGAGTAATACAATCTTCTGTCTTACAGGGTGGGGCTGGTATAAGCCTGGCTGCCAGAGTTCTGATAGCATGACAGCAAAAGGGGTCTGGGGGCCTTCAACATTCAGTACTTAAAGCTTTCAGTTCATCCTGTTTTCCATTCTTTCCCTTCAACCCTTCCTCTGTTGTTCTTGGTTTTCTCAAATCAGAAACTTATCTGGTATAATTTCTCTAACAAGTACACCTCTGTCCCTTATGCCAAGATAAAGGGAAGAGTAGTTGGATTTGGGGAAACAAGTGGACATAAATGCAAGTATTCAATCTAAAATATTCTTTCCACTTATCCCTAAAGCCTACCAGTTCACTGACATGGACATATCTGAGAGCCTAACACTGGGAAAATGTGTGACCTTGGCGAGTTCCTTAACCTCACTATATCTTAGTTTCCTTATCTGTGAAATATAGATAATAACACATCCCTTATAGTACTGTTGAGGAGATTAAATAAGATAGCACACGTAAAATGTGTGTTTACATAGGAAGGCACCTACTAGGGCTTCCCTCACAATCCAAATCAAATAATATTCTAAACTCTCCCCACATAATTCTTCTGCTGATTAGACTGTAAACTCTCCAAAGCAAGAATATAATTTATACCAAACTCCTCAACATCCTTGTGGCACATTACAGCATCCATATTTGATACCAAGATTTAAATATTTTAAACATATTTTATCAGCCAAAAAAAAGAAAACGAAAGGAAAGGAAAGGAAAGGAAAGAAAGGAAAGGAAAGGAAAGAAAAGGAAAGGAAAGGAAAGAAAAGAAAAATCTGAGCATGGGATAATTAATTTCTTTCTCTGTATTTACATTTTACTGAAATGCTTTAAGATCCAATATTTGCTGTTGTAATATCATAAGGTTTTTAAAAACTTTTGAATTCCTTTGTTTTGACTGAAGCCTAATAAGTTAAAATAAAGGTTGTAACACCTATCATATTTAAACAATATTCCCCTCGCCTCCAAAAAGAGTGTTCTTTTCCCTCTGTGACATCTAGATGGTATACTGATTCCTGGTATATCTGTTACAGAGCAGGACTAAAAGGACTGGCATTCGTCAGAAACAGCACTTAAAACTTAAAGAGATAAAGAAGTGCTGTCTGATCAACAACAGTTAAATGTCGGTAGTCAATTCCAGGTCAAGATGAATGCTGTATATTAAATGCGTGTGTTAGAGAGACATATCTCACATATAAAAATACACAACAAAATGGTAAAAGATAAATGAGAGACAGAGAAAATCACCTACTTTTGCTTTAAACAGAGAGAGAGAGAAAGAAGAAAAAGCCAATAAATGCTACAGACAAATAATAGCAACTCATCAGCAAATAAGTAAATTCAAGAGAGTATTGTCATTCAATTCTCTTAAATTACCTGAGAATTTACTCATTAGAAACATTTTGATCCAGATTAGGGCAACAGAAGCTGTTAGTTCAACAGAGTTGTAAATGGGTATGGCATTGTAACATATGCAATCCTGGTGGAAAAAAACCACTATGATTTATTAGGGCCTGGACCACAATTTGAAGATATGGTAAGAGTAAATTCTCCTTAGAATCCTACACTGCAAGGAAGAATCAAGCAATTGTGGTGCAAGTTCATTTCCCCCTAATATTTACTTTTCTTGTTTCTGCACTCTGAACCTAAAGAACAGCTCATATTGTGCTTGCACTCTAAAGCTGAAAAATGGATGATTAATTTTCTTTTCCCTCTACCTCAAACTCTCTTAGAATTTTCCATCATTTTAAGAATGTAAGCTTTAATTATTAAAAAATAAAATACTTGCTTATACCTTGGCCATTTCTTCATTTTCACCCCAACCTTCAGTTTATTTTTTAGTAGGAGAGTAACTACCTAATTTTATTCTTTTGGATTTCCAGAAATGAAGAGTCCCTGGCACACAATATTATTCAATAAACAAAAGAAAAAAATAAATGAATACTCAAGTTATAACATCAGGGATTCAATAGTTTAAAGCAAACATTCAGTTTTTTTCATAAAACAGGCTTAGGCAAAAAAGGCGTAGAGCATAACCTGGGACAAGCACACTAAGAAGAACAATTTGGAAAAGCTTTCCTCTTTAAAGCCATAGAATGCTGGCTGCATTTTACCTTGTATTTCAGCATGAGAGGTGAAAGGCAACTTGACAAAATAACATTAAAACAGACTCAGAAATTGATGGCAAATGTAGAAGCAATATAGCACACTGTGGTATTTTCTCAAACATTCTGGGCCAAAACTTATAGTAAGAAATAGGTCACATAAACCATAACCCAGTGCACACATGTACACGTACACACACACACACACACACACACACACACACACACACACACAAACAGCTTAAGCAGAAGATTCATACATAATGCACACTGATATTTTCCTCATGTTGTACTTTGTAATTTTATTCATTTCTTTCTCTACAAAATCTATCTACCTATCTATTTATCCATTTTGAGAGTAGTTGACACACAATATCACATTAGTTTCAGGTGTACAACTTAGTGATTTGACAAGTTTATACATTATGCCATGTTCACCACAAGTATAGCTACCAATTCTCCCATTACATTGCTATTACAGTATCACTGGCTGAATTCCTTATTCTGTGCTTTTTATCCCCATGATTTATTCATTTCATAACTGCAAGCCTGTATCTCCCACTCACCACCCAAACCATCCCAGGTTTGGTATCTGCCCAACCCCCCACGTCCTTCCCCTCTGGCAACCATCAGTTTGTTCTCTACAGTGGAGGTCTGATTCTGTTTTTTGTTTGTTTATTTGGTTTTTGTTTTTTGTTCTCTATTTATTATCTTTAATTTTTTTCTATTCATTTTTTAAAATGTTAGCTGTAAACTGCAGTTTGAAAACCACTGGCTTAGTGTTTAAATTCTGGTGCTACCCACTACCTGTGTGACCTTATGCAACTTGCTTAACTTCATAGTGCCTCAGTTCCTGTCTCTGTAAAAGACAATAAGTAACGTTACCTATCTTACAAGGGCTTTGTGGGGGTTAACACATGTAACATTCTTAAATACGAGCTTGACAAAAAGTAAGTTCTCAATAAAAATTAATTAACAACAATAAGGTGGCATGTTCTTTCTTAGTTGTGCAGTTTTCATTTGGAAGTTAATGGTTATCAACTGCATTTCAATCTAAGAACAAACTCATCTTTTGGAACAGGTATTCAGATGACAGTACATATACATATTAAATATTCCAAAATAACTATGTTGATCAATTAGAAGAGAAATAATTGCCTCAGATCATCTGGGTTTTCCTCTCTTGGAAAACTGGTTTACACAATCAATCCCCTATTAAGGAAAAAAAATCACAGTGGTAAAGAAAATCTTCCCAATCTACAAAGAGAGCCCTGTTACTGAAACACTCTGCCATCATAATTTGTTTCTGTGATATGACATTTTGTAAATATATTCCTGTCCTAATTATAATTTCTTATATAGAAAAGACAAAAAGAAAATGTTCATTCTTATCTCTTTCAAGAAGGTTGTCAAAATATAAAAATCAATGTATTCTGTAAAATATAGATTAATGTCACTCCAAAGTCTATGCATGGTTAGATCTGTCTTCTCATCAGTCAGGATTTTTTTTCCCCATCAGTCAGGATTTTACACTAGCAATGAAATAACTGGGAAAGCGAAGGAAAAAAATCAGCTTCAAAATTCATTCCTACCTTTTTTCAGCTTTGAAAGAATAGATTAAACCATTATGTTAAGTGAGGACCTTCTCAATATATCCATACAAAAAAAAAAATTAACTTTCATCAGATTTTCAGACTATTTGATCTTCTCAACAGGCAATACTAATTTGTAATTATTACAAGGAGATATTGTGCATAAAATAAAAGTTTATACCTTCAAGAAGACTTTTTTTTTACATTTTCCTTCTAACCCTTTCACAAAGAATGATCAGAAAAATAATACAGAAGAAAGGCTGTTGATTATATTAATTCAGTTTCAGAAAGAAAATTCCCTGCGCAACGTGGAAGAAATTACCAAGTAAAATTGTAGCATTGTATCAAAGCTGCTAAAACTCCTCTAAAAAACAGCATTGAGGAAATTAAATGGACATAAGTATGCATAAATAATTCAATACATTTTAAAGCCAGTCAGGGTATATAATCTACTTAAGAATGGGGATAAGATCTGTTTATGTTTTAAATTAAACTTTGCACAGAATGTTTTCTATGATTTCACAAGTTTATTTAAACAAATAGTAATGTTTGCTAAATGCATACTATGAGAAAAATTTTAATATAATTCTCTTATAATCATTATTAATACAGAAACAACTCATTTTATGTATGAGATGTATCCCTGAAAGTATGTATATAAACAGATATCTGCAAACTGAATCACACTGTAAACATTATGGAAGATTTTAATGCCAACAGGAATGATATACTTTTATAAAGTAGACAGTTACTATTATTTTACACATGCAAAGCACAATTTTCAAAAATCTAATATGCTTATTTCACCTAAAATAATGTAGTTAATTCCAAATTCACTTATTTCCATCAATATTTAATGAAAACACTTAGAACTAGAATTCCATTTTCTTGAATTTGAAGGACTTTTATAGCATTTGAACTACTGCTGCTAAGTTACAAGATATGTGGTTGAATGTTAGAGCTTCCCACTTCTTCCTAGCCCTGCTAATTACTACTGTTCACTATTCAATGGTGTATCCCTCAGTTCTTGTTGAAAGCATTCTTTATATTCTTTCCTCAGCCCAAAGTATAAATCTCTCACGAAATCTCTCAAAATATAAAAGTGGATACCACTACTATAATTAAAGGCACTAAATCATCAAAATTATATTTTTATGCCTCTATATGTATAGTGGATATGGACATATATGGATAGACTAACAAAATCAATCCTTTTAGTTTAAGGCCCTCTACCAGTTTTACAAATCTAAAAAAATAAAAAGAGCAAAATTACTATTGGTCATCTAGTATGGCATAAAAACAAACTTATTTATCATGTACAGAAGATAAATTACAAAGGCATTAGTTAAAACAGTATTTTATCCACCCAACAAAAGTATTTGTCAAGTTCCTTAGAAATAGCTGTAACATATAAATAAAATTTGGTTTTAAAAAAGGATTCTATTTTGCTGGCAAATCATTTACTACAGCGTTTTGCTGACATTATTTTAATGAATTCTCATAATGAAAAACACAATATAGCGTACATTAAAAAAAAGTAAGAAGAAAAAACTGGAGGCTTTCCTCTGTTCATACAAGATTTTTAGTGGGATAGAGAACCAAGGTGAGAGGCAGAGAATAGAGGAAGTTAGCAAAGAACAATGGTAGGAAGAGGCAACAGGGTTATGGGAGCTCTTGTTCAGGTACAATGATAGCAGAAGACAGAATTACAACCTCAGCAGAAATTTCCAAACAGCCTCCCACTCATCACTATTAGTAACTGTTCTATCAAGACAGAAACATGCACCCTGTCTATAATCCATCTTACTACCCACTGTATCTTGAAGAGCCTACCAAAAACCCTCCTGAGCACAAAAAAAATCTTAAGCTATGTGCTTAAATAGAAGTCCAAACTGAAAGACTCAGTTTAAAAAATTTTTACACAGGCAATTTTTCTGGAACACTAGAAAGGTTATTTATTTAAATGCAATTTATTTTGTGAGGCAAACTTTACATTTTAACAAATTAGTCAAAGATGAGATTTTTAATTTTACATACATAAAATTCAAATAATGGAAAGAGAGGATATAATAGCCTGAGAATTAAAGAGTTGGCAAGTTTTTATTACTGACTTACTGCATGACTCACTATACAAGTCAAACTAATACACAGTCCTCAATTATTAGACTAGAGAGTTCTACAGATTCAAGTGAAATACTACAGGGTTTTATAACAAATATGATACCAAAATGTAAGTAAAGCTTTCCTTTTTCTAAAACAAAACAAAATAAAAACAAAGACCCCAGGAAACAACCATTTCTGCATTTATTATTCCTCATAGTCAATGGGTTACCTGGGAAATTCTACTACTCTGGGCCAGATTTAGTTCTCTTGGTTATACTCAGTCATGTGTTTGTAGTCAGCTGAGGGCTGGCTTAAGATAGCCTCTGCTGGTACAACCTAGACATTCTCCATGTGTTAGTCACATCCTTCTAGCAGGTTAACCCAGGCATGTTCTCAAGGTGATCACAGAGAAGCAAAAGCAGAACATGAAAGCACTTTTTCAAACCTCTACTTTGTGTCCAGTTTACTAATATTTTTTCCCTTGCTGACCTTTTCTTAAAAATTGTGGTAAATATACAGAACATAAAATTTACCATTTTTACCAATATATTTTTTTATTTAGAGAGAGAAAGCATGAGCAGGAGAGAGAGAGAGAAAGAGTGAGTGAGTGAGAGAGAGAGAGAGAGAGAGAGAGAGAGAGAATCATAAACAGGCTCCAATGTCAGAATGGAGCCTGACGCAGGGCTCAATCCCCTGACCTAGGGATCACAACCTGAGCCAAAATCAAGAGTCAGGTGCTCAACCAACTGAGCCACCCAGGTGCCCCCCCACCATTTTAACCACTTTTAAATGTACAGCTCAAAGGCATTAAGTACATTCATACGGTTGGGCAACCGTCACTACCATTAATTTCCAGAACTTGTTTCATCTTGCAAAATTGAAACTCTATACTCATTAAAGAAGTCCCCATTCCTCCCTCCCTCCTCCCTCCCATCCCCTGGCAACCAGCATTCTACTTTGTCTCTATGATTAGGGCTAATCTAAATACCTCATATGAGTGGAACCATACAGTATTTGTCCTTTTGTGAAAGGTTTACTTCATTCAGCATAATGTCTTCAAGGCTCATCCATCTTGTGGTGTGTATCTTAACTCCTTAAGGAGTTGTATGTATGTATATACCACATTCTGTTTACCTATTTATCCACCAATTGACATTGGATTGCTTCCATTTTTTGGCTGCTGTAGATAAAGTTGCTATGAATATAAAAATGGGTACACAAATACCTCTTCAAGTCTCTGCTGTAAATTCTTTTAAATATATACCCAGAAGTGGAATAGCTATTTCTTCTTATAGTAAATCTATTTTTAATTTTTAAGGAAGCACCAAACTTGTTCCATATCAACTGTACCATTTTACATTCCCATCCACAGTGTACAATAGTCCTAAGTTCTCCACATCTTCACCAACACTTGTTATGTTATGCTTATATTTTTTTACAATACCAAGTGTAATGGGTGTGAAGTGGTATATCATTTGTGGCTCTGATTTACAATTCTTTAACTATCAGTAATGTTGGGCACCTTTTCATGTATTCATTGGCCATTTGTAAATCTTCTTTAGAGAAATATCTATTCCAAGTCCTTCACCCGGTTTTGAATCAGGTTGTTTGTGTTTTTGTTGAGTTTCAAGAGTTCTCTACATATTCTGGATATTAATCCCTTATCAGATATGATCTGCAAAAAAAAGACTTTCTCTTGAAAATTAAAACTCTTTTAAAGTGAAAATATATATATACAAACTGCTATAATTTTTTAGTTCTAAGAACTATACCAGACACCAGAGATAAAAAAATTAATGGAATCTTTCTATTTAATAATTTCCCTTAAGAGGGAACAGAGAGAAAAAAAATGTCAAAATTATAATAGATTATGTAATGTGTTATAATAGACATGTACAGACAGTACCATGGAAGTACAAATTTCTAGATGATGGGAAAAGCAACATCAAAGGGATAAAGGTGAAAGAGAACACGAGGCATTACAGGATCAGATGACGATCGCAAAGATGGGGGATAGAGACAGAAGGTATGATAATCAAAGAGAAAGTGGCCAGTAACTGAATACCGCTATTTGTCATAATGAAAATGTTAACCTTTGTGTTGACATCACTGATGAGTACCGTGATTATCTGGACTGTGTGAAAAAACATTATATCCTATGGATCCAGAGTAGAGGTTACTCCCAAACATTCCTAATAATAATCATGCTAGGGCATAAAAGGGTATATCCTGAGGTGGGTAAAGAAGGGAATACTCTCCCTCTGATACCGGAAAAGTGGAAGCTCCTGGATTCTATGTGAAAGAAACTGAATATGGCAGTGAACTGGTACCTGCATATGGGGATCTGCAGAAACAAGGAAGTGATCCTCAGATTGAGATGGTAATCACTGACAGCCTTGCACTTCTGCTATGACTGGGTAATCAGTAGAGGTTTATTTAAATACTTCACCATGGCCTTAAATGGACTTGCAAGAGTTAAAGGAAGAACTAGGCATATTCTTGGAATAAGTCAGCACTAAAAGCAAGAAGTCTGGCATCCTGAGAACTTTAGAATGACTGGTTCAAGAGACAGGCAGGGGAGAAGCAACAAAGAACCTCTAGGTTGGATAAATATATAAAAATTCTTTAGGTTTTGCTAGAAATTACGAATGAAAGTACTTAGGAGAAAGACTGGATTTCCTGCCCATCTGAAAAATGGGTGCAGGGTCTCAGACTCCTGATACATTAAAGGACATAAGATCCTAAATTTAAATTAGAGAAATCAATTTCAATTTATGATGTATTTCATCTTAAATTTCTTCCCAAGTCATTCTAAAAGGGCCGAGAAATAATGACAAATCCAGCAGTAACAATCACAATAGGCCAAACTAGTCTTCAGATATTATCTCCCTTTAAAAGGGCTCCCAATAACTCCTTAAAGAAATACATGATTCTAGAACTGCCAGAAAATATAAGAGTTAAGACTGGAGCACTTTGTCACACAAGACAGCATGAAGTTATCAAAGACTACTAAGATTATACTAAAATGACTCAGGAGCAATTTAAAGAAGGTCCTCGTGGTCAGAAACAGAAATGACTGAATGGACACCAGAGAAAATAATAACTGCAATGGATGGAAACATCAAATACATTTAGGTCTATGTGTTCATAAAGATGTTTTTTATTTTTATTTTTTTAATATTTTATTTATTTTTGACAGAGAGAGTGCAAGCGGGGCATGGGCAGAGACGTAGGGGGACAAAAGATCCAAAGCTGGCTCTGTGCTGATAGCAGCAAGCCCGATGTGGGGCTCAAACTCACAAACCGTGAGATCATGACCTGAGCTGAAGCCAGGCGCTCAACCAACTGAGCCACTCAGGCACCCCATGAAGATGTTTTTTAAAAACTTAGGTGTCACTGGAGGATGTTAGGAACCAGTTCACTGTTTTAAAAGCTGGCATAAGAGGAGAAAAATTTAAAGGTTTATCCTGCTTTTCCAATGCAATGTACCACTGAACAACCTAACAGTAGATGAAGGGAATGGGTCCCCAATAACAAATGAAATTAGAGTGAGAGAATGTAAATATCATAATTTTTCAGTCATTACAGAACCAATGAATCTAGGCATTACATATCAATGGTTACTAACATCACAAAAGAGAAATAAAGAAGATACTACACGCCCTCTGACAGAAGAAGGCAAAAACTTCCTATGAAGTATCCAATCTGAATTCTATCAACCTCTGGACCCAACTACCAACTTATATGAAATATAGAAGATGGAGGAACCTGTTAGACTATAACACAGGGATGCAATAAGCAAACTCCATACTATGAGGAAATATATACAACAAACAATATGTTTCTTCAACTAATGAATTAGATAGAAAGAAAAGATGAAAGAGAAACCTACAGAATTAAGAGAGACTTAAGACTTAATCAGTATCAACTGACTACACTATGTGGTCCTTATTTGGATCTGATCTGAATAAACACACTAAAAAGAATTATGAAAGTTGTAATTTAATTGGAAATGTGATACTTAGTAGGTTTGCAAATGGTATTATGGTTATTCTTTAAAAAGGGACCTTCATTTTTAGAAGTACATATTGAAATATTTATGAATAAAATTATGTCTAGGATTTGCTTCAAAGTACTATGAGAAGGCAGAAAGAAAATGAATATAAAAATAAAATAAGAGAATCCACGAGTTGACAACTGTTGAAGCAGGGTAATTGGTAGATGTAAATTTATTATGCTAATTTGTCTACTTTTATATATGCTTGAAATTCTCTATGAAAAAAAGTTAAAAGAAAAAAAGGACATATAACCTTATTTTATATCACAAAATGATGGTACAGAATACTCTATTTACTGACAGTCTAGGACAGAAAAGGAAAGTTCTTGAAGAACCTAAGACATAGGAAAACAGTTAAAAAACGGTGAATGTGTCAATGTGTATATACATGAGTGTATACATATAAAATGTAATTATTCCTTACTGATATGTGGTCCATTAGGAGTAACTTTTGCTTTATTATTTACATGTTTTACATTTAAAGAATCAAATACAGTTAATATATTTTATAACCTGGGGAAAATGTCGCATATATTTTATTATTTACTACATTTAGTGAATGGCAGGCTCTGTGCAAGGCATCAGAAAAATAATGGTGAACAAGAACTCTATCATATAGAGCTTAGTGAGAGAGACAAGAAGAACCAAAACAAAGAGGTAGAAGGACATGGAAAATGCAGAATATTTAGGTGTTATGAAAGAAGCAGATAGTGGTATATCAGGGAAGGAAAACAGTAATGGTCCTATGTGGGGGTGACCTAAAGGACTAGAGTCATTCACTCACAAAGTAGGGAAAGCAACATAAAAAGCAGAGAAAGCAAGACACTGAATTGGGAAAGAATTATTCTGCAGTCAAAATAACTGTAAGTCAAGGGGCACCTGGGTGGCTCAGTCAGTTAAGCGTCTGACTTCGGCTCAGGTCTTGATCTCACAGTTAGTGAGTTCGAACCCCGTGTCAGGGTCTGTGCTGACAGCTCAGAGCCTGGAGCTGCTTCAGATTCTGTCTCCCTCTCTCTCTGCCCTACTCTGCTCACACCCTCTCTCTCTCTCAAAAAATAAACAAACATTAAAAAAAATTTTTTAATAAAGTAAAAAAAAATTACTGTAAGTCAAGAAAGGTTCAAGCACTGGATTTATACAATTCAAAATTAGATTTAAAGAGGATTGATTTTGAGGTAGCAAAGAAGTCAGGTGTGACACCTGGAGAAGTGCAGAAGAGTTACTTGTCTTTTTATAAAAGTGCCAGTGAGAGGTGGCCATTATTTACTCACATGTGTTAACAATTACTAACACCCTTAAAAGAAGTTAATGTTTTAGAATAATGTCTTCCTAAATGTACATGGAAAAAGGAATACAAGTGTTAATACTTTTAACTTATCAACTTCTATCATCCATTTTTCCAAATTTTTCAGTTTTAAATTTAAATTTTAAATTCAATTTTAAATTTCACTTTCAGAAAGTGAAAATACATTTAAAAGATAAATATATTAAAGCTATAGTTATATAAAAAGATTTTTACAAGGTAATGTGAAAATTAAAGATAATCAAATTTATTGTTATATGCAAGACAATTCTGTTTAAGAGGATTACTGAGAAATTACCTTGGACAAATCTCTGAAGTTACTTGGCAAAGTAAGATCCAATTCTTCTGATTCATAATTAGTGATGACCCAGGGAAACACTGGATACTGATTTAAGTCATTGTAACTCCGTCCTGACAGAGAGAGAGAAGTCATTCCATTTAGAATAAGAAAATAAAACTGACTCAGGGATATCATTTACTAAAAATAAGAACAACATAACTTTCTGAGTGCCAGGCATTGTCCTCAGTGTTACACATGTATTATTTCATTCAATCCTATAATAAACCTACAGAATTATCATCCCCCCTTTTACAGATAAAAAAACGAGACACAAAAGGTTGCAAACTGGCCTAAAACCGTGTAACTAGTGATGGTCAAATAATATTCAAACCCAGATACTCTGGCCCCAAGTTTCTGTTCTTATAAAATACACTTGACTATTTTTTTCTGACTTGAAGGCCTGCATCAAACAAAATATTCTTTATCAACCCTTAAAAAAAATTTCAATTCTCATAGAGCTTTTCAAAACAAGAATCCTTTCTCTGCCATTAATTAGCCAACCAATCAAGCAGCTAATCAACCAAATTTAAGTGACTTATTCTCTGCGGACATTCATTAGTCATCTGTAAAATAAGAGAGTTGTACTAAATAACTCTAAAATTTCTGCAACAGCTTTCAAATTCTATGATCCTCTGAATATAACGTGCAGCATCATCAATGTTGGCTTTCCCCCACTCATAAATGCTGCCACATACTCTTCTACAATTCTTCTAAACTAATGACATTCAATGACACATTTAGGTCTATTAAAATTATGAATAAAACAAAGGATGAGATAGCCCTGCTACTTATATACAGCAGTTTTCTGGATATCACTATTTTAGGGAGCAGCATAGTGGATCGTATCATTGTTTCTAACATCAAAACACTAGCATTTGAATCCCAGCTCCACTATTTACTAGTCTAAAACCTATTTTTCGTTAGATTTAATGTGAACAGACTTTCACCACTAAAATATAAGGGAGACAAGTATATTAATATTGTTTGAATTCCTTTCTTATTGTGTATTCTATCATCTTTTCTCTTTCTCAAATATATGCTGATGTCATATCAATATAGAGCTGAATATTAAAGTAGTTCTTCACACAGATGCTTGGTATCTGAGCCTTCCTTATGATGTTTTTAACTTCATTTCACTCTATTCATCTTGAGGACTATTAGAGTAACACAGTTCTTCCTTGAATGACCTGGAAACAGTCTTAACAAAACATGAATAACTGGGACAATTTTAATTCAGAGGTCATTATGTCACTACCTATTTTGGTCAATTTTAATTTCTCCCAGAAAAAAGTAACCAAACTAAGTGGCAAAAAGCAGTATATTTTTATTCTCTCCATCCATTTCCCTCTTCTTCTGATTGAGATGTTAGTAAACATGTTAGTAAAATCATCATCTTGTCTGTTCTTAAGTAATCAAATTTATTATATCTTCAAAAAAAGAGTATGCACCAGCTCACTGCAAATAGACTTTTACTAAGTAAGGTTAATTCTTTATATAGTTACTAAATGCCTACTGGACTGCCTTTTGGGAAATGTATCATAGTGTCATGAGAACCTATATGTATCACAGATAATAGCATAAAAGAAATCTTAAACAACATTAAGACCCAACCTACCTTCTAGGGTATATAAAAACTATCCAAAATAAATTATTGGCTCTATTCCTCAAAAAGAGTATTTGGGGAAAATATTTAAAAAACACTTTTAGGCACAAAAGAAGCTATATGAGAATAGACTATTTCATAAATGTTGCTTCCTAATTATTGCTGCACATTCAATCTATGCATTCATTGACTTACCACATGCTTAATTAAAAAGGTCCATTTAACTTTTTCTCTCACTACTACTTAAAAATATTGTCAGTTATTAGTTACATAATATCTAAGTCCAACACAATTGTTCAATCTTTCTTCATTCCTTTTCCTCAACTGCCTGTGAGATGAACACCTCCTTAAACTGGTAAAATTTAGACTTTTCTTTTCTTTTTTTTTTTTTTTAATGTTTATTTATTTTTGAGACAGGGAGAGACAGCATAAATGGGGGAGGGTCAGAGAGAGAGGGAGACACAGAATCTGAAACAGGCTCCAGGCTCTGAGCTGTCAGCACAGAGCTTGACGCGGGACTTGAACTCACTGACCGTGAGATCATGACCTGAGCCAAAGTCGGATGCTTAACCGAATGAGCCACCCAGGTGCCCCTAAAATTTAGACTTTTCAATGTGAGCCCTTAAATTCCCATTTCCATAATACTCCCTCTCTTCCAACCTTCTCTAACAGTGCCTTTATACTTTGTGAGCTGTAATTCCTTCACCTGAGCTCGAGCCTATCTCACTCGTAACTTGCACTGTTACTTTTTCTCTCTGTCCCCCTTTCATGGTTTCTCATCTTTGCCTTAATCCATTCTCTCTACTATTATACAAGAAGACTATCATCTATATCTAATGTTCTCATTTCATCTCCAACCATTCAGTTCTTATAATCAACCTTTTTTGTTTGCTTTTAAAATGAACCCCTAGAGGGGCACCTGGGTGGTGGCTGAGTCAGTTAAGTGCCCAACTCTTGATGTCAGCTCAGGTCATGATCTCATGGTTTGTGAATTCGAACCCCATGTCAGGCTCAGGAGCCTGCTTGGGATTCTCTCTCTCTCCCTCTCTCTCTGCCCCTCCCCAGGTCACATTCTCTCTCTCTCTCTCTCTCTCTCTCTCTCTCTCTCTCTCTCTCTCTCTCTCTCCCCTCTCTCCCTCTCTCAAAATAAAGTTTAAAGTAATAAAATAAACCCCAAAGGTAACCAACACGTTCCCAAATGCCAAAGCTAAAGGTATCGCCTGTACTCATTATTAATTCTCTTGTACTTCTCTAATAACATTTGATACAAGTGACCAAGACCTTTCTGTCTATAGATCCCAGAGTCTATAAACTCTGGGATCACTCATTCTCTTCTTTACTAACTTTCCCTTTGTCTTCTTGCCATGCACAAGAACAATCCTAGACCTTGTCTCACTGCTTTCTGTATTATCTGTCTTGGTAATCTCAACTAATTCCTGGTGATTTCCAATCTATGCAGATGAAATTCCATGTCCTATCTCCAAATTCCAAATACCCTCTTTGACCTATACTTCTAAAAAATATTTTTAATATCTTAATTTGGATGTCTAGCTACACATTAAAATCATCATCTTTCCCTAGATCAATCTTTTCTGACTTCCTTTCTGTTAATGGCACCACCATTTTCCTAATGATTCAGGCCAGAAGCCTGGAAGCCTTTTGTAACACTTTCTTCCCATTTACCCCCTACATTCAGTCATCTGGATGTCAAATGTTTTGTACCTTGTAAATCTTATGTTATTTAATCCTTAAATTCCCACTGTCACCTCTTTAATGCAAGCCCCCTTTTTTTATATACAATTACTTCTTAACTCTGCTCTCTGCCAAGTTTCTCTCCACTCCAGTTTATCCTTCATTCTGCCTGCAAGTTAATTTTCCATAGAGTTCTAATATCATTTATTTGTTCAAAATCTTGCAAGCTTCCCAATGAATTGGCTGCTAACTCCTCAAACTGACAGAAAATCTTGTACAATGTATCTCCATAACAACTTTTTAATTTTCTTTCTCATTATACTTTTACGAATACATGCTTTACATGTGCACATGCATATACATATATATAAACTATACCATTAATCATTCTCTAGCTATAGTTCATATTTTCCCATCTTTATATGCTTCCTTATGCCTTCAGTTTTACATGGCATCACCTCTAATCTCCAACTACCACCTCTGCTAAAGTAATATCCATCCTTTGCTTTTTAATTTTTTTAATGTTTATTTGTTTTTGAGAGAGAGACAGAATGTGAGTGGGGGAGGGGCAAAGAGAGAAAGAGAGACAGAGACACAGAATCCGAAGCAGGCTCCAGGCTCTGAGCTGTCAGCACAGAGCCAGATGCGGGGCTCGATTCCATGAACCATGAGATCGTGACCTGAGCCAAAGTCAGACGCTTAACCGAGCGAGCCACCCAGGTGCCCCTAAAGTAAAATCCATCCTTATACGAACATGAAATCTTTCCTAATTTTTTCCTTACTCCCATCAACTGGATGAGTATAACAGAATTTCCCTTTCTCTCTGCCCTTTTAGTCCCCATAGCACTTTGAATACCCCTTTGCTATAGAACCATGTAAATGCTTATATACATACTTAAAATAACTTCTCTCAGTATCTTTGTGCCTCAAATACAAACTGTGTCAGTTTGTTGAAGTGAATCTCAAATGTCACACAAATACATTCAATGTTTTCTTCATTCTAGTTATCACAAATGAAAAGTAATGACACATTTCTATTCTTACTCTCTTTCAAATGTAAGTGCTTCAAAGGGTGATGTTCACTAATACTACACGATTATAGACCTTTCATAGAGCCATTTACTCTTCAGATTTTCATATATGGCTCATAATATAAGTATTCCTTTACTTAATATTTTACCCACAGTTTGCTTTTTTCCATGTTGCATTTTTGTTTCATCATATAATATTCATAATTAAGTTATTAACAGGTTAAGATTTTATATGGCTTTTCATTTCTACTATTCCATAATGCATCCATTCTTACTATATTAGTAAGATTGTAAATTTTCATTTTATATTTTTGGAAAAAGTATAATGGGTGTGCACCCATTTTGAATTTATTCAAATAGCCAGCTGTTTATATGTAAAACCATAAACTCTATTACCAAAATTACTCTTGATAAGGTACTCATGTAGTAATAATGAAAATAAAAGTAAGGGGCACCTGGGTGGCTCAAGTCGGTTAAGCGGCTGACTTTGTCTCAGGCCATGATCTCACAGTTTGTGAGTTCGAGCCCTGAGTCAGGCTCTGCAGTGGTGATTCTCTCTCTCTCCCTCTGCCCTCCCCAAAATAAATAAATAAACTTTAAAAAAGGAAAATAAAAGTAAGCTACTTATACTAGTACTCAAAATAATATCACAATAATAATCTATCATTCAAAAAAATAATTTATCATTTGAAATAAGTCAAAACGTGAGCCCAGATTACCTGCTATCGTGTTGAGAAACATCAAGTACTCAAAATTTGAAATCTCTCTATGTTGCCATCGCTGGGTCATATTAGAAGCTTTAAAAAGCTGACGTGGACTAGCTAATGAAATACGCCTGCAAAAAACAGAATTTGGTGTAGAACTGATTTAAGCTTAATTACATCATAAAATAATGAATATCTGTGCTTATTCTACACATTTGATATACAAAATGATATCTGTATACTGTGAAAAGTTCTATTCATGTTATACTAATGAATAGAAGAAATATTTCAATGCACAGTTAATGGTTACATGATTTGGAATGGCCACAGGTCCATGATACATGTTGTATGCATTAAAGTAAGCCATTATTTTTTAAATATAATTTATTGTCAAATCGGTTTCAATACAACACCCAGTACTCATCCCAACAAAGTAAGCCATTATTAATATCTAGGTTCCATAAGTGTTGATCAATAATAGTATGATTAACAACTTACTGATTTACGGATATAAAAGGAGTTATAGTAATTGAGAAATGTATCTAAAATTGTATGCACATCTTTATTAATAGTTTTCTTAAAGATAATACATTTGTACATTTTAAATTTAATATTATTCTTATATACTCTTTATGACAGGGGAAAGAAGGATTCTAAACTCTTTAGGTGTGTATTCATGGGGTGGGATAAAGGTAAGAGAAACTATAATTTTTTTTTGTACAGCTTAGTAATAGAAGACCAAGTTTTCTATGTTTTCTGAATGCAATGTAAGTAACAAAATATGCAATTAATACTAAGTAACAGTGGAAAACAGGTGGCAGGATTAATTATTACATTTAGAGTCTAGAACCAAGGACAAGGTAACTATATTTTTTTCAGTGTTATTTTCAAAGGTATAATTTACATACCATAAAATTTACCCATGTAAGTATACTATTCAATGATTTATTAATAAACTTCTAGAGTTGTGAGATTATCACCACAATGTACTTCAGAACATTTCACCACCACAAAAACTTGCCTTGTGACTGTTTAGTTAATCCCTGTTCCTATCCTTAGCTTTATGCAACTATCAATATGCTTTCTGTCTCTATAAACTTGCCTTTTCTGGACATTTCAGATAAATGGAATCCTACATCATGAAGTCTTTATCAGGCTTCTTCACTAACCATAATGTTTTTGAGATTTATCAATGTGGCAGCATGTGATTAGTAATTCATTTCTTTTGATTGCTGAATAGTATTCCAGCCTATGAGTATGGAATATACCACATTTAAAAAATCCATTCACCAACTGATGGATATTTAAATTTTTTCCAGTTTTAGATTCTTATTATTATTCTACTTTGTATTACTATGAATATTCACAAATATGTCTTTATATGAACATATGTTTTCATTTTTGGAGGAGGGGGGGTTGTAGAATCCCAAGGGTGTAAATGCTGAGTTGTAAGTTGGGTTTAGTTTAACTTCTTAAGAATTTGCCAAATTAAAAACTAAATACATAAATAAATTTAAAGAAATTTGCCAAATTGTTTTCCATTTCAACAAGAAATATATGGAGTTCCAATTTTCCACATCTCTGCCAATACTTGCTATTGTATATATTTTTTACTGTAACCATTCCAGTGAGTGTAAAATGGTATCTTATTATAGTTTTAATGTACATTGTTGAGCAACTTGTCATGGCTTATTAGCCATTTGTGTACCTTCATTGGTGAAATGACTATTTAAATCTTTTCTTCCTGTATTCATTAAGGTTACTTATTGAGTTGTGAGAGTTCTGTATACATTCTGAATATATAAGATCTTTATAAGATACATTATGTACAAACATTTTCTCAGTCTATAGCTTCTCTTTTCATATACTTAGTGGTATCCTTTAAAGCACAACAGTTTTAAATTTTTATTAAATCCAATTTCTTGATTTTATCTTTTATGGATTATGCTTTTGGTGTCAAATCTGATAACTCTTAGCCTACTCCAGGGTCATGAAGCTTTTCTCCTATATCATAAATTCTTTGATACTAAAAAAAATTAGTTTTAGCTCTTAAATATAGTTCTATGACATACTTTGAGCTATTTTTTTTATGAATGCTGTGTGGTAAGTGTTGAAGTTCATTTTCTTGCATGTAACTATCCATTGTCTCAGCACTATTTAAAGATTATCCTTTCCTCACTGAATTGTATTAGCACCTTTGTTGAAAAATAACTGATCATAAATGCAGGGTTTATTTCTGTAGTCTCAATTTTATTTCACTGATTTATATGCCTATCTTTTTATAAACACCAGACCATATTGATCATTGTGGCTTTATAGTTAGTTTTTGTTTTGAAATCCAGTAGTGGGAGGCCTCTAACTTTGTTCTTCTGTTTCAATATTTTGGTAATTCTAATCCATTCCATTTCAGCTTCTCGATATCTCCAAATAAGTATGCTAGATTTTGATAGGGATTGCACTGGATTTATAGATCTGAGAAAACTGACATCTTAATCATGCTGAATATCTTCTGATCCATAAATATGGAATGCCTCCGTTAATTTGATATGTCTTTAATTTCTATCAGCCATATTTTATAGTTTTAATTGTACAAATCTTACATTTCTTTTGTCATCTAGGAATAAAGACATTTTTCCCCCCTTTCCAATCTGGATGTCTTTAATTGCTCCCTCATTCTCTGCATTTCTTGCTGTACAGGCTGAAATCTCCAATATAATATTGATAGAAATGGTGAAAATGAGAGACATTCTAGCCTTCCTGATCTTAGGGGAAAGCATTCAGTCTTTCAACATTAAGTGTTTCCCAAATACTATACTTTTCTCTTGAGCTCGAACTTCCCATTCAATATTTCAGTAGGGACATCTCTCAGGAGTTTAAATCTCAATAGATCTAAAACTAAACTTCTCATAATCTGTCCACCCACCTCCTCTCCACAACTCCAACACCACCCTTAGGGAAATATATATACAACTATTTCTTCTCCACTGTTCCCAATATCAATAAATGCCACTCAGCAGGTTAAACTGAAACTTGGCAAAACATACTGGACACCCCCTCTCTTATCCTCGTTACCTAACTAATCTCTAAGTCATACAAACTGTATGTCCTCAAAATTTCTAAACAAGAATGTCTCTCTTCAACTGCACTATTAGCACCAAATATCACCTGGATTTCCAAAATAAATTCCTGTTCCTGAACTGACCCTCTCTTCTCAAGATCACTAACATCCAATGATATCTGCTTCCCAACACTCCTTAAAACATTCTTTTGTTTGCATGTTTGTTTTTTAAGGAACTTCACCTTATTACAGGGCCTTTGCATATGCTATTCCCTCTTTCAAAGGTAAGCTGATTCTGTTCTTTCAAATCAAAACTTAAAAGTCACACAGGAAGATATTTCTGACCACCTAATCCAAACCATCCCATCTCTATTCCACTAATCATTATTATAACACCCTAATTATATCCCTCCTGTCACTTACACAATCATTTATTTTGTTTGCATATTTGTTAAAACATGCATGGGTAAGATGGTATCTATCTTGTGCACTGCTAGATGACAGGCACACTCTAAGTTTTTAAGATCTATTTAAATTGCTAATTTAATCAATTAACCTACTTCTAGCTTCCATTAACTGTGGAAAATCATTAAGATTTCCCAAGTATGATAACACATATTAGTTGATGAATAAAGCTATTTACATAAAGAAATTTACTATGCCTTTCTAAGGTTGTAAGGTTCATCCTGAACCTGAAATTCCTCACTAAGTTATAAAACTATCCAATCAAAATCTTCACTGGCATTAAAAAGCAACTATTGCTTATAATCTAGAAAGGCCAATTTTGGTGCCCTCTTTGCATAAGAGTTATACCCTGTGCTAGTTTTAAATATGTCCATAAATTCTTTGGTATCTTCCACTTGAAGAAGTGGAGCTTTCCCCTTCTCTGGAGCCTGGGCTGTATTTAATGACTCATTTATGATAAATACAATGTAGCAGAATTAATGACCTACTCTACCTATCAAGGGTAGGTCATAAAAAGACATTGGGGCTTCTGACTCATTCTCTTTTGGATCACTTACTCTGGGAAAGTCAGCACCCATGTCATGCAAACATTCAAGCAGCCTATGAAAAGCAGATTTGATAAGACAGTTTTATTTCTTCTTTTCCAATCAAGATGATCAGTAGTTTCCTTTTCTGGTAATGCTTTCATGTGGGTTTGGAATTCATGTAACCCTGGTCTCATAGAATACCTTTAAAATTTTATCCTTCTTTTCTATTTTCTGTAATAGTTTGTTTAGAAATGATATTTTTTCATCAAATGTTTTATAGAATTTGTCAACGAAGCCATTTGAGCTAGGAATATTCTCTAGCTCAGAAGACCTTTAACTATAAATTCACTTTCCTCTGTAGAGGTATTAACGTTACCTATTTCTTAAGGAATCTGTCCATTTCATCTAACTTGTCTAAGTAGCACAGATTTGTTCATAATATGTCAGTATTTTCTTTTTAATATCTATAGGATCTGTTGTGATATCCCCTCTTCCATTCTTGATGTTGGCACTTTGTGTCTTCTTCTTCTTCATAAGTCATATATATATGATATATATATATATCATATATATTAATATATATTATATATCATATATATTTATATATAAATTACATTTATTAATCCTTTCAGAGAAACAACTTTTCATTGTATTGATTTTTCTCCACTGTTTCTGTTCATATTTGATGAATGTTCTGCTTTTATGTTTATGTTTTGTTTCAACCTACTTTGGTTTACATTTGATCCTCTTTTTCTAGTTTTTTCAGACAGAGGTTCAGCTGACTCAAAGCATTAATAATCATCATTACTATGAAACATACAACAGAAGGTTATGCATTTAAAAACAAGTAAGAAAAAATATTAATACAGATTACTTTCCAAAATTTTCTCATAAAACAGTACCTGGTTTGAGGCAACCCAAAACTGGTTCCAATACCAACACGAGGAAGATAGTTAACTACTTTCTTTACTGTTGCCGGGTCTGGGAAATTGAACATTACAGCAACTATGAAAAGTAATTTTTAAAAATTAGAACATGATATAGCTTCCTTCTTGGAAAACTAACTTCTTGGTCTAATAAATATTTACTCTTAGTTAAGGTATACAATTCTTGCCATATTACTTTTATTATAGTGCATATCAAGTTTTAGCATTAGTTTTCCAGAGGTGATAGTCATTTTACTTATAAACTCCTGAACCATAAACAATTTTCTCTAAATGCTGTCAGAAGTTCTAAAAATTGTTGTTGTACTAATGTGAAATGAAGCTGAGATTATCTAACTACAACTTTGAATTTACAAAAGTGAATTTTAACAAGTTAAATATATGTATCTTTGAGTTTCTATAAATAAATATTTAAGGTTTTAAGTTTTATAATTAACAATCTAACACCAAAGTCTACACATATAGGTGCTAAATTGTCGCTTTTATTTATTTCCAATAATTAACAGTTTAAAAATTATTCTCTTTACAATGTTTATGTTTTTAATTTATATTTTCACATAAAATAGAATGACCTAAAGGAAAACACTTCTGAATAGATAATAGTCAAATTTAAATGTCTCCTAATCATTTTTATTTCAATAATTACACATTTTGAGAATATCAAGAAACATATAAATATACATAAAAATATTAAGTATATGTTAATTATAGTCATGTATAAATTTCCATCCTTAAGAAATATGAAAATAAGAAAGTCAAAATCATGAGAGAAAAGTTCGAAGATATCAAATTGGATAGTCTTAAAATTTTAACTACATTAATTGCAATATCATGACCATATATAAGCTTGAAGTAAGTACTCATCTAGAAAATGATCCTTATTCTCTACCTAGCTTAAAAAAATTCACTCCAAAAAAAATTTGTCAATTTGGTATAGCTTTGAATACTGACATTACCAAGAAGTTTCAGGTAAAGAAAATACATGGTCATTCACTAAGTATCTAAAACATATTTGGAACTGACATATACATATCCAACATATCTTTTTAATATGCCATCCTTACATACCCATTATTACATTGAATATAGGGAAAACAACAACAACAAAACTAACATTAAGTTATGGCAGATAACCCAAGGCCATGGGGGAAAGGCAAAAGAAAAACACACATACAATAGCAAGGATGCATAAGAAATTTTAAAGGAGAAAAATGAATGAGGATGAGCAAGTAATAAATATTGTAATACTGAAACAAAATCTCTTTGGGACAGCAAGAATGCAGGCTGAACTAAAGCATGAAACATTCACTTGGTCATTTGCCTGAAAAAATAATGTTCACATTAGTTAGAAGACGTATGTATAGAAGAGGAGATCAAATAGGAAAGGGAAAAACATCTTTACCTAAAGAAATTTGTATTCTAAAGACACATGATTCCATACAGGGAAAATAATGTGTGCATGGAATATACATTATTATATGTAGACTTTTTTAAACGACAACTTGTAGATTATAGAAAGAGAAAATAAAACTTTAATCTACTTATGTATAAGGAGTAAGCACAGGAAGTCACTAGGCTTTATATTATTTTCCCTTGTATGCCTCCACTCATACCCAACAATGCTTTTACTTCAAGTTCACCTTGTCTCGCCTTCTTGTCTTAATGAATTTTACCAAGTTCCATTTTAAACCCACAAATTGAATTTTAGTTCTTTCAAGAATGATGTAATACAAAGCAACCAGGACACTTGAGTACCATTTTCTGATGGTCCCTTTATAAATGGCAATAGATTAGACAAAAGATTGAATAAATATATGAATCATTTGATTACCCTCTCCCCTTTCTAAATGCATCCACCTTCCAGGAGGAGTTTAAGCATCAGAGCAATATTGAGAATACCAAAACTCTTCAACTGATTAAATGGTTAGTTATTCACCATATTTAGAAAATTTTGCACTAATCTATGATATGGCCAAAAAACTAAAATTACTACAAATAATTCTAAGAATGGTCAAGGGGGAAAAACCCATGAAGATGCATGTGGTTCAAAAAACGAGGTCAGTATGACAGAGATTAGACTACAAATCACTACCTAACTGGGAACTATATGGTATGTTCAAAAATGAAATCCGAAAGAGGTGGAGGTTAGCTTTATAACAATTTACTTCTGAAACATATTACCTCTGTTTGCCATAAAGATCTCCAGAGCTGTATTTTGCAAAAGATAACGACGAGAAAAGATTGATCGTATCTCTGTGAACAGCCATTTTCCATGCAACCCTTCTGTATATGCCAGGATCTAGTGAGAAAAAAAATAAGCCCAAGTAAGTAACAGCAGTTGAATTTTTTTCTTGTTGTTTTTCCTCTTGAATAAAATAGAAAAGACCCTATTGAGAAAAATAATTTCTAAATATTGAAAAAACATACTGAAACAATCTGGAGGGAAACTAAGAAAACATATTGCAATGTATGGAAAGGAAGCTTAATGAAAAAGTAGAGGAAAATTATAAAACATCTACTTACAAATATATTTTGAGCTTTTAAAAGCAGTGATGTAATCCTATTTATTGTTTTTCAGGAAATACACATTGCATTATTTAGTGACTGACTTTTGAATCATTTTACAGAAAGTAAAGTTTTACATAAAACCTTAAAAAGAAGGAAGACCTCAAAAGAATACCTTATATGCTTACAGATCACATATACAATTCAGTTTCATATAATAATGATTTTAGAGTAACCAGAAATATTTTTTATGTATATGAGGGTTTTTCTTTTAGGTAGAGTTGAAACACAATGTTGCACTGGTTTCAGGTGTACAACATAGTGATTTAACAAGTTTATACATTATGCTATATGTTTACCACAAGGGCAGCTACCATCTACCCCGTTATATTGCTATTACAGTATCATTGACTATATTCCTTATGCTGTGCCTTTTACTGCAAGCCTGTATCTCCCTATCCCCTTTACCAATTTTGCTCAACCCCCCACCACCCTCGACCTCTGGTAACCATCAGTTTGTTCTTTGTGTTTATAGGTCTGATTGTGCCTTTTATTTATTAATTTTTCTGTTTTCTTTTTTTTTTTAGATTCTACTGCAGAAGTACCTTTAACATACTTTAAAATATATATGTACAGTAAATCCTAAGAGTTCTTATTTCAAGGAGAAATTTTCCCCCCTTTTCGTTCTATTTTTTAAAAATTTATATGAGGGGAGCCTGGCTGGCTGCATCAGTTGGGCGTTTGATTCTTGATTTCAGCTTAGGTCATGATCTTCTGGTTCATGTGATTGAGCCCCATGTCGGGCTCTATGCTGAGCGTGGAGCGTGCTTGAGATTCTCTTTCTCCCTCTCTCTCTTTGCCCCTCCCCAACTCTCTCACTTAAAATAAACAAATAAACGTTTTAAAAATGTGTAAAAAATTTTTTTAAATTGTATCTCTATGAGAAGATGCATGAATATATTGTGGCAATCACTTCACAATATATATAAACCAAACCATCATGCTGTATGCCTTAAGCTTATACAGTGATGTATGTCAATTATTTTTCAATAAAATGAAAAAATATATATATATTTCATTTCATAGCTTTAAAAAAAAATCACACTTTTAAGGTCACTATTAAAGGCAACAGTCACTCATTCACAAAGCACAAAGACTGACTGTATAAGAGGTTAAGTATCATTTTGTCAGCTAGGCTAAACACAAACCTGCAAATGAACTCAACATAATCTCTCTATGGAGTAGGTGGTTGTCAGAGTAACTTGTTACAATTCTTGTCATCCCATGTGACAGACGCAATAGCTTAGAATGCTTTGCCAACTCAGAGTAATCCTGTCTTTAGTCCTAAGCCACTTTGTTGCTTTGTTATTCAAGTTTTTTCTTTTAAAAAGTTCATTTCAAAAGCTTAATTATGAAGGTGTTAAAGGAAAACCAGATGTGGAATTTCTCCACACCAGTACTTCACCTAATATTAATTTAATAAAGAAAATGAGACATATTTACTATCAAAACGTGATGAAAATCCATGAAAGCAAAGTAAACAATTAAGCTATATCTCTCAAAAGTAACCACCACTAAACAATACAAATAGAATGACATGTGATTATGATACTGCTTTGGAGGGACAAAGACAGGATAAACAAGGAAAGGAAAAATAATTAATAATAAGAATTTATCCTATGAAAACTTTCTTTTCTATTTTTATTTCCATTTTCTAGATCTTAACTGCAAACAGATCTATATTCCTCAATGAAAAATGCAATAATGGGCAAAAAGCATGTACTTTGATTTTTCTAAAAATTATATTTCTGGCACCAAAGGATTTAAAAATGAAAGAACAATTCCAAGTCTCAATGTTTTTTGAAAAACAAAACAAAAATTCTAAGAACCAAACAACAAATCAAACTTTCAGTTTTAAAACTGGTGATATGGAAATCTACTTTCACATAGCCAATACCTGTGTAAGTAAGAGCAAAAGAAATAAACAGGAAAAGAGAGAACAAAGCTGTAGGTATTACTCTCAAGATTTTCTGAAAGCAGAGGTTGCATGTACCTCTTTCCCTCACCATAACCAGCAGGTTTAAACTTTCAGAGTCTATAGTGTTCTCCTACTTGGTTTCTCTCCTGATCTATACTTCTAGAGTCTACTATGACCAGAGGAGCCAAAGAAAAAAGATTTTTTAAAAAAGTTTAAAATACAAATTAGATCACATGCATTTAATAACCATCCAGTGGCTTTGCACTACATGGATAATAAACATGGAAGCTCTTTACAATTGTTTATAAAGTCTTACATCTGGGACTTACTGATGAGCCCAATTCATTCTTCTTTGAGGCCTTTTATTTATTGTCTCCTCTGATGTGAATGTTCTTCTCTCAAATCTTCACATGACTGGCTTATTCTTACATTAGATTCTTGCTTCAATGTTACCTCCTTAGAGAAGCCACTGGATCTAAACCTCACTGCCTCCATAACCACCTCTTGCCCCCCCAAACTCACCATATTGCCTTCACAACATTTATCATTACATGCAATTATAGTATCTGCTTGCTTCTCTATTGCCTCTATTTAGCACTGGAATCTAAGTTCTACCAGAACAAAGACTTAAGTATAGTCTATTTCCATTTTCTAGAACAATGTCTGGCACAAAGTAGATGTTTCTGAATGATTACATGAGTCAATCAATGGCAACCTAACCTCCATATATGGCCCAAATACACTTCATTTTAATATTATAACAAAATTTCAAGTAATTTAAAATGCCTTAAAAATGGAGATTTACATTATTATTCAGATTACTTTCTCGGGAAAAACTGGGGCATCTGTCAAACCTAGGTCTATCTGCCACATGGTAACAAATGATACACACTCACCATTTTGGCACAGTCTCCACTCATTCACTCATTTACTATTATCTGTCTAGTTTCCATTGGCATTTGAATTTGCCATCTTGGACCTATCAAATAGTAGACAATTCAATATATGTTCTTTAACACTTTATACCCCAATCTATCCAATATTACTAAGGAAAATGAGAGTCAGAAAAATTATATAGTTAATACAAAGTCCCTCAAAGCTAGTGGCAGAGTCTGGCCTACTCCCAGATTCTCTAATCCAAAAGTACAGAGCTTACATATATATACTACATTGTCACATTTCTAAAAAGGGGCTTAAAAGTTTGTTAAACTGGAACTCAATCCATCAGAATTTTAATGAACTACATTTGTCTTCCTGTACTTGGGTTATAGGTGAAAAAGGAAAGAAAACAAATAACAAGGGCTCTTCTAAGGTCTATGATATGCTATGAAAAGAACACATTGATATGAAAATTCTACCTTTTATATCTCTAAAGCTATGTAAGAAGACCTGCTGCTCATAATGGTGACGTCAGTCATTGTAAGATCATGGTCATGCAACTAAACATTTAATTATATTCTAGGATACTTCAATTATTAACAGAAATAAATATACTAAAATACTATTATAAGATTGTAATGTACTGAAAATTTTTCAATTAATAAAAAATTCAATTTATATCCCATTCCTTTAAGCAATATAGTCATTTAATAACCTACTTGAAGTGGTATGCTTCTTTAAAATGCAAATCAAATTCACAACTGCAGAAAATGACATAAGCCCCATGTACCCAATACTCAAATCCTAACTTTATGCCACATTACTGCATGTATTTAAAAATTAAGGCGCGCTGGGTAACTCAGTCGGTTAGGCATCTGACTTTGGCTCAGGTCATGATCTCGTGGCCCACGAGTTCGAGCCCCTGTCGGGCTCTGTGTTGACAGCTCAGAGCCTGCAGCCTGCTTCAGATTCTGTGTCTCCCTCTCTCTCTGCCCCTCCCCCACTCGCACTCTGCCTCTGTCTGCCTCTCTCTCAAAAATAAACATTTAAAAAAAATTTTTAATTAATAAAGCTTTTTAGATAGTACTGAAATTCCCATAAATAACCTTCCTGATACCATTTTCCTCCTTTGTAAGAGTCAATCACTGCCCTTGTTTTAAGGTTTATCATTCCTATGTCAGTTTTTATACTGTTAGTACATATATATCCATACATAATATCCAGCATTGTTTTCTATGTTTTCAAACCCATATTGAATGCAAGCCAGTAATGTGCTTTCAAAATTAAATATAAGCAGGTCTATTGTGTTAAAACTCAGAGAAAGAGAAACAGGAGGAGACACAGACAAAATTATTTAAAATTGCCAAAAATATCAAACATTGAAATCACACATGAAAACTAGCCTGACTCCAAGAGAGTTAACAAATGAAATTCTATACTTACGGTCAAGATGGCGGGTTTAAAATAGAAACAAAAAATCTTTTAACTAACAGAATTAGTAGCTGAAATTGATACAATAACATTTCTTTAAAGTATTCATTAGGAAAAGGTGTCAGTACTGAAATGCAGCTGAGGCCTAGCTAAGCAAGAGGTTTATTTCTTATTGGAATAGTATATTCCTGGTCCGAGGCTTCACTTCAAAGTCTCTAGAGTTCAATTAAAACTGGATTAGGTAGAAGCAGACCCTTCTTTGGGACTTTCTGTTCACTGAAACTCTACATACACTGACAGCACCCTAGACAGAGGTCTAGCCCTCCAATGAATCAGTTGCTATGGAAACCGTATCATTACCATTGCGCTGCAGTTATGACCCCCAATCTAAAATAGCTTGAAAGCTTAAGCCCACAGCACTCTTTGAATGTTTACCACCTTGTTTTAATATGGTTAGTATTAATAGTAGAAGTAAATTCACATTTCTTTTTTTTAAATAATTTGTTCAACAAAGATGATTAAATGTTGAGGTAAGAGAGTTAGAGAGGAAAGAGAAATCGGTATTTAATTTTAAATATATACACACACACGTGTGTGTGTATATAACATTTCTTTACATTAAAATTATCAAACTCATATTCTTTAAAATTGTTATCTGAAAACTGTGCCTTCTGAAAAGGGATATATTATTTTCCCCAAATAATACACACAATGCTTTCTTCTATCTTTCAAATAGTATACTGTGAACACATATGAAAATTTCTTCACCCTGTTGCATTTATTAGCTTGAAAGCAAATAATTTTTTCACTTTCTCTTTAATCATTCATTTTGAAAAGCTTATGAATTTATCCATATAAAACTTTCCTCTAATTGCTCATCCTCAAGAGAGAACAAAACAGAAACATATTTATTGCCCAAATGCACAATACTTTTATGGACTATCAAGCTTTAGAAATTTTTAAATAAACTCTAAATATAAAGTTGTAGTTGCTTCACTAAAGTAAAATAAAAGGTTTGGTTTTCAAAAACTATACAAACTATCCTCAATCAATTTAAAATGTTTTAAAACAATTTTAAACGGGAAAATATTAAAAAGTGATAAAATGTTTTACCTCAAAAATAAATATTTACACGGGTGTCTGCATACATAGAATCAGTAAACAACTTTAAAATACTATTCTTTCTAATGTTTAAGACTAGCTTTGCGTAAACTAGTCCCAAATATCTGTCAATTTTTGGAAAGGTTTTACTCATTGAGACAATTCCATATTGATTTCTGAATAATGTGATTAAAGAGTAAAACTCGATAATATATATGTCACCAAGAATACTTAAAATTTCATAACAAAACCATTTCCAAACTATATAGATATACTTAACATCAAGAAAAATGTTTGAAACTTAATATACAAAATACAAACTAACCATGCCATCAATTAAGCTATAACACCAATGGAAGGAAAGCCTAGAAACTATTCATATCCCATTTTCTTGAAACAGGATTATAAATTAGTCACAAAGATTATATCTTAATATGGGAAAACAGTAGATATCTGAAATACATTTAAAATGAAAGCACATATTGAAAAAATTCTAATAGCAGCTCATTACTAGATATATGTACAAATATGTTTTATTTATAATAATCGTCATTTTAACAAACTCATGGAAGTAATTTTAATCAAGTATTTTAAAGTTGTACCATTCTATTATTTACACAATTTTTGGATTTTGCTGCATATAATTTTCTCTGAAACTTGGTATCAAAGCATAGCACTCAAGAATTTATTCACAAATTTAGAATTTATTATTCTAATAATATTGAATTCTATTTGGCTTATGGATTTACTTCATCACCAACCATATAACTTTTATGTTTTCAAAGATATATTCTTAAAGTAAAACTCAGAGGTCTTTCTTGAATTTAAAAATGACATACAGTTGACTCTGGTTGTAACTTTACAATACCACTTTTGTTATTAAATATATACCCATGAACACACAGAATGTGTCCAAACTTTGAAAAGAATAATGATAACAATAATACAAAAGTTATGAATATGAAAGAAAATTACCTTTTAAATTAATTATGAGTTATTTTTTTCCTTCTACATAGTAAATTTCTTCCTTTTGCTTACTAGGTACTATGATGTAGTACAGTATTCTCCTTAGCATTTTCATGGGTGACAAATTCAATTAAACATATTCATTACTCTAATGTTCTACTTGGCAGTTTAGTCAGTATGAAAAATTAAAAATATATAAATAAAATGCTACGTGACCTCTGTATTGATTGGGCTAAAATGGTTTTAGCCTGGGTGTGGATGATGGGGCAGCTGGGAGGGGCAAGAGGGGAGCACACAAACACATACACTCTTATGTTTTCTCTTCCAATTACTGAGGGAGATGATAAAACCACAGCAAATGATGTATCAGCTCATTTTATCTTATCGCTTTGGGGCTAGGTGACAATGAAGTTCATATTTCACTGGCTCCCATTGA